>NC_135498.1:57064167-57407369 GCF_052857255.1 Amblyomma americanum | reverse complement strand
CTAGACCTTGGCATGCAATAAATACTTCGACGACATGTTTTAAGAGTCTTCGCTCTTACTCATAACGTCTCGTGATTTCCTGGGGTCTGCTACCACCCTAAGATCACAGCGCCATCTGAAGCAGCAACTAGAAAACAGCACATCTCGCATTGAGACTTGTGTCGCCATCTACAATAGCATTGCAGAAACAACCACCTGCGGCGTGTCAGTGATGACGTCACAGTTCAATATGGTGGATACAGGTGTATCTATGTGAGTATGACGTCAGGGGACGAAAGAGCGGCATAGATTCGGTTTCTCGAATCAAAATGGTGGCCCTTTGAAATTAGTTGCGTCCACCCATCCCTTTCCCCCCTCACCCCCCCCCCCACCGTACCCCAAAACAAATATCCCATAACGGTCAGGAAAACTCTATCGTTAGGCACCCCTGTTATGTATACATTCGTTCCGCTATATATACTCCGACAAGTGCACCCGTCCCGGGACAGTTGTGTACCGAGTTTGGCTGCAAATAAAACCCTCTGGGTTGTGGTATAGAAGTAAAAGCACAACTACATAATAGGTAAACACTGTTTACATTCACTTACTGATTGAAGCGTGACCATATCGCAGAAGAGCAGATATCGCAGAAGAGAAGAGCTGATATCGCACCGCAAGCCGAATTCTAGGCCCACCTTGACCCCCCCCCCCCCCCCCCCCGACCGAAGCAAATTCTGTTTGGGACTTGTCTTGAGGGGGTGTAACTCGAAAACGGGTAGACGTGCATCGTAATTTCTCCGACAGATGGCGCTGTAGGCATCGATCGCTCCGCTAGGCGGCGTGCGTGCACTCGTAGCCAAGCATGGTGGCTCTCCGTCCCGTTTCAAAGGGGACGCTCTTATGTTCCATCCATATAGCCATTCGTAATCAGCCGTCTCCTTCGGGAGCTCCTCTCAGATGCGCTCGTTTCGCCGATGCGTTCACTACCACAGTGTGTTTGAAGAAAGACATGGATGATACCAAACCATCTCCATCTTGCGCCTTTGCCGAAGTAGAGATGGGAAATAAGTCCAAGAGACCAGACATACTCGGATACTTCCGAGAACTCCGGGCGGCTGAAACCTCCCTGTACTCTCAATAATATTGATTCCAGTAAACCAAACAGCTAACGCTCTTTACTTCAACATCTTTCAGACGATGGCGGCCTTTCTTTTACACAACAGAAACTGTATATTCTCGCATGGGCCCACAGTTTCTTCATGTATTGTAGAATTTACATTGTGAGGAAGGTGGTATGTATATTATAGCATAGGTGGAATAACTAGCAAAATTTTGCGCAGAAAGCGGAAATTGCCAGGAAGTTGTGTTACCATAATTCTACCGGTAGCAGGCTCTTTGCCGAAGCAAGATTTAGAGTATTGCGCACAACGTAATGATGAGCTCTGCCAAGAATTGAGAGAGTTACTGCGCCTTTTTATTTCCTCAAGAACCAATTTATTATTGTTATTAATGTTTATTTTTCCTAAAATAAATAAATGAAAAGGAGCTGAAAAACTCATTGCTGTGTTTATATTTATGTACGCGTTGGGAGCCTTCGCCGACGAAGTTTTCAGAGGTTCGCTATGGCGCGAAATGCACTCTTGCCCATTGATGCCTGAAAACTTACTTGCCAGTTAACACGCCAGGACATCGCACAGCCACAGCGCTGCGTCTATCGCGAACACCAACTGACGTATAAAAAATTAATGTGGATTAGCTCGGCTAATCTTGGATATACAAAGCGAAAGGTGTCTGCGTTCATTGTGCTCATTGGTGTTGGCTTTGCCATAGTTCTATATGCAGATGATTTTGAGTACATGAAGCGCGCATAACTGGCTCCGTGGGTCAGTAGACGCCTCAATCGCGCTTTGAGGTACGTGGCTGTGGTGAGAGGGAGAGAGATCTGGGCTGCATGCGGTTAACTGGACGTAGCGCGTGTTCCAAGGACACCGATTTTGGGCTCCGCAGAGCATCTGGAAAAGGGAGGGGATTTCCATCATGGTTAGAAATTGATTGCTTGGGAAAGGGAATGGCGCAGTATCTGTCATACGTCTCGGCGGACAATCGAACCCTGTCGTAAGAGAAGGGATGAAGGAAGGAATGAAAGAATAAGGGAAGAAAGAGGTGTCATACCAGAGGGATGCGGAAAGCGCTTCGATCACCACGGATCATTAACGTGCTCTGGCATAGCACAGCGCACGGGCGCCTTTGCGTTTCGCCTCCATCGAAACGCGGTCGCCGCGGTCGATTCGAACCTGGGTACACCAGATCAGTAGCCGAGCGCCCTCTCCACCGAGGCGAGGAAGAAACGCTCAATCCTTGTGTGAAAATTATAAGGCTTTAGCAATACCACCTAAAATAAATGGTGCTGTTCAGACGTGGTGGCGGCGCACGCTTACAACGGACTTAAAAGTTACAGCGCCAGACCACATACAAATAAAGGTTGCACCGTTATTAAACCCACATTTGTTGAATATGTCCCATACGTTCTCTAAACGCTTTGTACATGACCTTGCGAATGGTGAGAAGCATTTCATTGGGATGTACTGCAATAAACAGGTTGTTGCACCTCATGCGTCTTTAAATATAGGCTGTTTTGCTGGGAACCGCGATTTTTTTTAACATAGTATTGTCAGCGGTGCGGTAGTAGTTTTGGAGACTCGATCACCTCGTTCCAGCCCTTTCAAGTATTCTTGGCCATGATGGTACTTTCTCCTTAGTTGCCTCAACTTTGAACGGTATCAACTATGCGATATCAGATATGATAGTATGATTGAGGAGGCAACCCCCCAGTCCATCATAACATCCCGATCGCCATGAAGCCGCAGCTACTGCATCAGGATTAAACACACTGTGATTAACGAGATGGTTATTGCCACGACTAAAGCAAGCACGTGCTGCCACTTTAAAGTTAAGTGCCCGATTGTTCACCATATTCCGGAAGAATGGATATTTGTAGCTTCGTGGCTTTCTAAAGTTTAAACTGGAACACAAGACTTCTTGACAAAAGCCGAGAAATCTCAAACACAATTCTCAATTATCTGTTCAAGTATCCATTCTGTAAATTGTTTAAAATTTTTGAGCCAACGATATATGTGTAGCTTTCTTGGAGCATCAGTGTTTTACGGGCACTACGAAATTTACAGTGCATAACTAGTCATGCAGAGATTATTTACACTTTGGGTGCTGCTTCCAATCACGCAGTCTATCAGCGCATTGAGTGCACGTGTTCAAATAGCGTACTGTAGCAGAGGAGCTAGTTTAATACAATTTTATGGGCGGCATTGAAAAGTTACAGAATGGGCGGCAAAAGTTTCATTAACTTCGAAGTCCTTAGCTGCGGCTGCAGCGATTTGTGCACGGTGCACAACATTCACGTTTCGCAGTAACTTCCAACATGAGGTGAAATCGCGCTAGCTATCGACGAGAGGTAACTGTGTCAGGAACGGTGATTGATTAAGTGACATTTAAGAGCACGCGATGACATCTCGTTTTACGCGCACTGCAAAGCATGATACGTTATTGTCGGATACCGATAGTGTCAGATGGCGGTGGGAGAGTTTAACGGAGCGACAACTGGTAAAGACTGTAGGTTTCTCTTTAGAGAATTTGACCCTGTGCGACTGAGCTACACTTCAACGCCGGTAGAATGGCGAGCTACGCTTGACAAAGCGCGATGCGTCAACTGAAATTTAAAGTTAAGTAAGAGAGCTCACAAAGTTCAGATCTGACATTTACTAAGGTCAGAGTCGTTCACGTCGTTTGGATGTCGTGCTATTTGGTATGTGCCCACATCCAATAAGAGCCAAAGAAGTAAGAGCAACCTTATGCAAAATGCCATTTATAGGTTATTTGAACCATAACGCAAGAAAAGATAAAAGATCACAACACTCATTCGTATAAAAAACCACAATTTCAGGACGTGTAATCATCGCTCTGACATATTAGTGACGCTAGCGAAAGAGAACAGGGGCTGCAAATTTCCAAGTTCTCAATACGACATTCACAACACGTTACATACTTAGAAGGACTTGGTTGTAGGCCAGTGGGTAAGACATCGTGAGCAGACAAACCGCAAACCAGGACGGGACTGAGGCAGGCGACAACGCAGGGTGGTACTGACAACTGAACACTTATTGAAGAACAACAGAGCTTATATGGATCAGTCGCGTGTGTAATCTGGCAAGCATTCGTACAATGAAGATGCAACATAAGAAATCAGGTCAATAGCAACCATGACGAAAATAATCGGTACGTGAAAGGTAAGGAAACCGAGAAAGGGTGGCTCAAGTAACCTGCGCGAAACCAAACAAATGCAAATTAGTTAAACACTCACAGAAACGCTCATTCTTTCTGGAAAATGGGCACAGAAGGCGTGCTAACACACTTGTCTGGCTACAATCTCAAGATGGCATCAGTCTCAACAATTGCCCTTTCCAACTTCCCCTTTTGTTCTCCCTGTGATCTGTTTGCACTTCAACTTAGGATAACAGTCTGTCCAACTGCGATAGTGAACGTGCAGGGCAGGTTCTCCAGGCCTTCTCAAGGAACGCGCATGCTCTTGCAAGCGAATGCTCAAACGTCTGCCCGTTTCGCCGATATAAAATCGACCACAGCTGAGGGGAATCTAATATCCCCCCCCCCCATTTTCGCATGACACACACATACTTTTTCGAATGCATCATGCCGCCAACTACTGGCTTTGAAATCTGGTTCCCCACCAAATTGAAGAGTTCTGAAAGCTTTCAGAGCGAAGACGTTACCACTTCAATGTCATATCTGCCTGAAATCTTCTAAAGGTTATGGGAAATCTTACGAAGGTATGGTTAGACAACGTACTTATTTGGGCTAGTTGGTTCATGTGACAAGGTGTCTTTTTGCGCTGTCTTGGGAAGCTTTCTGAGCAGGCATTCGGTCACAGATCTTAACAGTGAGCTCGGAAAGCCCGCCTTTTCGAGTCCCTGATCCTGAAGATGAAAACTGGGCTGCAATTTGTGATCGCATCGTTTCAAAAGCGCAGGCCTAAAAAATGAGGCCAAGGCCCGTTTTACAAGCTTTGAATGGGATGAGTCGAAGTGCAATAAAGCTTTCTTAGATCTCGGCTGAAAAGCTCAGCAAACATGTTAATGTTGATTAAAACCTAACTGGAAGTCTAAAAACTGGATGTAACCTCCTTGCGGAAGCTCAAGAGTAAAATTGAGAGAATGCGAAACTAGAAAACACTGCCAAAACCTCATCTACCACGTCAACTGTGACATCAATAGATGAATGTTTAAAAATGATAAGAAAATCAACTACATATCTAAAACATAATAAATAAAGGCATGTGTCAAGCTACGTTTCAGCACTCAATCAAAACAGGTAAGAAAGATTTCGCACAGCAGTGGCGCAACGCTGGAGCCAATGCAATTTTTTTCCTGAGGATATCGAAAGGAGTATTCTGTCGCTATTTTCTTCGCGCCCACAAACAAACGTCTACAACAAGAGCCGAAACTTTCGTGTCTCAAAGGAAAATCGCGAAAGTAGCACTTACATTCATACCACTTTCAGCTACATGAAATAATGAGACCACGATGCTTTAAAAGCAGGACATAATTTCCAAGTTTTATTCTTACACGAATGCAAGACGACCCAGACTTAATCTGCAAAATGACGAGGACTGACGGCACTAATTTTATCCTAAATGATCAGGTAAACGTGCACAGTGTTCAGACACATCCTCACTGGCTTTTGCAAGGATAGCACCAGTACCAATGGTCGTTTTGTTCTTGAAGTGGAATTTCCAGTTACGGTTAGCGTGGGCCTTTGTTTCTCGGCCAGACACAAAAGAGAATAACAAAACCGCGTTGACTGCAAGGGGATGACGACTTATTTTCAGATTACTACTGATTATACTCATTGATGTACGATTTGACGATACAGATTGCGGGGTTGCTGGCTCACATTGGCGACAATCAAAAGCGATTGAGCGCAAAATCAAATCACCAAACATGAAACACAGGTAGAAGAACGGCCGTTGATTCAATCTATATTTATCACACTTCCATTCCCTATCCGAGTGCCGCTCATGCGAAAACTGGTCATGCGAGCCTTTGCTTTAATTAATCAAAATTCTTTCCAGGAACGAACGTGGTTTACCGAAGGCATTCATGATCACGACGAAAGGCAGCTCAAGCATCCGTGACGTTCGAGTCTCCTACTAGTCAGGCGCCGAAAACAAGTTCTTGGAAAGAGAGATAATGAATCAGGTCTTGCTGCTCAACGCACATGGTTATTTTTTTTGCTCTTTCCTATCGTTCGTGCGTTCATGGATACGGTACTCGTTTTAATGAAAAAATAAAGTGGTACGGCACTGAGTACGTTGGACAACAACGACTAATTCTTCATCGCCTATTTCGCAGACACTTTTCCAGAGCGTAACTTTCAAAAGCAACATGACCGATGTTTGTCACTGACGCTTGAACTACCTCTCGCCACAGAAAAAATGCCTGTGAGAGCTCATATGGAAATCTATTTTAACTCCGAAAACGAAGTTTGAAACTCTCAAGTTGAGCTCTGCATGAGCGGCTTTCGCATGAGCGGCAGGGTCGGAAGTTCGATGCCCAGCGAACGATCTTTCCAACTGCATCAGGGAACACTAAAAATCTATTAAAGCGCAACAACATTGAAGTCGTCATTTCCACCCACTCGAGAACACTTATAATCAGTAGCCACTAGAAATAAGGGCCATTAAGGACAGCCATAAATGTTCTCGCTGCGCGGTAAAACTAAGTTGCTGTCTTCCTAATTCAGTCTGATTTCTATCTTTCCACCTACGCACTTTCTCTCACCCCTACAAAGCGCGGCCCGCTCGCTGTGTCTAGCACTGTAATGCGAGGAAACTTGCTGGCGCCGGGGCCTCAATGGCAACCAACATAGCCTACCGCTATTACCTGGCCGAGCCAAGAGCCGATTTTCTTCATTCAAAGAAGTGCCCAGTTGCATGAGCGTGAATAAATTAATTCTCTGAGTAAAATGACCAAGAGGGCCAGAGTTTTCACTTGCGTTGTTCGATTTCTCCCTAGGTCTCCTCGACCTGCCACTTTCGCGGCGTGAAACATGTCAGCCCTTCGTGAAGCGGGAGGCGCAGTTTTCCCGACGGATTCTCCTTCGTGCGCGTAGAGTCAACAAAGAACGAACGAAACGTAAGGCGCTTCCTGTATGTCATTTGTTCGCACAGTACTTTGCTACCAAATGGCTTCGCTTTCAAGATTGGATCCGGTTTTCCCCTGCATATTAAGCCTAATTAAACGTCAATTACGGTCGCCATGAAAACGAAACCGTAGCATAAACGGGACACTGAAATCAGTTCTACAGGGCGCAAGACTGTCAGCAATAATAATACGCTTTCTTTAGTTATAAGACCTCTATGTTTTTGCATAGCATTGTCATTGGTATAGTCTATAAGAATACAGCTAAGAGGCCCTAGGTTTGACGGGTATAGTGACAGAGCGGCGACTGGCTTGTTTTTTCGACAAGAGATAACCATAACTTTTTTAAGGGTCTTTAGTGTCCTTGATATTTTGCTATTTTAATGTCGTTATCAATATTGTGCTGCAGAAACGTAATCTTAGTCGTTCTTTCAGGAAATATATTATCAAAAACTCGTGAGGATCACACAGAACGTACTGTCTTGGTCAAAAGCCTTAAGGCCAAATGCAAACAGAGCCATTACGGCCCTGTTAAAGACCGAGTGACCTTGAAATGCCAACAGGTTTCTTCTTGCACTACACAAGCTTCCTGCTTGAATTGTTTTGTGAATGATCCGCTACACGGAGCATTCTAGGAATATTCATTTCGCTGCAGCTGAACACTGTGGCATAAATACTTTTGACCAAGACTGTACAGGGTTATTGAACGCTCCCAGGACACAAGGGCAGCTTTTGAGCGATGAAGTGGTGGATTTACGACATCCTTCTACGTCAAAATCACTGTGTACTTTGTGGAGAAGTATAGTTCTCATACCTAGCAGCACTGGGGGCATCATAGGTGGTTTTAGTGCGAGAATATAGTCCTGAAAAGCAGACCATATGACCTGGAATTTCCAATGCGCAGTGTACATACTGGGTAGCCCAAAACTTCCAGTGAGTGCGTCGACTGCAATGAAGGAAAAGAGCATATAAAGACGTTATATGCTTGTAACATGCGGTTTGCGGAATCAGATCAGATAAGTCTTTCAGAAAGGTCTTAACATTACACAGCGTTACAGTAGCCTAGCTTTACTTGCTTTTCCGCACGTTAAACCGAACTTGCCCCACACTGGCATAAGTGTTATCAACGACACATACAATCAATGTGTGAAATATGCACGCTCTCCCGAACGTAAGATATACTGTAGAGCCATCGAGAAACAATCAATGAAAACACATTAGCGCTGGGCAAAAGCAACATTTTGCGCATTTATTTCTTGAGAACTGCAAGTAAATTACCATTTTTTTAAAGAGAAACGATGAAAGTAGAGAAAATTTGGAAAGACTACATGAAGCTGAACCGGCTGGTGTCGTTGCTACCACGAGAATCTACGCCATATGCTGTTAGGATTAACAGCTTGAAATCGCCAACTTGTCTCAAGAACAACGACTAGTCCTTGCTTAAAGCGAGGCTGAAACGGTTTTCAAATCGCATGAAAAGCTGTGGTTGGGAAAAAGGGACCTTGAAAATCATGTGGGTAATTTTTTTCTCGATTCTGTCCGCAAAAAGAGCCGCAATCACTTCTTAAAAACCCGCCGCTGACACGCCCTCGTCGCTTCCGGAAGCGCCGGGTGGAGGGACGACAAAAAGGGTGAACTGGCGGAAGTGACACCATTCACGGAGAGTCGGCCGGCCGTCCGGCTATCCTTGCTCCGCTGCGGTCCTCGCTTTGATGAACGACAGATCAACGTAATCTTCTGCCAGTGCTGTTTGCTTTCTGTGGTTCGGACGCTTTGTGTGATGCTTGAAGCCTGCATATAAACCAATTTTGGCATGGTACTTCTTTCGAACAGCGCTCAGCACACAGCTTGGTAGAATCCGTCGGTTATTATCCCCCAGCCTCTTCCACGTACGCAGCATACCGAAATGACCTGCACAAAATAAGTGCACAAATATTTCGGTTTCCGTTATATTACTTTCTTACCTGTTTGTAAACTTTTTCTTTTTCCAGCTGAATCACATCCATGCTGAGCTAAAGCCACTGAGCTAAAGCAACATAAAAACGACGTCCGCAACTTCGCAAGAGAGCGCAATCCTGTAGCCGAACATTCCGAGGACTCATACCATAGAATCAACTGCGGCGAAGCCAGAATCCTAGCAACCGAAACAAATTACCAGAAAAGGCTCCTTCTGGAATCCTGGCACATCAAAACCACCCCGAACAACATCAACCGCACAAGAAGAAACCTGCCCCCAGTATATGCCCAGGGACTTCGCTCTGCAACTCAACGAAAAAAAATGGCCGGGCTTAGCTAAGGTTAAGCCTAGGATGCAAAGCATAATAGATTTGTGAAAGGGATTCGGTATCGCCTGCCCGTAAGTCAGGCTAGTCTCTTCGTTCTTTAGCAATCTCCTGGAGGAGCTGGAGTTAGCCTTGGTGGTCGCGGCCGCGCAGCGACCGCGCGAGTTGAGCCCCGTTTCTCCACAGCTGGCATGACGTCAGACCACGTGCTCGGCTGCAGCGCCCCTAGCGGGAGGAGCGGGAGTTAGCCTTGGTGGTCGCGGCCGCGCGGCGACCGCGCGAGTTGAGCCCCGTCTCTACTCAGCTGTCGTGACGTCAGACCATGGATGGATGGATGGATACGGCTGAACCCTTTACATCGGGCGGTGGCTCAAGCCACCTAGCCATGTCTTGTGAAATTTTACTCCTGTCTTGCTTTTAGCCACCAATCAGATAACCTTCGCTTGGTTACTTCTAACCTCTTAAAATCCACTTTCCCTTCACTATCCCTAAACCCCAATACCTTGGGTAAGTCAGCCCCGCTGCCTTCCACTGTAGGGTGAAGCCCTTTACAGAAAAGTATCAAGTGTTCAGCTGTTTCCTCCTGCTCTCCGCACGCAATGCACAAAGTGTCTATCTCCTGGTACCTGACTCTATACGTCTTAGTCCGCAAAACTCCAGTCCTGGCCTCAAACAACAAAGAACTTCCCCTACAATTATCATAGATATTTTCTTTGACAATTTCCTGTTTAAAGGTCCGGTATGTTTCTAGTGCCGATTTCGTCAGCATCCCTGTTTTCCACAAAGCTCTCTCTGTTCCTTTAACCTTTTTCTTAACCGATAATTGCTGATTTGCCCCCTTACTGCTGTCCAGATATTTGCTTGTCAATTTTCTAGTTCGCTTTCTCCATTTCGTGTCAACATTCTTTATATACAGGTATCTGAAAACTTTCCTAGCCCACCGCTTTTCCTCCATCCTTCTCAATCGTTCCTCAAATGCTATCTTACTGCTAGCCTCTCTGCTCTCGAAAGACGCCCATCCCATATCACCCTGTACCCCCTGATTTGGTGTATTGCCATGTGCTCCCAAAGCTAACCTCCCTACTCCCCGTTGCCTAATTTCCAGCCTTGCTTGAACATCTGGCCTCATACACAGGACCGCATTCCCGAAGGTCAGGCTAGGGACCATCACCCCTTTCCAGATCCCTCTTACCACCTCATACCTATTGTAATTCCACAGTGCCCTATTTTTCATGACAGCTGGATTCCTACTAGCTTTATTCATTACAGATTTTTCGTGCTCTGTCAGATACTCAACACTGTTATTTATCCACACCCCAAGATACTTGTACTCATTCACTACTTTTAGCACGAACTCCTGTATTCTATGCTCGCCGCCCTCTTCATTAAATGTCATGACTGCAGATTTTTCCTTACTATACTTGAAGCCTAATCTATCTCCCTCTGTACTGCATATGTCTAACAACTTCTGCAGGTCTTCCTTGTTGTCAGCCATTATCACTATATCGTCGGCATATATTAGTCCCGGTAATGTCTGTTTAATCAATTCCCCTTGCTTGAAAAAAGATAGGTTGAAACCTAGTCCGCTCCCCTCTAGCTTGGCCTCCAAACCTCGCAGGTACAACATGAACAACAAAGGGGACAGAGGACATCCTTGTCTAAGCCCCCGCTGTATCTCTACAGGCCCTGATACATTTTTTTCCCATTTTATGAGCACTCTGTTACCTCTATCTATATCTTTTAAAAGATTAATTACTCCATTTTCCACATCCAATGTGCCCAATATGTCCCACAAATGCTCCTGAGTAACGTTGTCATAGGCTCCCCTAATATCCAGAAATGCTAGCAATAAGGGCCTATGTTCCTTTTCCGCAATTTCTATACACTGTGTCAATGAAAATAGATTGTCCTCCATCCTCCTTTGTTTCCGGAACCCATTCTGTAGTTCCCCTAACACCCCCTCGTTCTCCACCCAAGCCTGCAGACTATCCTTTATAATTTGCATCACCACCCTGTTATGGGTGGTGATGGGTGTCACTGTTATGGGGCGATAGTTACTTACGTCTGCTTTGTCCCCCTTTCCCTTATATATCATGTTCATTCTACTTAATCGCCATTCATCGGGTACTTTCTCATCCACTATCATTTTGTTCACTACCTGTATTAATGTTTGCTTGGATTTTGGTCCTAACTTCTTTATCAACATAATCGGCATACCATCTGGTCCTGTTGATGTGCCACTAGGAACCTTCTTCTCTGCCCTTTCCCACTCTCCTTGCTCAAGTGAAGCTATTGCTGTAACCGGTCTATCCTCCTTCAATAAATTATGTACCACGTGCTTTGCTGAAAATTTTTCCGTGATCTTTGTTCCTATGTGTTTTATTGCTTCATCCCCTTCTAGTCGAATACCCTCATCTGTAACAATAAACCTTTGTTCTAGCCTAGTTTTATTACTCATTGCATTTAGATGTTTCCAGAATTTTTGGGCTGCTTTTCTATCCTTTTTATTTACTTTTGCATCCATTGGGCACCCTTTCTTCTAATTTTCTCATTAATCAAATAGGATGCGTCCCTTCTACACTTTATGAAGGTATCCCATTTTCTGTCTACTTCGGGTTTTGGTTCCCCCCTCTTCTTGGAATATCTGTGTTCCCTGGATGCTTCCTTGCGCTTTTCTATTGCCCTCTTGACCTCCTCAACCCACCAACTCTTGGGTTTGCATATTTTTCCTTTTAGCTTTACTCGCACCTTAGCTAGCTCTAGCTCCAGTAATCGAGTTAATTTGGTATAAGTCCATTCTGTTTCACTATCCTCAAAAATTACTTTCTCGATTTATTTGGCTGCTACGTCCAATTGCTTTTCTGAGTAAAAATTTCCCCCTGATTGTTTATCTTGATTCAGTCCTACATTGCTTTTTCTTCTGAAGCTCAACTTGATACGCTTGTGGTCACTACCTAGACTTCTGGAACCATCTTCATCTATGCTCATTACCCCTAATCTGTTATACATCCTCTGTGACATTAGTGCATAATCTATCGTCGAGTGCAGACTCCCCGCCTCCCATGTTATGAGCCCTTCACACTTCTCGGTGCTGTTGCATACAACTAAATCATGCCTGTCACACATGTCCTGCAGCATGCTTCCTGTCGAATCCGTGTACCCATCCAGGTCTTCTATGTGTGCATTCATGTCGCCTAATATAATTATCTCGCCCTGTCCTCCTAGCTCATCAATGTCGCTTGCAATACATTCTAACATTTTCCTGTTTTCCTCTTTGGCATTAACCCCTGTCCACAGGTATACAAAGCCAAGGAGTGTTTGCTTGCCTGCCACTGTTCCTTTTAGCCATAAATGTTCCCTGCATCCCAGTCTAACCCTTTGAAAACTCATACTTTTATGAATGAATGCCCCAATTCCACCTCCCTTTCTGCTGCCCTCTGTTCTATTGCAATATTCCCATGCGTAGTCTGGGTTACAGGGTGGTTGCTCCATGTCTCTAAGATGTGTTTCCGCTAAACCATATACCATTAATTCCTCCTGTCTTAACTGTTCTTCTATTTCCTCCCATTTCAGTCTATTCCTGCCACCTTGCATGTTAACGAATCCTATATCTGAATTAACTTGGCCCTGGCGCTTGCGTCTCTTTCTTCCCCTATGGTTCCATTGTCCGTTTGATCTTAATTCTTCCTTCTCTACACTGGTTCCTTCAGAGCTCTGGGTCCCCCCAAAAAAGCTGTTGCCTGGCGACCTATCCTACTACCCACCTTCTTGCCAGTGGCACCACCGTAGTGGATGCCATCCTGTGCAAAAGGGTGGGGCCTAACCTCGTACACTTCCCTGTTGACCTCCATCACCTCGTATCTTAGTCGTCGACTCAATAGCCTAATTACCCGATTAGTCTCCACGACCCTCCTTTCCGTTTCGCGAGCCTGCCTCTGGACCTCTGGGATTGTGCATATGGTCACATGCACACTCTTAGAGGCCTCTCTAAGCCTACGCATCCCCACCTCCAACTGCGTCTCAAGATTCTGGCTCCTCCCCTGCAGTACATCATTGAGACCAGCATGGATGACCACAAGGTGTTCGCCATCCATGCTGCCCACCACCACCTCCCGGGCTCTGGCCATTGCATCCACCATGCACTTTCCCGACTGAGCCTCCACCTGCACCCGCCTGTCTGCCTTCACTGCCGTCAGAACGCCTCCCTCAACCTTCGCTACATTCGAGTCCCCGACCACCAGAACTCTCCTGCGCCCCAAACGTTCGCTTCCTAATTCCATCTGTTGGCCTCCGGATCGCTCTAGCTGACTCTCCTGCCGCTGTACGCTATTGTCGCGAGTTTCCATGCCCGCTTTAACCTTTTTCATTTCGTTCCCATTTTTCTCACTCAATGCTCGCTGCACTACAGCACTGTACGATCGACGAGCCTCGTCCCCCACCTGACACTTCTCCGAACTGGGGTGCCCAGCCGGCCGCGACCTGAGCGCTTCAACCTGTTTTTCTAGCTGGGTCCGCTTTTCCCGCTCTTCTTTATTCTCGCCGACCATTCGCTTCAACAGGGCGGCATTATTCTCCTTCTTTTTAATCAAATCGGCGACCTGAGCATCCAGCTTAATCCGTGCCTCTCGTTCGACCTGCCGGTCCGCATTAAGTGCATTAAACCCAGCTTCCCATTCCCGTTTTAACGCACGAACGGCGTCCCTAAACCGCTTGCACATCTTACACACGAAGCTAGCCTCATCCGCCTCGGCTAAGCTCCCGAACCCTGTCTCATCTAAGTAAAACCAACGGTCGCACTCCTGGCACTGTACTAACTCCCCGTCCTTGTCCTCTTTAACTTTCCTAGCTTGCCGACCCATCGTCCGGCAGACTACGCCTTGTGAAAGCCCGCCAAAATTCCTATGCGTAAAAACCCGCCAAGAATATTACACAAAACTTCGGCACTACGCAACGTAAAAGCCCGCCAAAATTCCTAGAGAAGAAACCTTCGGCACTAGTCAACGTAAGAGCCCGCTAAAACTCCTGCACAAAAACCTTCGGCACTGCGCAACGTAAAAGCCCGCCAAAATTCCTACACAAAAAACCTTCGGCACTACACAACGTAAAAGCCCACCAAAATTCCTACACAAAAACCTTCGGCACTACGCAACGTAAACGCCCGCCAAAAATCCTACACCAAAAACTTTCCGCAATACGCAAGGTAAAAGTCTTCCCCAATTTCTACGCAAAAACCTTCGGCACACACACTTCCGCTAGCCTTTCTACCCTTAACTCGGTTTAAAACTACTGCCCGAAAGCATGTACAAGCGCAAACACCAAAAGGCACTTAGCTTCAGACGTAGTCGCTGGAGCTCCGAAAAAAAGCGTCCGCCTCCGACGGTGTCACGAGCGGTGTCCTCGGCTGCAGCGCCCCTAGCGGGAGGAGCGGGAGTTAGCCTTGGTGGTCGCGGCCGCGCCAGGCTGGGCTATGGTTGAGCTAAGAAGTGTCCCTATTATGCTTCGCATAAAAGTCGCCACTCACCGCCTCCCTACAGTGCGACAACGTGACTCACAGCCTTAACCTCACCCACGCATTTCGCATCGCAGCTTTCGTTATTTTGACCTCCTCCCCCCTCCATAAATAAAGAAGCTAGCTACTGCCCTCAGTCACTCCTGATGAAGGAGCCGAGCCGGCTTCGAAACTTTAGGTTTCAAATTAATGTTTTTGGTTGGGAACGTGCAGTTCATTATTAGTCTTCAAACCCAACCAGATATCCAAATCTGTCAAAATGTTTCGTTTTGAAAGGCACTTCCAGCACTGCCTTTGAGCGCCTTACGCACAGTCTGCCTTTTTGTTTTTTCCTGATTTCCTTCGCCTGCTGGCAGCATAAGCAATCCTCTTAATCTTTCATCAGCGCGCAGCACATGCAGCTGCACTTAACTGAGCAAGAACCGCTTATATCAGCCTAGTATACTTGATCAATGCAAACATTTGCATTCATGAACGCATGGTAATAGCTGACGATCGACAATGGCGCCAGAATTCATGCAAATTTGTCCTTGAGTAAGAATGGCAAAGTCGTCGAGCCCCGTTAAGCATGTATCTGCCACAAGCAATTCTGCCGGTTATCTGGATATGCAACAGCAAACAATATATCTCTCAGAACTCTAGTTTTGATGAGCAGCACTGTTAACTTCGAAACGCACCCATAATTGTTGTCCAAAAGCGTGCTCAGCATGCGAAAAAAAAAAACGCACGGTGGTAAGTGCAGAAGTTTCGTGGTTGAACCGTAGCCCGAGCATGCTACGGAGGAAATAGCGCACACGAGAGCTTCCTCCGTCGTCTCGTCTCTTCGGGCTGGCTGCAGTACCGCAGTGAACCCACTCGAACTCGTCCAGTTGGGCATTCTTTGTAGTTCTAGAAGGCCTTCGGGTGTAATTAGACACGTCACTATAAATAAATGAACAAATGCTTTAACTCGCGCGACTCGTGTAAGCATTGTCGGTGATCTGAATTCGATCATGTTTACAGGCGTTACAAGAAGTTGGTGCCTATAGTCGAGCACAACTTTAGAAGGAGCAGCCGCGGTGGCTGAGTGGTTACGGCTCTCGGTTGCTGGCCCGAAAGACGCGGGTTCGTTCCCGGCAGCGGGGGTTGAAAATCGATGGAGGCGAAATTTCAGAGGCCCGTGTGCTGTGAGACGTTGGTGCACGCTAAAGAACCCCAGGTGGTCGAAATTTCCGGAGCCCTTCACTACGGCGTCCCTCATAGTCTCAGTCGCTTTGGGACGTTAAAACCTCATAAACCAAACTTTAGAAGGCAGTGGCATTTGCCCCTCAAAGGGGGATGAACACGAGCCTCCGCCAGTAGGCGCGCACTTCAGGTGACGTCATGAGCCGGACGGCCGGTGACCCCGCCGACGGAGAACATGCTTAACATGGCCGCCCTCGCTTCGAACTGGGCCGAGTGGCGTCAGCTGTGTGCGTCTCCCTTCTTCAGAGTGAATTCGAATTGCTTGTGGGCGTCTGTCATGCCGGAAATATTATTGCGAGCTTACGATGAACAATTTGGGCCGCGTGCGTTTGTTCTGAGCCGTGATCCGACGAAAAAAGATTACAGCGAACATCGGTGACGCTGCGCTGCGCTTCGTCTGGAAACAGGATCCCGCGGCGACTCACCGCTGAAAACAAACATCGTGCGTGTGTGTTCTATGGTGTTTTGTTTTGCTCCTAAGTGAAGTTACGACGTGGAGAGTTTGCCAGAGTCTGGTACCTACTGTGAGCGGCGGGTGTGTTTGTGTACTGTGCCCCTACGCTTCTCGTCGGACGAGGCGAAGTGATGGAGCAAAGCCATTATTAGGATAAATGAGAAAAGCGTGCGCGGATGAAACCAACCTACGAGTTCCTCAACCGAAAAGATTTGCGAAAGCAGCCTCCAACACAAAGATTCGTTGCTGCCAGCTCAGCGCGCAAACGATCGATCGTTGGCAGCAGTAATAGCCGATCATCTAGCAGGGCGTCATTTGAGTGTCGTTCGGTGCCGTCGATCTTGCTCCGTAGCAGCAAGGAGTAATTTTTATCTCGCGATCCGTCATGTGCTGCAGCACTTCTGTCATGATACTTTACCAAACCACCCATCAAGATACACAAATCTTATTTATACCAATATATACGCGTTTTAGAAGCAGTCACAATTTTTTGAGCGGGACTATTTCTTTAGTCGCGGAGGCAATGGGCTGCTGCGCTCCGGTCATCTGGGCGGGGCCTCTCCTGTCTTTTAAAGTTATACCCGACTATAGGCTTCTATGCAGCAGCGGCACACAACAACGTTTCGACGCGATTTTCTTTTTAATATTGCCATTTGCACAGGCACCAAGACAAAAGATATGTACGCGCATGCACCTACGCAAAACATACGTATCAGTCGAGATTTCCAACACGTGAAAATGTCGCGACATTTGCTGCCGGCGCACTCCGCGGCGTCGTTGCTTCCGCATTTTTCAGAAGCTGCTGATGGCTCGAACATGTATGGTTAGTGCCCTAACTGTTCAACACTGCTGGAATTACCCATAATTTCCAAAACGTAGTTCTTCAGCCAACCGAAGCAACGCGCTACGCAGCAACGCCGTCGGCGCTGGCCGGAGGTCCCGGTGGATGACGTAACGACGGTCCCGGCCGATCGCGGGCAACAGCGGCGTTCGCTGGGCCCCCTGAGACGATGACGCGGGTTTTCTTCTAAAAAAACAACTTTTTGCGTTCATTTACGCTCTTTTGAATGATATATTCTTTTTCAGCGGACTAAAACCTACAAAATGCCTCAGGGAACTAATTTTTTTTGAAAAGTGCTTCAGCTTCCCTTCAAACGTCCGTTCATGGGTGAGAACGAGTGCTTTTAAATAGAAGGCTGCCATTCAATGTATGCCGTCCCATCAAATAACATAGCAGCGAAATGTATTTCCTCAAATGTCGGTGGTCAACGCGCCTCCACATTTTCAACAGTATCCACGAAAGCTATGCAAAGGTTCCCGCATAGTAACGTGCTGCAATGTGCTTGCGCGCTGTACAACGTTTGCGGGCGCTATAATAATAATAATAATTGGTTTTTTGGGGAAAGGAAATGGCGCAGTATCTGTCTCATATATCTTTGGACACCTGAACCGCGCCGTAAGGGATGGGATAAAGGAGGGAGTGAAAGAAGAAAGGAAGAATAGGTGCCGTAGTGGAGGGCTCCGGCATAATTTCGACCTCCTGGGGATCTTTAACGTGCACTGACATCGCACAGCACACGGGCGCCTTAGCGTTTTTTTCCTCCATAAAAACGCAGCCGCCGCGGTCGGGTTCGAACCCGGGAACTCCGGATCAGTAGTCGAGCGCCCTAACCACTGAGCCACCGCGGCGGGGCATCGGGCGCTATAAGAAAACCCTACTAGTCGGTTAGGCTGGTACCAACTTATTATTTGCTTCGAATAACTTTGCAGGTTAATAACAGCTCCTCTTAAAAGTTCATGTGCTCTCAGCATGGTATGTCAAAGACGTTGGTTAAAAAATTCTTGATGAGCATGCTCATTGTTCTGCGAGAGTGAAAGTGCAAGGCCTCTCGTATCCATCGTTCGGTTCTGTCGGTGTTGCAAGCAATGTAAACGTTCCCAGCTGTCTTTCCACTTCTAACTTGAACAATCTAACGCTAGGATGAAAGGAATCGAGATATCCTGCGTTAATTTCTGAATTTGAAAGAAGGGCTGCTTTCCTGTTCCGCAAATACGCTGGGAGTAACATTGCATATTGTGTGGAGGGTGAAGAAACTGCAAGACTTAATAAACCATGTTAAGCTAGGCTTTACTCGAAGGAGGGGCACTGATATACGAGAAGTCACTGAAAAAAAAATGACACGCTTGTGTTGTGCACCTCTTCTTCGTCCGTCGTCTCTGTTCGTGCTGCATTTTTCTTTTAAAATGAACGTAACCAAACTAGCCCAAATTTTCATCCTACTTACTCCTTAGCCTTTGCAGCTACCGAATCCTCTAACGAAATTAAGAACAGGCCAACTTTATCGTCCGTCTAATTTGATATAGGCAAGGTAACAAGTACCGAAAGCACTGCACCCAATTCATAGCCTGCTGATGCACCGGAAAATGCACTAACACCGATGGGGTCACTCCGAAGCGAAGAGGCTCAACACCACCCAGTGTATTCCCCTCCTCCTCCTGGGGATGCACAACTATGCCGTGGCGCACGGTGGCGCACAGGCACAATCGCATCCGCACCACACCGACGGCCGCACAGTGCTCCGCCATCTCGGATACAACATCCCGAATTGGATGCCGGACGCTGCAGCCAGATGTGTTCGCACTCGTACAGCCGAACAGCTTCGACTGCAGCCCCTGCCACACAATAATAATCCCGAACTCAACGCGGGGAGAATAGGAGCCCGCGCTACGCCTCACCCGTTAATTCGGAGGCCGCCAGGGTGTTTTGCAGACGCACGCGGCGCTCTATACCCTGGTAGCCGCACTGCAACCTCCACAGCGGCCTCCTATGGCATCACGGCAAACGCGACAGTGGCGTTCCTGCGCACCCGGGAACCAAGGTAGTGGATGCGTCCTTAGCTCTAGCCATCGGCCATGAGAGCCGACACACCGACGTGACGACCATCTGCACCGGTTCCCAAGCCGTATACAAACACTTTCTCTGTGGTATCTGCGCGCACGGCAGCCCGCATTCTCTAACACTAACCTGTCCTGTAGAATTCCAAACCTTCATGTTGAGTACTGGGCACGAGGGCATCCTGCTAATGTACGCTTACACTTGTGAGCTCGAGAAATTTCTTTTCAAGCGCCGACAGAATCATCTCCCAACCCCCGTAGCAGCGGCGAAGACGGCGTACCGGACTACCACGCGGTCATTACTGAATACCGCGAATGTAGGCGCGTTTACGTTGCATCCAGCCACTCCCTTGACTCACGCGAGAGCGCAGTATGGAGGCATCTTTCGTCCAATTAGCACGTGCCGCTCGTAATAGCGAACCTCACCAACGTTGCCTCTCACTCCAATCATTCCACCACCTTTTATCCTAGCGCCCGAACTCAACCTTACCTTTGGGCCTGCCCGCCACCACGCGCCGTCGACCCCATCTACTACCCATCCGCTATTCCTGGAAGGACACGCTGCTAGCCGCCGACCCCGTCAACCTGCGAAGAATGGCGGACGATATGGAGCTCCTGGACTGTTCGGATCACTCCTGGGATGCAAGAGCTTTGTTTTTTCAATAAACAAGGTTTATATCTGCTCCTCCTCCGCTTCAGAGTAGGCCGGCATGTTGTCTATTTATATGATTGGAGTTCATGAGCTCTGGAAGTGTACGCAATGTGTGCGGCATCACCGCCTGTTCCTTTCAAAAATTTTTCTGTATCCTAGCAGCCAAATCATATAGCGGCGTTTCCACCAATTGGGTGTGGCCGGAAACGAAGAAACTCGGAACGTGGACACTGATCCTCGCTCAGTACGAAAGGGTTGTTCCAGTTCGACTTAATAACAGCAAAAGACGCGCAGTGAAATTTACGACTGCGGTTGCAAGACGCAACAGACTGCTCAGACTTCTCGAGAAAAGCTTTTATGCGCCGCTAGGGCATGTTCTAGACCTTGGCATGCAATAAATACTTCGACGACATCTTTTTAGAGCCTTCGCTTTTACTCATGACGTTTCGAGGTTTCCTGGGGTCTGCTACCACCCTGAGATCACAGCGCCATCTGAGGCAGCAACTACAAAACAGCACATCTTGCATTGACACTTGTAGCGCCATCTACAATAGCATTGTAGATACAACCACCTGCCGCGTGCCAATGATGACGTCATGGTCCAATATAGTGGATAGAGGTGTATCTATGTGAGTATGACGTCAGGGGACGAAAGAGCGGAATGGTTTCGGTTACTCGAATCAAAATGGTGGCCATTGAAATTATACCCCTGCCACACGGCAAATTTAATGTCATTTCCATCGAATGACATTCGTTCAAAACGACATTAGTTTGCTGCCACACGAAAAAATATAATGACATTCGATGAAAACGACATTAGGTATCGAATGAGTTTGGGGAACTCATTCGCCAGCAAACTCCGAGCTAATGTGTTCCCTCGACACCAGAGACTTGGTGAGAATATGCACCGAACATAAATTTCAAACGCGACACAAGCATTATAATATTTCAACGCCCGTATAATTCTGTGGTCGTTCATTTATTTATATAATAATACCGAATAGCACCAGAAAAAATAAAACTGTCACTCTAGCTACCAGCCAACCGGAATGGACGAGCAGGCATGTTTTTTGGCTTTTTTGTGTAGCGTGGCCCAAAGCCAGCCGTAGCCAGCCCATGAGCCAGCGGCAGGCGCGTACGTTGTGTTGCCGGAGTCCGGAGTGCTGGCTGGGTCAATTGCTGCGGTAGTTGTGCGCCCGGAGTTGTTTGTTATTTATTCTTGCTGGATCCGCTAATTTGCCTTTGTACAGGGCCAGCCTGCTGCGTCTTTGTACTCGCAAGCATAGACTCGCAGCGATCGCATTCCGCTGCCGCTAATCCATTGCACAAAGCGACGTAGTGACGTCCGCCATTTGTCTGCCGCCGCTGGCTGAACTTTGGCTTGGCTTGGACTCCTGGTGGATAGCAGTGATCAACGCGTTATTGAAACGAGGATTAAATTTTTGAAATCGGTTTCCATTCGCAAAACAATACTTTTCGAAACATATTGAAGCGTAGATCGAAATGTTTTTATGCTGCACTTTTTCTCCATCGCAATCGCCATCATTTGCAAATGGCATTACTTTTGGCCGTGTAGCAGCACGCAGAATAAATGACACTAAGTCGAACAAATGTCATTCGATGGGAATGACATTAGATTTGCCGTGTGGCAGGGGTATTAGTTGCGTCCTCCCAACTCTTTCCCCTCTCATTCCTCCCACCGAACCCCAAAACAAATATCCCATAACGGTCAGGAAAACTGTACCGTTAGGCACCCCTGTTATGTATACATTCATTCCGCTATATATACTCTCACAAGGGGTACCCGTCCGGGGACAGTTGTTTACCGAATTTGCTAGGCAAACAAAACCCTCTGGGTTGTGGTATAGAAATAAAAGCACAATTGAATAATAGGTAAACATTGTGTACATGCAATTACTAATTGAAGCGTGAACATATCGCAGAACAGCAGAAGAGCAAATATCGCAGAAGGGAGCGGAAGAGAACAGCAGATATCGCACCACACGCCGATTTTTAGGCCCACCTTGCCCCCCCCCCAACGAAGCAAATTCTGTTTCGGACTTGTCTTAAGGGGGTGTAACTCAACAACGGGTAGACGTGCATCGTAATTTCTCCGACAGATGGCGCTAGGCATCGATCAGTATGCTAGGCGGCATGCGTGCACTCGTAGCCAAGCATTGTGGCAATCCATCCCGTTTCAAAGGGGACGCTCTTATGTTCCATCCGTATGGCCATTCGTAATCAGCCGTCTTCCTCGGAAGCTCCTCTCAGAGGCGCTCGTTTCGCCGATACGCTCACTACCACAGTGTGTTTGAAGAAGGACATGGATGATACCCAACCATCGACATCTTACGCCTTGGCCGAAGTAGATCTGGGAAATAAGTCCAAAAGACCAGACATACTCGGATACTTCCGAGAACGCCGGGCGGGTGACCGAAACCTTCCTTTAATCTCATTCATATCAATTCCAGTAAACCAAACAGCCAGCGCTCGTTACTTCAAACATATTTCAGACGATGACGGCCTTTTTTTACACAACAGAAACTGCATATTCTCGGATGGGCCCGCAGTTTGTTCATGTATTGTACCATTTCCATTTTAAGGAAGGTGGTATCTATATTATAGCAACGATGGAATAACTAGCAACATGGTCCGCAGAAAGAGGAAATTGCCAGGAAGATGTGTTTCCATAATTCTACCGGCAGCAGGCTCTTTGCCGACGCGAGATTTGGAGTACTGTGCACAACGTAATGAAGAGCTCTACCAAGTGCAGAGACAGTTACTGCGCCATTTTATTTCCTCATGAACCAATTTATAATTGTAATTAATGTTTATTTTTCCTTAAACAAATAAATAAAAATGAGCTGAAAAACTCCTTGCTGTGTTTATTTTTATGTACGCGTTGGGAGCCTTCGCCGACGAAGTTTTCAGAGGTTCGCTATGGCGCGAAATGCACTCTTGCCCATTGATGCCTGAAAACTTACTTGCCAGTTAACACGCCAGGCCATCGCACAGCCACAGCCCCGCGGCTAACGAGAACACCAACTGACGTATAAAAAATTAATGTGGATTAGCTCGGCTAATCTTGAATATACAAAGCGAAAGCTGTCTGCGTTCATTGTGCTCATTGGTGTTGGCGTTGCCATAGTTCTATATGCCGATGATTTTGAGTACATGAAGCGCGCATAACTGGCTCCGTGGGTCAGTAGACGCCTCAATCGCGCTTTGAGGTACGTGGTTGTGGTGAGAGAGAGAGAGATGTGGGCTGCATGCGGTTAACTGGACGCAGCGCGTGTTCCAAGGCCACCGATTTTGGGCTCCGCAGAGCATCTGGAAAAGGGAGGGGATTTCCATTATGGTTAAAAATTGGTTGTTTGGGAAAGGGAATGGTGCAGTATCTGTCTTACATCTCGGCGGACAATCGAACCCTGTCGTAAGAGAAGGGATGAAGGAAGGAATGAAAGAATAAGGGAAGAAAGAGGTCTCATACCAGAGGGATGCGGAAAACGCTTCGATCACCACGGGATCTTTAACGTGCTCTGGCATCGCACAGCACACGGGCGACTTTGCGTTTCGCCTCCATCGAAACGCGGTCGCCGCGGTCGATTCGAACCCGGGTACACCAGATCAGTAGCCGAGCGCCCTCTCCACCGAGGCGAGGAAGAAACGCTCAATCCTTGTGTGAAAATTGTAAGGCTTTAAAGCAATGCCACCTACTGTAAATGGTTCTGTTCAGACGTGGTGCCGGCGCACGCTTACAACGTACTTAAAGGTTACAGCGCCAGACCACATACAAATAAAGGTTGCACCGTTTTTAAACCCACATTTGTTAATTATGTCCCATGCGTCCTCTAAACGCTTTGTACATGACCTTGCGAATGGTGAGAAGCATTTCATTGGGATGTACTGCAATAAACAGGTTGTTGCACCTCAGGCGTCTTTAAATATAGGCTGTTTTGCTTGGAACCGCGAATTTTTTTTTACATAGTACTGTCAGCGGTGCGGTAGTAGTTTTGGAGACTTGATCGCCTTGTTCCAGCCCTTTCAATTATTCTTGGCCATGATGGTACGTTCTCCTTAGTTGCCTCTACTTTGAACGGTATCAACTATGCGATATCAGATATGATAGTATGAACGAGGACCGCAACACAGCCCGCCCATCATAACATCCCGATTGCCATCAAGCCGCAGCGACTGCATCAGGATTAAACACACTGTATTTAACGAGATGGTTATTGCCACGACTAAAGCAAGCACGTGCTGCCACTTTAAAGTTAAGTGCCCGATTGTTCACCATATTCCGGAAGAATGGATATTTGTAGCTTCGTGGCTTTGTAAAGTTTAAACTGGAACAAAAGACTTCATGACAAAAGCCGAGAAATCTCATGCACAATTCTCAATTATCTGTTCAAGTATCCATTCTGTAAATTGTTTAAAATTTTTGAGCCAACGATGTATGTGTAGCTTTCATGGAGAATCAGTGTTTTACGGGCACTACGATATTTACAGTGCATAACTAATCACGCAGAGACTATTGACACTTTGGGTGCTGCTTCCAATTACGCAGTCTATCAGCACATTGAGTGCATGTGTTCAAATAGAGTACTGTAGCAGAGGAGCTAGTTGAATACAATTTTATAGGCGGCATTGGAAAGTTACAGAATTGGTGACAAAGGTTTCATTAACTTCGAAGTCCTTAGCTGCGGCTGCTGCAGTTTGTGCACGGTGCACAACAGTCACGTTTCGCAGTAACTTCCAACATGAGGAGAAATCGTGCTAGCTATCGACGGGAGGTGACTGCGTCAGGAACGGTGATTAAGTGACATTTAAGAGCACGTGATGACATCTCCTTTTACACGCACTGCAAAGCATGATACGTTATTGTCGGATACTGATAGTGTCTGATGGCGGTGGGAGGGTTAAACGCAGCGACAACTGGTCCGGACTGTAGGATTCTCTTTAGAGAATTTGACGCGGCGCGACTGAGCTACACTTCAACGCCGGTACAATGGCGAGCTACGCTTGACAAAGCGCGATGCGTCTACTGAAATCTGAAGTAAGACAGCCCACAAAGTTCCGATCTGACATTTACTAAGGTCAGATTCCTTCAAGTCGTTTGGATGTCGTGCTATTTGGTATGCGCTCACATCCAATAACAGCGAAACAAGTAAGAGCAACCTTATGCAAATTCCCCCTTAAAGGTTAACACTCGTTCGAATAAATAACCGCAATTTCAGGACGTGTAATCATCACTCTGACATAGTAGTGACGCTGGCGAAAGAGAACAGGGGCTGCAAATTTCCAAGTTCTCAATACGACATTCACAACGCGTTACATACTTAGAAGGACTTGGTTGTAGGCCAGTGGGTAAGACATCGTGAGCAGACAAACCGCAAACCAGGACGGGACTGAGGCAGGCGACAACGCAGGGCGGTACTGACAACTGAGCACTTATTGAAGAACAACAGAGCTTATATAGATCAGTCGCGTGTGTAATCTGGCAAGCATTCGTTCAATGAAGATGCAACATAAGAAATCAGGTCAATAGCAACCATGACGAAAACAATCGGTACGTGAAAGGTAAGGAAACCAAGAAAGGGTGGCTCAAGTAACCTGCGCGAAACCAAACAAATGCAGATTTGTTAAACACTCACAGAAACGCTCATTCTTTCTGGAAAATGGGCACAGAAGGCGTGTTAACACACTTGTCTGGCTACAATCTCAAGATGGCATCAGTCCCAACAATTGCCCTTTCCAACTTCCCCTTTTGTTCTCCCTGTGATCTGTTTGCACTTCAACTTAGGATAACAGTCTGTCCAACTGCGATAGTGAACGTGCAGCGCAGGTTCTCCAGGCCTTCTCAAGGAACGCGCATGCTCTTGCAAGCGAATGCTCAAACGTCTGCCCGTTTGGCCGATATAAAATCGACCACAGCTGAGGGGAATCTAATAACCCCCCCCCCCCCCATTTTCGCATGAGACATACTTTTTCGAATGCCTCATGCCGCAAACTACAGGCTTTGAAGTCTGCTTCCCCACCAAATTGAAGAGTTTTGAAAGCTTTCAGAGCGCAGACTATACCACTTCAACGTCATATCTGCCCGAAATCTTCTAAAGGTTATGGGAAATCTTACGAAGGTATGGGTAGACAACGTACTTATTTGGGCTAGTTGGTTCATGTGACAAGATGTCTTTTTGCGCTGTCTTGGGAAACTTCGTGAGCAGGCACTCGGTCACAGATCTTAACAGTGAGCTCAGAAAGCCCGCCTTTTCGAGTTCCTGATCTTGAAGATGAAAACTGAGCTGCAATTTGTGATGCCATCGTTTCAAAAGCGCAGACCTAAAAAATGAGGCCGAGGCCCGTTTTACAAGCTTTGAATGGGATGAGTAGAAGTGCAATAAAGCTTTCTTAGATCTCGGCTGAAAAGATCAGCAAATATGTTAATGTTGATTAAAATCTAAGTGGAAGTCTAAAAACTGGATGTACCCTCCTTGCGGAAGCTCAAGAGTAAAATTTATAGAGTGCGAACAACTAGAAAACACTGCCAAAATCTTATCTACCACGTCAGCTGGGACATCATTAGATGAAGGTTTTAAAATGATACGAAAATCAACTACATATCTAAAAACACCATAAATGAAGGCATGTGTCAAGCTACGTTTCAGCACTCGATCAAAACTGGAAAGAAAGATTTCGCACAGCAGTGGCGCAATGCTGGAGTCAATATAATTTTTTCCCTGAGGATATCGATAGGAGCATTTTGTCGCTGTTTTCTTTGCACCCACAAACAAACGTCTAGAACAAGAGCCAAAATTTTCGAGTTTAAACGGAAAATCGCGAAAGTAGCACTTCCATCCATACCACGTTCAGCTGCATGAAATAATGACACCACGAGACTTTAAAAGCAGGACCTACTTTGCAAGTTTCAATTTTACACAAATGTAAGACGACCCAGATTTTCTCTGCAAAGTGTTGAGGACTGACGGCACTAATTTTATCCTAAATGATCAGGTAAACGTGCACAGTGTTCAGACACATCCTCACTGGCTTTTGCAAGGATAGCAACAGTACCAATGGTCGTTTTGTTCTTGAAGTGGAATTTCCAGTTACGGTTAGCGCGGGCCTTTGTTTCTCGGCCAGACACAAAAGAGAATATCAGAACCGTCCTGACTGCAAGGGGCTGACGACTTATTTTCAGATTACTACTGATTATACTCATTGATGTATGATTTGACGATACAAATTGCGGGGTTGTTGGCTCACATTGGCGACAATCAAAAGCGATTGAGCGCAAAATCATATCACCAAACATGAAACACAGGTAGAAGAACGGCCGTTGATTCAATCTGTATTTATCACACTTCCATTCCCTATCCGAGTGCCGCTCTTTCGAAAAGTGGTCATGCGAGCCTTTTCTTTAATTAACCAAAACTCTTTCCAGGAACGAACGTGGTTTACCGAAGGCATTCATGATCACGACGAGAGGCAGCTCATGCATCAGTGACGCTCGAGTCTCCTACTAGTCAGGCGCCGAAAACAAGTTCTTGGAAAGAGAGATAATGAATCACGTCTTGCTGCTCATCGCACATGGGTTTTTTTTTTGCTCTTTCCTATCGTTCGTGCGTTCAAGGATACGGTACTCGTTTTAATGAAAAAATAAAGTGGTACGGCACTGAGTACGTTGGACAACAACGACTAATTCTTCATCGCCTATTTCGCAGACACTTTTCCAGAGCGTAACTTTCAAAAGCAACATGACCGATGTTTGTCACTGACGCTTGAACTACCTCTCGCCACAGAAAAAATGCCTGTGAGAGCTCATATGGAAATCTATTTTAACTCCTAAAACGAAGTTTGAAACTTTCAGGCTGAGCTCTGCATGAGCGGCTTTCGCATGAGCGGCAGGGTCGGAAGTTCAATCCGCTAGTGAGGATCTTTCGAATTGCATCAGGGAACAAGAAAATTTTTTCAAAGTGCCACAATCTTAAAGTCGTCATTTCGAACTGCTCGAGAACACTTAGAATCAGTAGCCACTAGAAATAAGGGCCATTAATGACAGCCATAAATGTTCTCGCTGCGCGGTTAAACTAATCAAGTTGCTGTCTTCCTAATTCAGTCTGATTTCTATCTTTCCACCTAGGCACTTTCTCTCACCCCTACAAAGCGCGGCCCGCTCGCTGTGTCTAGCACTGTAATGCGAGGAAACTTGCTGGCGCCGGCGCCTCAATGGCAACCAACATAACAGCCTACCGCTATTACCTGGCCGAGCCAAGAGCCGATTTTCTTCATTCAAAGGAGTGCCTAGTTGCATAAGCGTGAATAAATTAATTCT
Organism: Amblyomma americanum; assembly: GCF_052857255.1. Taxonomy (NCBI): domain Eukaryota; kingdom Metazoa; phylum Arthropoda; class Arachnida; order Ixodida; family Ixodidae; genus Amblyomma; species Amblyomma americanum. The sequence goes on along the minus strand of NC_135498.1, from coordinate 57,378,813 downwards.
CAGAGTAAAATGACCAAGAGGGCCAGAGTTTTCACTTGCGTTGTTTGATTTCTCCCTAGGTCTCCTCGACCTGCCACTTTCGCGGCGTGAAACATGTCAGCCCTTCGTGAAGCGGGAGGCGCAGTTTTCCCGACGGATTCTCCTTCGTGCGCGTAGAGTCAACAAAGAACGAACAAAACGTAAGGCGCTTCCTGTATGTCATTTGTTCGCACAGAATTTTGCTAGCATATGGCTTCGCTTTCAAGAGTGGATCCGGATTTGCCCTCTATATTAAACCTAAATACACGTTAATTGCGGTCGCCATGAAAGCGAGCCCGTTGCAGAATTGGGACACTGAAATAGTTTCTTCAGGGCGCGATACTCTCAGCAATTTTTAAGAGTACGCTTTTTTTAGTTATAAGACCTCCATGTTTTTGCATAGCATTGTCACTTGTACAGTCTATGTGAATACATTTAAGAGGTCCCAGAGCTGAGAGGTATAGTGAAACAGGTGCGATTGGCTTGCTGTTTCAATACGAGATAACCATAATTTTTTTGCACAGTCTTTGGTGCCCTGGATTTTTCTTTAGTTCAATGTCCTTATGAATATTGTGCTTCACAGACGTAATCCTAGTAGTTCTTTCAGGAAATATATTATGAAACCTGGTGAGAATCTTACAGAACGTACAGTCTTGGTCAAAAGCCTTAAGGCCAAATGCAAACAGAGCCATTACGGCACTGTTGAAGACCGAGTGACCTTGAAATGCTCACAGAAGGTTTCTTCTTGCGGTGCACAAGCTTCCTGCTTGACTTGTTTTGAGAATGATCAACTACACGGAGCATTCTAGGAACCTTTATTGCGATGCAGCTGAACGCTGTGGCCTAAATACTTTTGACCAAGACTGTACAGGGTTATTAAACACTCCCAGGACACAAGGGCAGCTTTTGAGTGATGAAGTGGTGGATTTACGACATCCTTCAACGTCAAAATCACTGTGTACTTTGTGGAGAAGTATACTTCTCATACCTTGCAGCACTGGGGGCATCATAGGTGGTTTTAGTGCGAGAATATAGTACTGAAAAGCAGACCATATGCCCTGGAATTTTCCCCAAGCCGTGTACATACTGGGTAGCCCAAAAATTAGAGTAAGTGCGTTGACTGCAATGAAGTAAAAAGAGCATATAAAGAGGTTATATGCTTGTAACATGCGGTTTGCGGAATCAAATCAGATAAGTCTTTCAGGTCTTAACATTACACAGCGTTACAGTAGCCTAGCTCTACTTGCTATTCCACGCATTAAACCGAACTTGCCCCACACTGGCGTAAGTGTTATCAACGACACATACAGTTGTGTGAAAGATGCACGCCCTCCCGAACGTAAAACATACTGTAGAGGCATCGAGAAACAATCAATGAAAACACATTAGCGCTGGGCAAAAGCAACATTTTGCGCATTTATTTCTTGAGAACTGCAAGTAAATTACCATTTTTTAAAGAGAAACGATGAAAGTAGAGAAAATTTGGAAAGACTACATGAAGCTGAACCGGCTGGTGTCGTTGCTACCACGAGAATCTACGCCATATGCAGTTAGGATTAACAGCTTGAAATCGCCAGCGTGTCTCAAGAACAACGAGAAGTGTTTGCTTAAAGCGAAGCTGAAACGGTTTTCAAATCGCGCGAAACGCTATGGTTGGGAAGAAGGGACATTGGAAATCATGTGGGTAATTTTTTTCTCGATTCTGTCCGCAAAAAGAGCCGCAATCGCTTGTTAAAAACGCGCCGCTGACACGCCCTCGTCGCTTCCAGAAGCGGCGGGTGGGGTGACGACAAAAAGGGTGAACTGGCGGAAGTGACACCATTCACGGAGAGTTGGCCGGCCGTCCGGCTATCCTTGCTCCGCTGCGGTCCTCGCTTTGATGAACGACAGATCAACGTAATCTTCTGCCAGTGCCGTTTGCTTTCTCTGGTTTGGATGCTCTGGGTAATGCTTGAAGCCTGTATATAAACCAGTTTTGACATGGTACTTCTTTCGAACAGCGTTCAGCCGGGTCAGCACACAGCTTGGTAATATCCGTCGGTTGTTCTCTCCCAGCCTAGCTCTTCCGTGTGAACCAGACAAACTGGCGTTACGCAGCATAACGAAACTGCCTGCACAAAATATGTGTATCAATCTTTCTGTTTTCATTATATTAATTTCTTAGCTGTTTGTAAACTTCTTTGCCTTTTCCAGCTGAGTCACATTCATGTTGAGCTGAAGCCACTGCGCTAAAGGAACATAAAAGCGACGTCCGCAACTTCGCAAGAGAGCGCAATCCTGTAGCCGAACATTCCGAATACTCAGACCGCAGATTCAACTTCGGCGAAACCGGCATCCTCGGAACCGAAACAAATTACCAGAAAAGCCTCCTTCTGGAATCTTGGCACATCCAAACGACCCCGAGCAACAACCGCACAAAAGTAAACCTGCCTCCAGTATATGTCCATGGACTTCGCTCCGCAATTCGAAGAAACAAATTCGCCACTGACCGCCTTCCCACAGTGCGACAACATGACTCACAGCCTTAACCTCCTCCACGCATTTCGCATCACAGCTTTCGTTATTTTGACCTCCTCCCCCCTCCATACATAAAGAAGCTAGCTACTGCCCTCAGTCACTCCTGATGAAGGAGCCGAGCCGGCTTCGAAACGTTGGGTTTCAAATTAAAGTTTTTCGTTGTGAATGGGCAGCTTATTATTAGTCTTCAAAGCCAACCAGACATTCAAATCTGTCAAAATGTTTCGTTTTCAAAGGCACTTCCAGCACTGCCTTTGAGCGCCTTACGCACAGTCTGCTTTTTTTTTTGTTTTTTACTGATTTCCTTCGCCTGCTGGCAGCATAAGCAATCCTCTTAATCTTTCATCAGCGCGCAGCACATGCAGCTGCACTTAACTGAGCAAAAACCGCTTATATCAGCCTAGTATACTTGATCAATGCAAACATTTGCATTCATGAACGCTTGGTCATGGCTGGCGATTGAAAATGGCGGTATAATTCATGCAAACTTGTCCATGAGTCAGAACGGCAAAGTCGTCGAGCCCCGGTAGGCTTATATCTGCCACAAGCTATTCTGCCGGTTACCCGGATATGCAACAGCAAAAAATATATCTCTCAGCACACTAGTTTTGATGAGCAGCACTGTTAACTTCGAAACGCAGCCATAATTGTTGTCCAAAAGCGTGCTCAGCATGCGAAAAAAATAACGCACGGGGGTAAGTGCAGAAGTTTCGTCGTTTAACAGTAGCCCGAGCATGCTACAGAAGGAATAGCGCACACGAGAGCTTCCCCCGTCGTCTCGTCTTTTCGGGCTGGCTGCAGTACCGCAGTGAACCCTCTCCAACTCATCCAGTTTGGCATTCTTTTGTAGTTCTAGAAGGCCTTCGGGTGTAATTAGACACGTCACTATAAATTAATGAACAAATGCTTTACCTCGCACAACTCGTGTAATCATGCTGGTTTTCTGAATTCTATAATGTTTACAGGCGTTACAAGAAGTTGGTGACAATAGTCGGGTACAACTTCAGAAGGCAGCGGCATTTGACCCTCAAAGGCGGATGAACACGAGCCTCCGCCAATAGGTGCGCACTTCATATGACGTCATGAGCCGGACGGCCGGTGACCCCGCCGACGAAGAACATGCCTAACATGGCCGCCTCCCTTCGAACTGGGCCGAGTCGCGCCAGCTGTGTGCGTCTCCCTTCGTCAGAGTGAATTCGAATTGTTTGTAGGCGTCTGTCATGCTGTAAATATTATTGCGAGCTTACGATGAACAATTTGGGCCGCGTGCGTTTGTTCTGAGCCGTGATCCGACGAAAAAAGATTACAGCGAGCATCGGTGACGCTGCGCTGCGCTTCGTCTGGAAACGGGATCCCGCGGCGACTCACCGCTGAAAACAAACATCGTGCGTGTGTGTTCTATGGTGTTTTGTTTTGCTCCTAAGTGAAGTTACGACGTGGAGAGTTTGCCAGAGTCTGGTACCTACTGTGAGCGGCGGTTGTGTTTGTGTACTGTGCTCCTGCATGCGTTTCTCGTCGGACATGGCGGAGTGATGGAGCAAAATCATTATCAGGATAAACGAGGAAAGCATGCGCGAATGAAACCAACCTACGAGTTCCTCAACCGAAAAGATTTGCGAAAGCAACCTCCAACGCAAAGATTCGTTGCTGCCAGCTCAGCGCGCAAACGATGGATCGTTGGCAGCAGTATGATAAGATAGCCGAGCGTTTAGCAGGGCGTTGTTCGAGTGTCGTTCGGTGCCATCGATCTTGCTCCGTAGCAGACGACGCACGGCGTTGTAGAAGGCACAGAGTTATTTTTCTCTCGCGATCCGGCATGTGCTATATAGCATTTCCATCATCATAGTTTTACCAAACCACTCATCAAGATGCACAAATCTTATTTGTACCAAGAAATACGCGTGTTAGACGCAGTCACAATTTTTTCACCGGGACTATATCTTTAGTCGCGGAGGCAATTGGCTGCTGCGCTCCGGTCATATGGGCGGGGCCTCTCCTGTCTTTTAAAGTTATACCCGACTATAGGCTTCTATGCAGCAGCGGCACACAACAACGTTTCGACGCCATTTTCTTGTTTTACTGCCATTTGCACATGCACTTACGCAAAAGATATGTACGCGCATGCACCTCCGCAAAACATACGTATCAGTCGAGATTTCCAACACGTGGAAATATCGCGACTTTCGCTGCCGGCGCACTCCGCGGCGTCGTTGCTTCCGCAGTTTTCTGAAACTGCTGATGGCTCGAACATGTACGGTTAGAGCCCAAAGTGTTCAACACTGCTGGAATTACCCATAATTTCCAAAACATAGTTCTTAATCTAGCCTTAACAACACGCTACGCACCAATAGCATCGGCGCAGGCCGGAGATCCCCGTGGATGACGTCGCGGCGGTCCCGGCCGATCGCGGGCAACAGCGGCGTTCGCTGATCTCCCTGAGACGATGGGAGGCGTTTTTTTCTAAAAACAGCTTTTAGCGTTTATTTACTCTCTTTTTGAATGATATATTATTTTTCAGCGGACTAAAACCTACAAAAAGCCTCAGGGAACTAATTTTTTTCGAAAAGTGCTTCAGCTTCCCTTCAAACGTCCGTTAATGGATGAGAACGAGTGCTTTTAAATAGAAGGCAGCCATTCAATGTATGCCATCCCATCAAATAACATAGCAGCGAAATGTATTTCCTCAAATGTCGGTGGTCAACGCGTCTCCACATTTTCAACAGTATGCACGAAAGCTATGCAAAGGTTCCGGCATAGTAACGTGCTGCAGTGTGCTTGCGCGCTGTACAACGTTTGCGGGCGCTATAAGAAAACCCTACTAGTCGGTTAGGCTGGTACCAACTTATTATTTGCTTCGAATAACTTTGCCGGTTAATAACAGCGCCTCTTAAAAGTTCATGTGCACTCAGCATGGTATGTCAATGACGTTGGTTAGAAAATTCTTGATGAGCATGCTCATTGTTCTGCGAGAATGAAAGTGCAAGGCAGGCCTCTCGTAATCATTGTTGAGTTCTGTAGGTGTTCCAAGAAATGTAAACGCTTCCAGCTATCCTTCCACCCCTAACTTGAACAATCTAAGGCTAGGATGAAAGGAATCGAGATATCCTGCGTTAATTTTCTGAATTTGAAAGCAGGGCTGCTTTCCTCTTCCGCAATTACGCTGATAGTAGCCTTGCATATTGCGTGGCGGGTGAAGAAACTCCAAGGCTTAATAAATCATGTTAAGGCAGTCTTTACTCGAAGGACGGGCACTGATATACGAGTAACCACAGAAAAAAAATCGCTTGTGTTGTGCACCTCTTCTTCGTCCGTCGTCTCTGTTCGCGCTGCATTCTTCTTTTAAAATGAACGTAACCGAACTAGCCCGAATTTCCATCCTACTTACTCCTAAGGCCTTGAAGCTACCGAATCCTCTAACTAAATTAAATAACAGGCCAACTTTATCGTCAGTGAAATTTGATATAGGCAAGGTAACAAGAAGCGAAAGCACTGTACTATTGTACTATATCCACTGCCATGAAGGTGGTAAGTATATATAGTAGAGGTGGAATAAGTAACAACCTTGTGCGCAAAAAGCGGGAATTGCCAGGGAGTTTTCTGACGGTAATTCTACCGGCAGGGGCTTCATGCCGAAGCGAGATTTGGAGTGCTGCGCACAAGGCATTGAAAAGCTCTACCAAGAACTGAGAGAGTTACTGCGCCTTTTCCTTTCCTAAAAACTTCAAAGAGCAGTCTAACTGCCTTCAAAAAGTTTGAAATTTAAATTTACGGCAAATAATAAATGCTTTGTAGCATGTATTAGCGCCAGGCTATAGCACGCGTGGTTTTCGTTGTCGATGTATTGATTACTAGTACATTCAGCATTGTCTTACTCTGTGGTTTGACAGCATTGTCCTGGAAGCAAACTTTGAAAAGGAAGACAGCCTGCAGATAATGAGCCTCTTTTTCTCAGCAACCTCAGGTCCACCAAGGCGCTTTTAACACATTTATGGACAGGCACAAAATGCGGTTCTGAAAGTTATCACTCACTCGCTATAATTCAATTGCCTTTGTTGAATGGGCAAAGTGAGGATTAATCCAGGAAAAAATATTCTTGAGCAGCGCTCAACCCCATTTCCCAGTTATAATAGCAAAATTAGACTTCATCAAAATTTTCGAAGACGTGCAATTAAGTTGATGTTTCCGTGAGATAATATTTATGAAGCTGGCTACGCTACAAAAAATACACCGCAATTTCAATTTAAATGTTACTGTACTCGTAATCAAGATAAACTCAACTTTACGGGTCGCACGTTCACAAATATTGACATTGTGGTGTACAGAAGTGTGTGCAAGGCATGGTACAAGTGCATGGTCTATCTCTACAATCCAAGTTTCCTGCCAAAATTTTAGAACAACAAATTCCAAAAGCGTTGGCATTCTGGCCATTCCTACGGCATACCAAGAATACATCTGGGAAAACGTAACTAGCAGCTGCGTAAAAAAAAGGTTACCCATACGTAATAATATAATTCGTATGTCGCTGGTAACATTCCTATTTGTTTATGGGCTTCTTACGAGTTGTTACGAATAGCGCAATGATAAGTCTCACTCACGTGATCTTCCTCTTCTCCCGTTCTCTCCGCCTCTCCTCGTTATGATGTTCATGGCCTGATTGCCTAAGAAACAGAATGAAAAAAAAAACTACAAACAACGTTTACTACATTCTAATCAGTGCGAAAGCACGGATTTTTGTTACGTAGAAGGCAACGATGAGCGGGCAGACAACGATGAGCGGAGCAATAGCTCTAGGGCAGCTGCGGACATCCAAGAGAAATTTTTCTCGGGTCCGAGGTAACAAAGAGCCAAATGCGTAGCAGTGGGAGGACCGGCTAACCAGCAGCCAGCTCAATGATCCAAAGAGACCTAGTGAGCCACGCATGCCGGATGGCCAGGGACAGTGGTGCCTTAGACTACGGGCGCCAACCACGCTCAGCCTGAAAGACATCGGCAATCTTCGGGCAAGCCGCAAGACTCCTTTATTTGGGCAATAAAGTTTATTCACTCACTCACTCGGGTCAGAACCACCGGACTAGTACCACGTAGAAGACGATGAAGAGTGGGCAATGCTGCGGGACAGAGCACTCGCGCTAGGGGAACAGACAATGCGAACAGACGCGAAGAGACAGACGACATTTCTCGGGGTTGGTACCCTTCAGATTAGTGCTTACGCGCTAATATATTCTGTCAGAATCTGAAGTATCTACACGGAAGAGCTGAAATGTAAAGTGGAATCATGAGACATTTCTCTTGAAGGACTCTTTAGCGATGCGAACAGTTTGAACTGGTCGCCTGGAATGAATAGCAGTCACAGACGAGATGCACTGCTCGGAAGCACCCAGCTATACACTCATTATCTGTGAGTTTCTCAAAACTTTTCTGCGGACGAAATGTATTCTCCAGCAGACGGGCATGGATGGAGAAAAATCAAGGTGCAGCATTTTTCTGTCATGCATTGAAACAGTTGCGCAACAACCTGCAAATCCGCGAATATCGCATTTGGGTGGCAGATTCCACTGGTGCAGTGTCCTATCTTGGCATCTCGACTGTGACTTCTATTCTTTTCACTGTCCTATCTTTGTATCTCAACTGTGACTTCTATTTTTTTTAGTGTCCTGCCTTCGAATATCGAGTGTGACTTCTATTCTTTTCATTGTCCTACCTTAGAATCTCGACTGCGACTTCTTTTCCTTTCACTGTCCTACCTTCACATCCCGACTGTGACTTCTATTTCTTTCACTGTCCTATCTTCGCATCTCGACTGTGACTTCTTTTCCTTTCACTGTCCTATCTTTGCATCTTGACTGTGACATCTATTCTTTTCACTGTCCTATCTTTGCATCTCAACTGTGATTTCTTTTCCTTTCACTGTCTTATCTTCGCATCTAGACTGGGACCTTCTATTCATTTCACTCTCCTACCTTCGCATCTCGACTGTGACTTCTATTCTTTTCACTGTCCCACCTTCGCATCCCGACTGTGACTTCTATTTCTTTCACTGTCCTACCTTGGCATCTCAGTTGGGACTTCTTTTCCTTTCACTGTCCTACCTTCGCATCTCGACTGTGACTTCTATTCTTTTCACTGTCCTAACTTCGCATCTCGACTGCGACTTCTTTTCCTTTCACGGTCCTATCTTCGCATCTCGACTGTGGATTCTATTCCTTTCGCTTTCCTATCTTCGAATCTCGACTGGGACTTCTATTCCTTTTACTGTCCTACCTTCGCATCTCGACTGTGACTTCTATTCTTTTCACTGTCCTACCTTCGCATCCCGACTGTGACTTCTATTCCTTTCACTGTCCTACATTCGCATCTCGACTGTGACTTCTATTCTTTTCACTGTCCTACCTTCGCATCCCGACTGTGACTTCTATTCCTTTCACTGTCCTACCTTCGCATCCCGACTCCGACTTCTTTTCCTTTCACTATCCTACCTTCGCATCTCAACTCTGACTTCTGTTCTTTTCACTGTCCTACCTTCGCATCTCGAATGTGTCTTCTATTCCTTTCACTGTCCTATCTTTGCATCTCGACTATGATTTCTACTCTTTTCACGGTCCTACTTTCACATCCCGACTGTGACTTCTATTCCTTTTACTGTCCTACCTTCGCGTCTCGACTGGGACTTCTATTCCTTTCACTGGCCTACCTACGCATCTTGACTGTGACTTCTATTTTTTTCACGGTCCTACCTTCGCATCTCGACTGTGACTTTTCCTTTCACTGTCCTATCTTCGCATCTCGACTGTGTCTTCTATTCCTTTCACTGTCCTATCTTCGCGTCTCGACTGGGACTTCTATTCTTTTCACTGTCCTATCTTCGCATCCCGACTGTGACTTCTATTAATTTCAATGTCCTATCTTCGCATCTCGACTGTGACTACTATTCATTTCAGGATGACCAGTTCCAACAGTTGGCATTCGTAAAAGGCTCTTCAAGACGATAGTCTAAGTCTTCTACTTTTCATTTAAGTTCTTTCGAACAGATACTGAAACTTCCTACGTAATTTATTCCTTTTATTTCTTCTTGAGAATCAAAAAAATTCTACGACGTTCGCAGATCCACATGAGAAATGAAAAAATGCTGCACACCATAAATTTAAAAGCATTCAAAGCAATCTTTCAATTTTCCTCACTCCCCTGACGAACATCAGCGCCTACTGTCGCCTCGGCGGTCATAAAAAATACAGCTACTGCGCCTGCACACAATGTGCTCTTCCAGATAAAGAAGACATATTGCCTATCGAGAATAAAGGCATTCTTTCGTTCGCCAACAATATTCAATTTCTTTTCTTCAATTTTGATTTTGTTTTTCTTTCATCGACGCAGTGCAATCTTTTTCCTTTTTAATATAACAGAAGTATAGAAGTAGCAGTATACGGAGTCTAGCGCCTCAAAGCACACAGTGGCTATGGCAGGCACTATACTGGAGCGCTGTGCATTAATTTAAACCAGCTAGGGCTTTCTTACGTATACAGACATCGCCTAGCACTGAGACGTACTAGCATTTCTTTTCCATCAAAATGCTGAAGTGAGAAACAAAATTTGCTCTGTGAAATTTATGACTTCGTGGCAACGATTCTGGCGGCACCTTAATCACAGACAAAAGCAGACATCAATTCACCGGCAACAAGGCAGATGAATGTTATGCATAAAACCTGGACGAAATCATTCCACGTCATGATACAGTATATATGCCCCCGGCTATCTTTATAAGAGTTAGAGGTTCAGCAGAAAGCAAGCAGTTCCGCAGCAGCACTCATGAATGCGGCCAAGCTGGGTTTTTTTCTTGTTTTGTGTCTGCTTACGTGAGTACTATCTCAAATATCTCTTAAGCAAGAAACTTCACTGTACTACTCTGTTAGCATAGTTGACGTGAGCTTGCCAGAGGGGAAAATGCTCTGTTACATAAAAGGCTTGATGACAATGACGGTGGTTCGAAGTACACAATGCTTTTGGTTTGCAATAACTAGAGTACGTACATAACAGTGCTTCAAACTAGGCACGTTGGTTATTGTAATGGTCATAATTGCACTGTCGGGCTTTTGAAAGAACACAAACTGAAAGACAGTGTACATAATTAATAGTGCTTCATGAACACAGTCGATACCCTGAGCAATCAAGGGAAGGAAAAAGAGCAGCTCGTTAAGACATACACGAAAGAGGCCAACAGTCACAGAAACGAAGGAGCACAGGGGATCTTTTTTTCAATAATTTGTGTTGTGCATCAATGGGATACTAATCGGGTAAATATTTTTTAAACTGGTCAGAATGCAGAAGGAAAACAATAACATGCTGTCGGAGGGATTCCAACCGATGTCCTCTGAATTTCGCATCCGGTGATGAGCTTCGGCGACGGCTGTCCAATCTTTTCCTTTCGGGGGTATTTATGTGTAGTGTAACCGAACAATGAGAGTGTTCACCAGTGCCACTCTCGCCCATAGCGGCGGACGTAGTGTGTCCTGTATAACCGCGAGTGGCACGTAGGAAAGTGGTCGAACGGTGATGGCGGAAGCTGTGCGAGAACCCTCTTATGCTACCTTTGGCGACAAGGCTGCTAGAATTGACGGCGGCATCGATGCATTAGCCTAAACGGAAATATCTCGCAGCCTTTTCCATTTTATTATAACAAGGTTGACTTAGCTGAATTAATGTTTCCTATTCTCCAAGGAGGAGAAATCGACCGTCGTTTTTTAAGGGGGACTGTAAAGCGGAGTGGTGAGCGAGGGCTAAAACTCTGGACTGCTACTCTGCATTGGGAAAAGGGTGAGGAAAGAAAGAGAGTTATCATGGGCTCATTCCCACCTGACTGCTGACATTCAAAGGATGTTTTCTCATTGAGGTTGTGTGTGCATTACGAATAATATCTAAAACCCTAATGCAAAAGAGAGAGATAAAGAGAGAGGAAGAACGGCAGAGATGTTAACCAGAAAAGTTTGCGGTTGGCTACCCTGCACTGGGGAAGGGAATGAGGGGATTAAAAGGGGAACCCTAATGCAATGTTACTAATGAAACTTATGATCAAAGCCGAATGGAAGTAATGTGAATTATGGCGATGTCAATATTAAGGTGCGGGTAACGTATGAACACGGTGACTACTACATTAGAGCAATAAATATTTTACTCATTGTTTCTGCGATTAATCTCTTGCATAGCCCACTAAACTGTGTCTTGTTCGTTTTCCTGTGCGGTGTAGAAATAGCATTAACAACTTACCGCTGTTTGCTATGCCTGTGTAACGCGAAATTAGGTTCAGCTATTTGCGATTTGGAATGCACTCTTCGCTCTGCAGTCTAGCGGCTTCCACATAGAGATGCAACATTTTCGAAAAACATTTTTCTTCCGGCTTTTTTTGGTGGAAATTTTGGAGAAAAAGAAACAGAAGTAATTTACTGCTCTGTATTACAACAGTTTATTGTCGAACGTCAAAGCAGTAACTCCCATAATGTAAATCATAGGCCTGAAATATTTTCTACCCTTTCACGAACAAATGCAAAGTTTAACAGATCGAAGACATTCAGAAGCACCACCGCAGAAGCGACCCGTTCTTAAATAAGCGCGGCTTTCTTCAACTGTTCAACTTTTACGGCTATTAGAACACTGAATACTAATATATCACGTCTCTTGTGCGGCTGCTATTTTTCAGGAGCACAAGATATTGCTGTATAAAATTCAATTTAAACAAACTGAAACCTACACTATTTTCTAAGCCCTCTCTACAGTTGATACAATAAGTGTAGTTCCGTCGCTGCTCCGACTATCAGGCGATGAAACAGCCGGCTAAGTACTACCGCTTGTTCCGAGTTATTGTAACTGGGATCGTCTGAAGCCTTTATCGCCATGTTAAAGTACGCGTGCACGAAAACAATACTTTTCAGCTTTTCATTATATATACCCCGTTCGTACGCAGAGTATGAATGTTGGCGCAAAAGCCACACCAGTTCCGATTACAAGCAGCTGATAATGGTGAAATCTGTAGAACAAATCTAGCCAATGGCATCACCGTTTTACTGGCGTAGATTCCGTCGCACCATGTTGAAGAAAGCATGTGGCTCGTTCAGGCCAATATTCCCGACATTCACTATATGCCTGAGTTGGTCGCGTATTCAGTATCACCGAAGTACACTCTTCATCTTAGTGTTTCAAACACACACTGTGCTCCGATATCCAGTGAAACGCAGACAAGATTTCGTAGTCATCCAAATTTTCCCCGTTATGCGTTGGCTTAAGCGGTTCTGCTGCGCCCTCCCAAGGATGAACTGTAAACTCTTTGCGTGTTTTCAAGGCTTTTTCGGAAAGACACCGTTCACTTTGCAAAAGGACACAGCACTGCACATTCGATTCGATTTCCTCCTCTCATCGGACAACAAGGCTTGGTCACTTTCTGCTGCATTGATAGCTTTGCGATGGGCTTTAGCAACATATGGCGGGATTTCAATGCGTCCTAGAACTCTTCTTCGTCCACAACGTCAAGCGTTAGAGCCCCGTCGAACATTAATTTTTTATTATAGCAATTATCCTCAATAGCTTTTTTTTTAAAGCTTTCAAATCATATGCAAGCACCACTCCATCTTACCTTACATGGAAACTTAAGGCTTGTGCTCGCGCCTTTGCTTTAGTTGATTTCCTGCCTTTCCTTGAATGTGGCCAATACGACGTGGGTATTCGTTGCATATTTGATGGTGTGTTCCGCCTGCTTGAGCAGATCGAGTATTTATATAAGAGTAAGGAGGTCATTCATGGGCAGGTTCAGGGAGTGCACGGCACAACTAATCGCTGTGACATGAGGAAATCACCTGAATAATAAGAGCACATGCCGCTTTCATGTTGCTGGCATTGTTGGTTACCAGCGCCTCTATCTTGCCGCTACCGACCGACTCCATACTAGCACAGATTTCTTCTTTCATATAGACTGCGGCATGCCTGTTAGCGCCGGTGTGGACTGACCTGAAAAAAAATATTAAAGTTAAAGATAGGCTCCCCTTGGACATGCGTCCAGCCATCGGTGACAAGAGTGATGCGCGAAGCCTTTTCTATGCTTTCGTTCAGAGATACGGTAGCCGCTTCGTACTCTGCATCAGGCAGTGGGCCAGCCAAGCTAGGCCGTCTTGGGGTCTTGTAAGAAGGCCTTATTACTTTAAATGCAGCCTGCCGGCATTCTTTCGTCACTAACGTCAGCGGAGAGTTAGAAGCTTATATAGCATTTGCCACCAATTTTTCGGTGTTCTGCGCTTGAAGTGTCATTGTATAGATGAACTGAGTAACCCTTACGCTCACTGACGCTTCGCTGCTTAATGCACTACCCGCTTCGTCTAAGCTTCGACTCTGGCCTAAAGGGCTGCGAGAATGTCTTCGCCGTGTTACTTCCTGTCCAGAGTACTTCAGGCACCGAGGAAAGTGCTTGGAAAGGCGAGTGGCATTGGGAAAAGCGCAGCTGCTCTAGCATTACTTGCAGACTGTGGGTCTCCGTCTCCTGCCAACGTTTTTCCCGACCGTGACGTGCATCTACACGTCGGAAAGTCGCTGCACCAGTACATAATCCTCTTTGACACTGCTTTAAACGACAGTCATGCACAAGCGTTCGACAAAAACCCAAAATACAGCTATAAGAAGCACAAAACAAGTATAAACTGCAACCCAATGATCAAGCTTTCCTGGAGGCGAGCGGACATTATGCCACATCGACAGCGATTGGTCGGTCGTTGTTCGACGGTTCGATTTTAATGGTGCACATGTGTGCTGACGAAGCTTTATTCCAGTGCATTCTCCCACTCGCAAATTCTGGTGATTTCTTCGAACTGCGCTGAAAGAAAGGGGGAAAACTTTTCTTTTCTTCCGGAATCGTGCCGTTTGTCCCTAGCTTCGCATCTGTATTGCCACTAGGCGAATGCATGAAAAGAACGCAAACACTAGTTCACGCCGCTGCGCTCAGTAGGCAAAAACCTTTCCGCGCTATTGCGAGCAGTATCATGACATTTTACTCTTAGTTTCTCCTTCGTGCTACGCCAACACCGCCAACACCAAATATCAGAAAAACCTGTTTCTACGCGAAGCATAACATCAGCGAAATCATAGCTGAAATCGCCGCTGTAGCTCCAGTACGGCACAACAGATTTCCAGAAATCCACACTGTAGGCAGAAGAACTATCGCCTCAAAGCCGCTGCCCAACCAATCGCGCGGAATGCGGGACCAGGCACCCCGGAACAGGGGGGCAAGGGAGGCGGTCGCCCCCCCCCCCCCTCCCAACATTTTTTTTTCCGAAGAGAGAAGCCCCCCCCCCCCCCCCCCCCCAGTCTCCAAGTGCTTGCACTTGGATCAGATTTCTGCCAATTGAAACACTTCAGTTCTAGGACTCAACTCTTTTAATGCAAATCACAGTGGGGCTCAGCTACTTGGCTTCGTAGCCATATGTAAAGCATTTCGTATATGAGTAACCTAAACCAGTCATGTCCCAACAGAAGTCGACTACCTGACTCGTGTACATGGTAATGATTAGCAGAATTTTTAAAAAAAACTATGCGCAAACTTTTTTAATGCAATTGATCACTCCTCGTGCGTAAAAATTCCCATCTGTAAAGCTTCCCATTTCAATTCGTTTTATATTGCCGTGAATAATTGCATCGTGTGTTAGTTCGCACTCAAAACCGCTGGCACGCGGCTTTATCGTTTTGTTTTTTATTCGAGATGTGACCAAGCTTATCTCCACTGATCATGAGCACATGCAAATACTTCCTCATTTTTCCAGATTGTTGTAGCTGCTTTTGGTTCTTTATCTCGAAAGTTCTTTGCCAGCTTTTAATTGAGCGCGGCCAAGAACTGCAGGCGTTCAGTTCGATGACCGCCGAGCACGCTTGTGACTTTCGCCACCGCCGAGTCATTCAGTTCTTAGTGGGCGCGAGTCAGCCCCTTAAGCAGTTTATTTTGTAAGCCTTTTCGTTGTCTTCCTGACTGCTGAAGTGTCGTCACCAAAACGTGACAGCTTGCATCAACCTTTGAACATTTAAATTTTAAAAAATTATAAAAGCTAAAATGTATTGTGTAAATAAGCATTAAATAAATAATAAAATAAGCTCGAAGTCCGCCCCCCCCCCTGCCCCCCCCCCCCCCCGAAAAAGCAAAAGTTTCGGAGTACCTGTGCGGGCCCTTCTAAACGCAGGAAAATATTTTAGTTCGTTTCGCGCGGTGCACGTTAGAGTGTACAATGTCGAGCAATACCACTTTGTGCCTCGTCTAATGGGCGCGGAAGTTTTGAGTGACCACTGAAGTTCTCTTGAGGTTTGTTACATCCATCCGTGTGAATATTTTACTTAATGAAAACAGTTATGAAATCTCCTTTGAAAGGGAATTACCTTCCTTCAATATATTCTTTGCTTCGGTGTACACTGTTTCGTTAGCGCGGGGCTTGACTGTGACAGCACCAGTTGAGCCTGGAAAACTAATTCATTCCATATTTCACATATTCCAGTTACCAGACATTTTGAAAACCCGTGTGCTATATTTCCGTTCCAGAAGTATGGCGCTGAAAATTTCCTTTTGAAACTGAGTTTGCTGCGGGAAACATATATGAACTGTATTTATTTTCAGAGCATAATTAGCTCGAAAAAAGAACTCCAGAATATTAAGTAGAAGCGTTAGCAATATTCTAGTGTTTACGCAAATTTCCTAAGATAACTTGGTTAAATATTCCTGCGGATTTTGCATGCTAAATTCTTCTTAACGTTACTGTTCTCATGGTTAAAGAACGGGAAGGGACATTTAAACCCATCTTATCTCATTTCAACGAATTTCGTTCACATGAACGAAAACTACTTTCGTTAAATCAAATTATACAGTATTTCAATGCAAGAGCGTTAAAGGCGTCATTACCCAGAAAATCCAGTGTCAGCGTTGGCGTTATGAGCGAACAATCACGAGAATGACTCTGGCAGGTGGTCCCCAGGCAGCAGCATAGAAGGCAGGTCGGCCACCCAGGTCACGTGACCTTGCGGCGCCATCACAACCTGCCCACTGGATAGCGAGCAAACTGCCCACAGTTGCAGCTGGCGGTTAAATTAATGATTGGTCGCTCAGGAAGAGGAACCTTTGCCGCACAAGGCCCACCGCTGGGAGCGCCTTCCCTCGCGGGGCAGTGGCGCATCGCTTGACCGCTGCACCACTGCGCCAGGAGTAGTAGGAAGACTCCCTGGGATCTTTGAATGTAAAAGAGAGAATGACTTTCTTCATATATGGGAATTAACCTATTACACCATCGCATCACACCCTTAAAGTGCAGCTTAAGTGTCTCCTCCAATTTTTTGTGCAATCGTTTCTAGTGTGTTCCTTGCATAAAGTATTTCTGCAACTGGTCGTCTACCACCTGTTTTTTTTTATTTTGGTGTTGCGAAGTTGCTTTAAGTAGCTGACCAGTTGTTACATTATCTCTCCATGCCTCTTGTTCAATTCAAATCTGATTTAATTTGTTTGCTGCTTGTTTCATAGTTCAGTATCGCTTTTAGTCAGAAATCTTTGTCATGGATCCTGCATGCGCCGCTTTCAAAAAATGAATCCTCTTCTCGCTCTCAGGTTTAGTATTTTAATATGTACAAGAATAAATCCACAGATGACGGCTGCTTTAAATTAGGGATACTTCAAAAGTCCTCTCGCTTAAAAATATGAACCAGTTGTGCACATGACGGCCATCCAACAATACAAATTAACGTGAGCAGTTATTTGGAACAACGAACCTTATTCTAAGATAGGATGTTTGATATCATTCATATATCGTTTTTCTATAGGTGCTGTCCTTTGTACCTCTGGCGGCCACTCTCCTGGCGTGTGACAGGATGTTAGAAGCTAGAAATTAACTATTTCGGTGGTTGAACACTCCAAATTAGACTTCTATCAGGTGCCTTATACTACCGCATCTACTCTGGTATGGGTGGACATGTCATGTAAATCTTCCCCTAAACTTCCCAGAATTGAACAAAAATTTTAAATGTTGAATTCCTCAACTGTGGAAGCCACTAGATGCCAAAGTACAATCAAAGCGACCACAGCTACGGTGCGCTGTGAGGAATTCATGACCAAGGTGGAGCTACCGCCGCTCCTCCCAGTATATGAAACATTTTAGGCGAGATCTAAATTACGTACTCAATTGTTTAGAGCCTTTGTGCGCAAGATGACGGCTCGTTGAAATGCGGCCTAGAACAGTCAAATAGTGCCGAGAGTGAGAGAGAAAACTGTCATTTAAGTTATCATTTCGCAGCAGCCGGATGGTCGGGGGCCCTCTTCCAGGGCTCCGTTGGCGGCAGCTGACTTGCGGACTAGCTGGATTATCCGGGCTTGCTGGTCCAGGTTGTCGCTGGTCAGGACCTCCTCCCACTGCTCGTGCGTGGCGTGTGCCACTATTAACTTTTTGTCCGGTTTGTCCTGACATTCCCAAGATGTACGGTAGCGCGTGGGGCTTGTTCTGCACCAAGGACAGCAACTTGGGCATTGTGGGGATCTGATCCTGTGTAAAATGTAAAGACTTGGATATGTGCTTGTTTGTATTCTCCTCCAGTCAATGACAACCGAGGACAGTTGTTTCTGTGGCGGTGAGAACTGTCTTCTTTCTAGCCTAAGGTGTTCTAGCCTGTCACCATACGGTCTTAGGAGGGTGGTGGGGTAGGGATAGGGATCCGCCCGGTTTGTAAGAGCTCGGACTAGATCATTCCCTACCTCGTTACCGGCAAGGCCTTCCTGACCATATGCCCATGTTATTCTGTTTGAGTGTCAGAGTGTACTTAATAGTGTGCTCGGCCTTCCGTAGGGTTTTCCAGCAAGGTAGTCCCTGAAGGCTTGCTGGGAGTCCGTCCCGACGTGCGATGACTTGTCCTGTCGGTCTTGAGTCCTGATGGTGATGGCTATTGCCAGTGATTCCGCTTCTGCAGGATCCTTGGCATAGATCGAAGCCCGAATGATTGGCCTCTTCTCGTTGTCGACCGCAGCAATCGCTAACCTGCCTGGCTCGCATAGGCCCCCATGTCGACATATACTGCTTCAGGGTCTTTTGATAGATTTTTTTCCAGTACTTCGGCTCCCGCTCTCTTTCTACCTTTCTGTCGCTCGTGGTTCTTGTGGCTGGGTATCGGGTTTACATATATCTCTCTTGTAAATGTCGAATCTGGGACCTGCTCTCACTAGTTCGTAGTCCCTGTCTCGTCAAAATATCTTTTTGACCAGAACAGCCTCACTGAGCTCCTCGAAGGTGTTGTGTACTCCGAGTGCCCAAAGATGTTCCGTCGATGTCGTTAGGGGGATGTTTAGGTCAGTTTTATAGGCTCCTCTCATGATGGTATCAATGGCCCATCAATCAACGATTCTGATCTATTGATACGGGAGCCCGCAGGTAATCCTGCTTACGACTAGGGCTTGGACGAGGAGGAGGGTGCTTTCCGCCCTCATTCCTTTCCGATGCCAGATTACCCTTCTAATTACTCTTAATATTTGGTTGACCATGGCCTTGAGAGTTTCGATTGTATAATCTGCTCTCAGATTGCTTTGTAACCACAGCTCCAAAACTCTCACCTTGTCTTTTTTCTTAATTTTTTTGGTTTCTTAGGTAGAGTTCTATTTCTCCCGGGGACTTGCAATTTTTCCTGTGTAACCTGATAAGTTCGGATTTTTCCAGGGAGCATTGAAGACTGCTCTCTTTGGCAAAGTCCTCGACCATACCTATAGCTGCTTGTAGAGCTTCTTTCCTTCTGCGTCAAGGATCCCTGTGTAGCCCATATGGTGATGCCGTCCGCGTAGAACGCGTAGAAAGTGAAGCCGATATCTTCGCCGATTAAGAACATTTTGGCTAAGTTGA
Source organism: Amblyomma americanum (assembly GCF_052857255.1). Lineage (NCBI taxonomy): Eukaryota > Metazoa > Arthropoda > Arachnida > Ixodida > Ixodidae > Amblyomma > Amblyomma americanum. The sequence continues at coordinate 57,359,404 of NC_135498.1, read as the reverse complement.
GCATTCTTATGTTGAACCGCATTGGAGAGACTACAGAGCTCTGCGGCGTCCCTTCGTTGGGCATGGTTACCGTGGGTGACCGGATCTCTAAAACTGCTATGGTGGCTATGCGATCCGAGAGGAATGCCTTCAAGTTGTTGATTTTCCCCCGCAGTTGATATTGTTTATTTCTTGTAATGTGGTGTGGCGGCCAATATTGTCGACTTCTCCTTTCAATTCTAGTGCGAGTAGGAGGTTTTCGATGTGTTTGAGGACGGTATTTATAACTTCTTTTTTAATACAGAGGAAGGCAACCTCGGTGCAGAGTCTCTTGCGGAAGCCCAGCATGCAGTAAGGAAATAGGTTGCTTTTGTATATGTAATTTTGAAGCTTCAAGTGTATTACTCTTTCATATAGCTTTACCGGGCAAGAAGTGAGGGACATTGGACGGGCACTCTATAGCCGGAAGCTTTCCTGCCCTAGGTATAGTGATGATGTCTGCGTGTTTCACAGTTCTTCGTTGATGCACTTGGTTAGGTCCGTCAGGTGGTCAGTGCTCAGGTTCCTGATTATACCGTTTGTAACCCTGTCACCTCACGAGGCTGTGCTTCTTGCGGACATACGGGATGCTGCGTAGACCTCTGCCAGTGTCATGGGGGCGTCGAGGGTGGATTTTGGCTGGCTCTCATTTGGAGTTTGGAAAGCCAGGGACGGGTCCCCTATGTATTTTCAGTGCGTGGCTTTTATTAAATCTGCATCCGTGCCCGGGTATTTATGGCCTGTGGAGTGAAGTGTTCTGTTTGAACCCTATTTTACTTTGGACGGGTCTTTCAGGCATCGTAAGGTCGACCATGTTCTGGCCGTCCTTAGGGTAGCTTTTATCGAGTCACAAAACTTAACCCAGTTTTGCTTTCTGATCTTTCCGGCATACTCCTGGGCTTCTTCTGTAAACTTCGCTATTTTTCAGTTGCACTTTTATATTTAATTTCTGCTTCTTCCAGCGTTTTACTAGGCTTTTTCGGGTTTCCCGAGAATGGTCGACTCGAGAGATGTTTCATTTTAGGACGCTGCATCAAAAACACGTGTTCTGTGCGGTGAAACACCGACCTTATGTCTGTATCTCCCTTATGGCCTAATCCAAACAGCGATCTGGAGCAGCTCTCCGAAACTGCGCAGGAGCAAGACGTCCGTCGCGTCCTAATCAGAACTCAGGACCTGTAGCCAAATCACCCACTGAAACAAAATATTCTGTTCCGCGGAGATAGAAAAGTATCTCCGAATTGTTGATTCAAATGCGCAATTATCTAAGAATGTTTTGCTCTGCTCTCTTGAAAAAAAGCATATCGTGAAACGTTTGCGTAATAAGAGGCGTAGAATATTGCACAGTTTTCGAAGGCTAGAGACAGGTCAAAACTCAATCCTTTCTGCAGCAGTATCGCTGCTGTCGTTATCTCTCCGTTTTATGAGCTCAATTACACTGCTTCATACATACCGTTCAACGTTGCCAAAGCTATAGCATGTCTATGCGGTCTTGCAACGTCCATACGTGAGAAGTAGTTTGCATTATGTCCAAAGTAGCGAAAAGCACTCTTCGTCGTGATAATGGTTATGTACCCTCACTGCCACTTCCCGCACTTCTTTTTTCTTTTAGCACGTTTCCGTCCTGCCCCTCAAAAAGACTTCGAGAAGTAATCATGACATGACGCGGTGTGATACGCGGCTGCCTCGCCTATTCGTTTCGACTTCATCCACAGCCAAAAAAGCAGGTCGCCATCAGTGCACATTACATCAGAAAGCTCAGTAACCGAACGCCTGATAACATCTGCCTGTATCTGCAATGCTTAGCACGAAGTTTTACACCGCGCTTTGTTTTCGTCCAAACTCTGAGCGAGGCTGGCAAAAGCACGAGTAATACCAGGTGTTTCAGCGAAGATTTTCCACAATTTTCAGAAACAGGCTTTTTGTAGTAAAAATATGGTTTTTGCTGCATAGTTTTACCAGTGTTGGCGGACACCAGAAAACCGGTGATTCGTCTTAAGTAGTAAGCTGCTAAACTAATTTTTTTTATTATTTAACTGCTTAACTAGTGGGGTTAGGCACGTGGTTGCAATTAGAGATTTGTAGCCTGTCGTTAGTAACCATCGTATCAGTTCTTATAATTTCGAAAATGCAGCGCCGTGGCTCAACAAAATTTGGCTACATCTTGCCAAAATCCACGCGCTTGCGTAAATTATGCAGCAAAGTAACCTTTCCAGTGCAAGCAATTAGTTTAAAAAGCCAAATTTTGCCAAGCAACAGCGCCGAGGATAATCGCGTTTTCGAAATTCTAAAAACTGATATAGATATTACTTACGACCGGCTACAGATCTCTAATTACAACTAGGTGCCTAAGTCTACTAGTTGAAAAGTTAATTATAAAAATTAGTTAACCAGCTTACTACTTAAGACGATTCACAGATTTTCTGGTGTCCGCCAGCACTGGTAGTAGTATGCCTCAAAAGCCATATTTTTACCTCAAAAAGCCTATTTTAGAAAAATTGTTAAGGTCTTCCCTGAAACACCTGGTATGTGGCGGGTCGATAGACTTCTGAGGGTGGACTTCTTGCGTAGCTTCCACAAGATTCCATGTTACGCATGAAATGGACTATGGCCGGCATTGCGCCGCGCTACTATCGTGATTGGAGAAAATTCTATTCAAAGAGGCCTACCTAAACGTGGGTAAATACGGTATGTAGGGTTGCATGCTCGCATATAAGTCATCAGCATCGATGTCTTCAGCAAGAATGTAATACCGTTGTAGGAATGGATGGTCCTCAGCGCTGTGCGGCCCCCACGACCCGGGGTGTTATCAGTTCAAAGATACTGGGGTGAGTCTCTTTTTTCTGTCTTTCTGTCATGGGCAGTGCTTCATATGAGCACTTAGCGCGAGCAGCTTAGTGCGTTTTCGATTAGATTTACAATGGCAGTAACTAGCGCCCCAATCGCAGCATTATATGGCAGATGTGTCGGACAAGCTCCCTCTGCCTCTTGCGCCCTTGCCCTCGTACTGGCACCCAGCAAGCACATTTTTGTAGTACATCAAGAAGCGGCGACTCCACGACCCTTTCAGAGCCACTTAATGTGTTTTACGATAAAATTCAGGAGCCTTTAGCGTAAGTGACGGCTGCGGGAAGGAGGCGCAGAAGAAAGTGGAGGTAGAAAAAAAAGAGTACGTCTTGTCCTCGTCGCTTCATAAGAAGCTTTTCTGCTAGACTTGTTAACAATTAAAACATAGAGACAACATCCTTTCATACACCGCAGGGATGCCAGGGAGTGGGAACTTTTTATGTTGACTTGCATCTAAGTAATTCAAAATATGGATTCCGTTTCATAACACGTTTCTCAAAACAAACCCCTAGAACGGTATTTAAGCGCCGGCTGCCAATCGTTTACTTGCAAAGAAATCTCCGAAAGTAGTGAAAAGCGTACTGACATACTCATTTAACTGTTCCCAGTGAAATTCACTGCAGTGTAGGCTTCTTTCAACAGCTGAATTAACGTTTCCTGCGAAGCGAAATTTGAAGTTCCCAATTTCCGGCATTACGGTGTTTATTGATTAGCTGTTTAAGAAACATACATAGAAGCGGGCGCCTGTTTTCCCTCTAGGATGAAGGCTGATTAACAGCGCGAAATCAATACAACACAAAAAAAAAGCGTACAACAACATGAGTACTCACTTCCAACGGTTTATCTGTTGCAATATTAGACATGTTCACACAAATGAAGTGCCACCAAGACAGGAAAAGAACAATCAGGATGATTGGCGCGAATCATACCACTCAGATTTTGCTGTTCTCTAGCCATCTAAAAACATAAGCACTTTTCTTGTTAGCTCGAAGAGTGCTGGGCTCACAATCCTATTTCGCGTACGTGCAGTCTTCATAGCTCTATGACTTTGCCAACGCCTTAATCTTTGTGACCTCTGTTGTTAGAGCACATGGCTTAGAAGGGGTCTGTCACCTAGAATGAGTCCCGCATTAACGGCCGTGAAAGTTAAGGTGGCGCTGCTACCACACAAAAAATGCAGTTATGTTCCTTTAACCTGCTGTTAAGTGACCTGCTTGTCTGCTCAACATATTCGTGCGCACACGAAAACGGCACGCGGTGCACAACACCCGGACCACAAGTGGCAAAAACGACTTCGCATGTCTGTTTTTCTTGGTTTACGCACGGGTTTGACTTTTTGCAAATAATCGGCCATTTCACAGGTGCCGAAAACACAATTCTAACACAGACTTTGTGTCCCGCTCTTCTTTTGATTATGGGAGGCCTCAATGCATAGAAGGGATTAAGTAATCTTTTATACGCAAATATCTGTACGTTAATAGCTGTACGTAAATAGCTCCAAAGATAACCTTGATCTCTTTTGTTCCCGAACCGGTATAATTTTGTCTTTTTATTGCCAAAGCATCATGTGCTTCATTAGGCGAAAAATACAGCATTGTCGTTGTACACTCCAGACAGTCCGAAAAACCATGTGACCTCATCAGGAAAGAAAGAGAAATAAATTTCGTAAATCAAATTTCTCCCGAAGTGCGTTTCCAACCCAGGCAGACGCGAACAGATGAGCTTCGCTGGCCACTTTGTTAGAGCACTGCACCTTCATTGCAGCGAAGCACCTCGTGCGCTAAACTGCCAGTCTCTAGCACTGGTTTTGGGTATCATCGTCTCCATCAACATCCATTCGGACGACGCGAACAGATCAGCTTCGCTGGCCATTGCATTAGAGTAGGACGCCATCGCCGCAGCGAACACCACGCGTGCATGCTTTCGCCTTCACAGCGCGTAAGCAATCTTAAGAACCATCAGTGATTTTTGTACCATGGATTCAGCCACAGAAATCACTAACGGCTCAGGGTACACGGCATCAGACAGTCCTCTAATCTGTAATGCATTGGGTTGTTGAATGATGAGCTCGCAGGATATTTAGCGCATTTGTTTGGCATTGGATGGGAACGCCGCGTTTTACTAGCTTGGAATGTGCTGATAAAGCTGGTAGGAGTGCTTCTTTCACACAACGTTCATAACCCAAGCAAATGTGATATTCATGGTTAACAAGCGCAAAAAAGACGTATACGAAGAGAAGAAGACGACAACACGACACAATCGCTCACTCGCAACTGAACGTTCATTGAGAAAAAACAGCAATATGTACACAAAAAGGCGAAAATACAAAGAAGTAAGAGACTAAGCTTCAATGACGCCGCACCAAGAATCTTGATCAGGACTGAATTACACGCGCAGCAACAAGAGATCTAAAGCAATGCAGTGAACATCGGCACGAAAGAAGGATTACACGAGACAAAAATGAAGTGTCATCATGGAAAGCTATTTCGTGGCTTGTTAGGGTGACTGAAGGGGCGCTAATGCACGTGTCTATTAACTTTGCGACGTAATACACTTTCTTTAGCTCGCGTGTGAGTTGATTATGGTGTGTGAAAAAAACAGTAGTGTTATCAAATTTTGGGGCACACCGCTTGCGTTTTCCTTGCCGGTCACAATCCCGGCAGTGGTCAGACAGGTTACAGCGATCTTGGTTAAAGGAATTTCTTAAGCTCCATAAGGCGTATGTTTAAGCAGCAGTCGGTTTGGCCGATGTAAGCATGGCCGCAGGTCGTCGGAATTTTGCACACTACATTTCTACTGCATTCAACATACTTGTTGACGTGCTTGATACCACATACTTTGCTAACGGGATGGGGTGTTGCGTCGGCCCCTTTTTGGACGGCCGCGCACAGACGGGAAAGCTTGGCAGGAGCGGAGAAAACGACGTCAACATCATAGCGTCCTCCTACTTTTTTCAGCCAATGTGAAGTTCTATGAATATACGGGATTACAGCAACCATTCTTTTTTCGCGCTTGTACCAACTGCTAGCAGTGTGGAACCTAAAGAACTTGCTAGCCTCTCGCATAGACTTGAGAGGGCCGTTTCAGGGAACCCCGATGCTCTCAGCCTAGCTAGCTGTTCCCGAACAGCTTTTTGAGCATTGTGCAGACATGATTTTATGAAGGCCGATCTCAGAGAAGAAACGGCTACACCATATTTAATATTTCTGACTGCGCATAAGGCTATTTCATCAATGGTTTTGAACTTCTGGGCGCATAACACCAGCAGGTATGTTCAGGCAAACAATGCAAGTTCAGGTATAAAAACTAGCATAGACATTGAAGACGTATTTTATTCTCTCCCACACGATGCCCTGCTGGCATGTGTCCAGCGCTGCATCCTTGAGGACAATGATGAAATCAATTTCAGATCAAATTGTGGCACGCTGGTTGAACATTTCATTGAATTTCTGTGTTTATATCTGCGGTCAACCTTTGTGGGCTGGTGCAACAACTTCTATGTCCAAACTTCTAGTATATGTATTGGCTCTTTCGTTGCGCCCACTCTTTGTGTTATTCTTTTTAGCCGTATTGGCAGAAATGTAAAAGCCAACCTCAGTGACCTTCACCTTCGCATATTTAGGTATGTTTATGACTTTCTGGTATTCACAAAAATAGACAACTTCAATAGGCGCGTTGGGGATATTTTAAATGTCTTCAAAGAAATTAGCTCTGGAGTGTCCTTCACTTTCGAACTTCCAAAACAGCAAAAGGTTCAGTTTTTAGATCTGAACTTGCACTTTTTGCCTGATCGTATCTGCTGGTGTTGCGCGCCCAGAAGTTCAAAACCATTGATGAATTACGTTTCTGCGCAGTCAAAAACTATTAAACATGGTGTAGCCGTTTCTCCTCTGAGATCGGCCCTCGAACAATTATGTCTGCACAATGCTCAAAACGCTTTTCAGGAACAGGTAGCTAGGCTGAGAGCATCAGGGTTCCCTGAAGCGGCCCTCTCAAGTCTCTGTGAGAGGCTAGCAAGTTCTATTAGGTCCCACACTGCTAGCAGTGGGTACAAGCGCGAAACAGGAGTGGAAAATTTGGAAGGTCGTTCCAGAGTACAAATCAGGTAACAAGAACTCGCCACTTAATTACCGTCCCATCTCTCTAACTAGTATTCCCTGCAAAATCATGGAACACGTCATCTATACCCATATCATGGCATTCCTTGATTCGAACAACTTTTTTCAACCTGCTCAGCACGGGTTTCGCCGGGGTTATTTCTGCGAGACCCAACTTGCTACGTTCATTCACGATCTGCATGCTAACCTTGATTGTAATCTACAGACTGACATCGTATTTTTAGATTTTGCAAAACCCTTTGATAAAGTACCCCATAAACGCCTGGTGATAAAACTTTCCCAATTAAATTTGCACACCCATATTTTGAAGTGGATTGAAGAGTTTTTAACTAATCGTTCGTAGTTTGTCTCCGTTAACAACAAGAACTCTAACTCACTCCTAGTAACGCCGGGCGTTCCACAGGGATCTGTGCTTGGCCCACTACTGTTTCTCATACACATTAATGATCTGCCTTCAAACGTAACATCTAACATACGCATGTTCGCTGACGACTGTGTACTTTATCGTGCTATTCTCACCACTGCTGACCAATCTTCTTTTCAAAATGATCTCAATGCTGTTCAGGAGTGGTGTAATAAGTGGCTAATGGAACTTAACCCACGTAAATGTAATCTTTTGTCCATCAGCCGCCGCTGCAATCCTCTAATTTTCTCTTACGAAATATCAGAAGTTCCTGTACAACTAGTTCAGTCATACAAGTACCTAGGCATAACAATTTCTAGCGATCTTTCTTGGAGCTTGCATGTTACTAACATAATACCGTCAGCAAACAAGACGCTAGGTTTCCTCAAGCCCCATCTTCACCATGCTCCAAAACATGTAAAGTTATTAGCTTACAAATCATTCGTCAGTTCCAAACTAGAATTTGCATCGCCCATTTGGAATCCTCATCAAGCTTACTTCATCAATGCCCTCGAATCTGTTCAAAATCGCGCTGCTCGCTTCATTCATTTATCGTACTCTTATGACATCAGCGTTTCCTCCTTAAAGACCGCATCCGGATTACCACCCTTATCGCTCCGCCGTAGCATTGCCAGCCTGTCTTTATTTCGCAAATTCTTCCACAGCCCTATGCACAGAGCACCTTATATTCTTCCCCCAGCACGCATATCTCATCGCACCGGCCATCACCTACAAGTTGCCTGTCCACGCTCACGCACCATCACTTTTTTCTAATTCCTTCTTTCCTCGTGCAGGCGCAGACTGGAAAGGCCTTCCAAACAACAATGCCATCATCACTTGCTCAAGTCTTTTCGCTGAAAATGTAAAAACTTTCCTGGTATTGTCAATATGTGTTTTTAAACGTTGCCACCCCTTATGTAACACCCCTCTTTTGGGCCTTTAAGGTAATAAAATGAAATGAAGTTGCTGTTTTCTGGAAAAGCAGCGCTGAAGAGACGAGGACAGAGACGAGGCGACAAGGTGGACGCTATGTTGTTGACGTCGTTTTCTCCGCCCCTGCCGAGCTTTCCCGTCTGTGCGCGGCCGTCCAAAAACAGGCGGACGCAACACGCCGTCCCGTTAGCAAAATATGTGGTATCAAGCACGTCACAAACTATGTTGAATGCAGTAAAAATGTAGTGTACAAAATTCCGACGACCTGCGGCCATGCTTACATCGGCCAAACCGGCCGCTGTTTAAACACACGCCTTATGGAGCATAAGAAATTCCTTTAACCAAGACCGCTCTAACCTCTCTGACCACTGCCGGGATTGTGACCGGCTAGGAAAGCGCAAGCGGTGTGCCCAAAAATTTGATAACACTACTGTTCTTTTTTACACACCATAATCAACTCACACGCGAGCTAAAGAAAGCGTATTACGTCGCAAAGTCAATAAACACATGCATTAGTACCCCTTCAGTCACCCTAACAGGCCATGAAATAGCTTTCCTTGATGACACTTGACTGCTGTCTCGTGTATTGCTTCTTTCGTGCCGATGTTCACTGCATTGCTTTAGATCTCTAGTTGATGCGCCTGTAATGCATTCCTGATTAACATTCTTGGTGCGGCGTCATTGAACCTTAGTCTCTTACTTCTTTGTATTTTCGCCTTTTTGTGCACATATTGCTGTTTTTCCCAATAAACATTCAGTTACAAGTGAGCGCTTGTGTCCTGATGTCGTCGTCTTCTCTTCGTCGGCGTCGTTTTTGCGCTTGTTAACCATGATTACGTACGAACTAGCCAAACTTCTAACCTTAATGAAATATGACTAGTTTAGAAAACTTTAGTCACACATTTCAAAATTTAATGAAATTGTTTCCAGGCTGCTTATGCGCCAAGATAATTAAATTAAATACTCTTTGAAAATGTCAAGCAGATTTTCAGTCCTGATTATCTTCCTCGTAATCGTTGTCCATAATGATAAAAGATCTTGTATAAATCTACATATTCTTACCACCCTAGTTCTCCTTTGACTTTTTTCCGTAATTCCTATCACACTCTCCAACGCAATTGTGTCTAGTGCAGGTCAAACACAGGACTCAAGGAAATATCCAAGTTTTTGCTGGTAAATACCCTTGTCCCAAGTAGCAAGTGCGCAGCGCAGGTACACATCCAGCAATTCTAAAATGCGCTCACGTTCACTCCAGAACTGTTCTGAAAAAAAAATAGTACCGAACCTCTTGACCTATTGTTATTGTGTGTTCAACACAAAATAACAATTATTCACGCAGTAGAGTAAAAAATTAATTTGATCTCGATTGAAAACTGCAACACATATAAGTTTTCATGCTCGCACAAGTAATCAACAATCATTGTACAATTTTTAACAAGATATGCACTATCACTTTCAGGTGCTGTCAATTTCTTTTGCAAAAAGAAAGTACTAGACATTTCTGCTGTGTCTCACTTTCTCAGATGAAACTACGAAGCGGACATTGATCTTTATATGTTTTCTCGGAAAATAAGTTGTGTAAGCAACGTTTACTTTTACCTTGAATTTGCTTGGCAAGGCTATGCAAGGCTAACCGTTTACATATTTTGTTGGCCATTGCCTTTGGTTTTTGAACCTTTTAAGGCGACCGCTTATAAATGCGAATTTTAAATTGATAGTTTCCTGATACCCTGAGGAGCGGCTAACAATAACTTCGCTGAAGGAATGATCTCTACATGTATATTATCAATACCAGCAAATATGCCTCATATCTGTGTGATGACCCCCTATAATGCGCAGGTCCACACGGGACGGAGAGGCAAAGAGACACCGTATGGCTCAGTTTAAACAAACAGATATATTAAATAATTACACATGATTAAGATTATACATCAGAGGCTGGGGCGTCCGAGCTTACGTGCCGACGACTTCATGGGGACGATGGAGGGGCTCCGGAGTTGATCTCGAACGGTTGCTGGCAGAAGCTGCACGCCGTCGGGCTTCGGAGCTGAAGGCCCCCTTGGCGAACGATGTCGTCCTGAGCGTCGCTTCTTCGGTACTCCCTGTCGATTTTTATATCCTCTTATCCCCACACTCCCTACGGTGAGGACGCCCACGGGGGGGGGGGGCTAGGGCTTTCACTTGGGCGCACAAACACACCGCCGCACTTATGGTCTCGCCCCCCTCACGTGTTGAGTCCAGGGAAAGAAGGTTGTCTTCGAGGTAGCGCATAGCGTCGGCTGTGGTAAGGCGCGCTCTGGCCCGCTGTCGGTTCCCGCGGGTCACCGGCCTCCGTTCTCCATCAAATGACACTCGCCCCTCAAGGCCGGAACGCGAGGTCACTAAAAGGCCGGGAAAGTGGTCCCTTGTCCTGGGATGTGCTCGGGAGGGTTGATTGATGATGCCCACCGTCTTGCCACGGGGCCAGGCCCGTCGAAACGAAACCGCCCTGGAACGGGCACGGCAATTGGGGAGGATAAAGCCCGTCTCCCCGCGGCGGCGGCGTTCGACTCGTGCCGACACTATGGAAACGGGGTCCGGTTGGGCTTAAACCCCTTCGTTCTGGTCGTCACTCTCAACGAGTATGGCTCGGTAATTGATGATGCCGCTGTCATCTGGGTCGTCTCCGTGCGGTCCACGGCGGCAGGCCCAAAAGCAATCTCACTCGAGTTGCTTGCAGCCATATACAGTAGAAACATGAAAGGGGGTCCGGTTGTGCTTTCGCCGCCACTGGGGGCTCCGTCTACGCCTCGCCGTCGAACGGGGACCCTCGTAGCACACACAAGGAACGTCACACATGGTTGTTGCATGGAATTGTTGATAGATACGGGGTCAAAGGTGACATTGCTTAAGGAGAGCAGTTTAAACACGCTTCGAAGGAAGGGGTACCGCGAGGTGTTGGAAGCGTCTGGTGGTATGGGGGGATAAGAGGATATAAAAATCGACAGGGAGTACCGAAGAAGCGACGCTCAGGACGACATCGTTCGCTAAGGGGGCCTTCAGCGCCGAAGCCCGACGGCGTGCAGCTTCTGCCAGCAACCGTTCGAGATCAACTCCGGAGCCCCTCCATCGTCCCCATGAAGTCGTCGGCACGTAAGCTCGGACGCCCCAGCCTCTGATGTATAATCTTAATCATGTGTAATTATTGAATATATCTGTTTGTTTAAACTGAGCCATACGGTGTCTCTTTGCCTCTCCGTCCCGTGTGGACCTGCGCATTATGGGGGTCATCACACTGGTGTCAGAAGTGGGGTTCAGCTGTCGGCTAGCAAAAGCAACGGGATGTTCTTTGCCCTCGATAACCTGAGATAGCACGGCACCAACTGCGAACTTTGACGCATCTGTGGCCATAACGAAGGGCAAATTAAAATCTGGGTGGCGCAACAGCGGTGCACTCATTAGCTTCCTTTTCAGGGCCCCAAAAGCATCCTCCGCGTTTTCGTCCCCGCGAAAGGCGACATTTTTGGCTGTTAAGGCGGTGAGCGGCTTAGCGAGCTTGGCGAACTCCTCTATGTGCCTTCGGTAGTAACCGATCAGGCCGAGAAACTGCCGGACCTGGCGGACGCTAGTCGGGGATGGAAAATCCGAGACACAACTTAGTTTCTCAGGGTCCGGTCGCACGCCGTCAGCTGAAACAATGTGCCCGAGGTATTTCACCTCGTTTTTGAGGAATTGGCACTTAGAGGGCTTCAGCTTGAGACCCGCTCCTCTTAGTCGCACCAAAACCTGCTCAATATCGCGCAAATGGTTCTCAAAACTCTCACTGTATATGATTATGTCATCCATATACACGAAGCACAGCCTCCCCAGAAGACCTGCCAGGATAACATCAGCGGTTCTCTGCCAGACAGCAGGGCTGTTGGCCAGACCCATCGGCATTCTTTTCCATTCATAGTGCCCTGAGGGCGTGTTGAATGCCGTTTTCTCGGCATCTGCCGGATCCATTGCTATCTGCCAGAATCCCGCCGCCATGTCCACTACCGTGAAGTACCTGGCAGAGCCCAGCTGAGAAAGCGTCTCCTGTATATTGGGGATGGGGTATGGATCGATGCGAGTTACGGCATTTAGTTTGCGGTAGTCCACTACCAATCGATACGAGCCATCTGGCTTTTCCACCAATAGTGCTGGTGCTCCCCAGGGTGACTTTGAGTGTTCGACAATGCCGCGATCAATCAGGTCCTGCACCTGCCGCTCCATCTCCTCACGTTGGGAGTAAGGAATCCTGTACGCACGCTGGTAAACGGGCGATGAAGTGCCGGTTTCTATCCTGTGCTTTATAACGCCACAGCAGCCCAAATCCAGGTTGGACGCGGCGAATACCTCCGAGTAGTCGTTCAGCAAACCATCCAGAGCCTCCCTCTCCCTGGATTTTACGTGAGAAAGATCGAACGACACCTTTGGAGCAGCCGAAGGACTAGCATGCTCTGCAGTTGCGAGTACCGTATCGGTGGGCTCACGTTTCTCTATCGCAGGGGTGAAGAAAGCCAATGTTTTGTTCTTGGGAAGGCTCAGTGGCTGCTGGCTACAGTTAACCACCCGTAGGGGCACTCTGTGGGCGTCATTAACTGTCACGAGGCACGCGGCTGCCTTCAGGCCATTGCTGAGAGAGTCGACCGGCTCAAGCACTCCCACGTCGCCGCTCTCTACATCTGAAGGCACAAACGCGTACAAAATGTGCTCCGACCAAGGAAGGACGACCGCCTCATCGACCAGCCTGACGTCAACCCGCGAATATACCTTCTCCAATGATCCCACTGTTTGACGGGTGTCAATATCGGTAATGCGAATCTCAGCCCCTCTCCTGTTCAAAAACAGAACTTTTGAGCCGCCCACATTAACCTCTTCTTCAGAGAATGAGACTACTACCTTCCCTTTTCTCAAAAAATCCTGCCCTAATATACCTGACACTCCGTTTGGCAGAGACACCGTGTCCGGGCATACGTAGCAGGGGTGCTCCAATGCAATTCCGCCGAGAGAGAAGTGTAACCGGTAGAGTCCACTTATGCCAAGAGGATCCCCCGTTATGCCTACAAATTTGGTTGCCATACCACCAGACACTTCCAACAACTCGCGGTCCCCCTTCCTTCGAAGCGTGTTTAAACTGCTCTCCTTAAGCAATGTCACCTTTGACCCCGTATCTATCAACAATTCCATGCAACAACCATTTAACTTGCAACGCACAACAGGGCATGCCTCGTCGGCCACGCAAACCACCACCACCTCATCATCCACTGCTCCCTCCCCATGCTCCTCAGGATGGGGAGGACTATCTAGTTTTTTGTCTCGGTATCTGGAGCCCCGCTGTAGGCTTGCTTAGGGCGTGTCTCGCCTGCTTCTCTTTGTGGCTCCCCATGGCGCACGTTTTGGCAAAACCTGGCGATGTGTCCGCGACCCTGGCAAGCGAAGCATACGATTTCTTCAAAATCTCGCGTACCGCGCCTGTAGCTTTGTGGCGGTCTCCTGTTTCCAGCGAATGGGCGCTGTTGAGCGCGCGCTTCCACCTGGCGTTCCACCTGCTGAGATAGCAGCTGTTCTAAGCGATCTAACCGCTCTGTCAAGAGAGCAACCTCAGGGTTGAGCACCGCTCTCTCTATGACGCGTACTCTCGCTGCGGCTGTCGTTAACGCCTCATTTCGTTCCTCATCCAATGCGGCCGCCACGGCTTGGTCGAAATTGCTCGGCTTGCGCGAGAGCACGAACCGGCGCACGGTGTCTTGCAGACCGGTCACGAACAAAGCGGTAATTTGCTCTTTAAGTAGATCCTCCGCGTATTTCTTCCTCAGCTGGTCCCCTTCCTCCTCCCTGCTTAACGTATCGCGTGCTAGGCGCTGAAGCCGCGACGCAAACGTTCGCACGTCCTCCCCTACCATCTGTCCGGCGTCACGGAACCTCTGTACCCGCACGTGACGTGGTTCAGTGTCGAAATGCTCGAACGCGAGCGTCTTAAATTCCGCAAATGATTTTGTGGATTTTACCTTTTCGTCTCGCCATGCAAAATCATGAGCAGCTCCTGCCATCTTACACCTCGCCATTCCCAGCATTTGAGCATCGGACCATCCCCCCATTTTCCCAATCTCTTCTAGCATGGAAAAGAAATCGCAGATTGGAACCCCTGTCTTATCTCCCGTAAACGTCGGAATGACGCTTCCTAATGCCAGCATGCTTGCTCCGAGCGACGGCTGTGGAGTGGGAGCTCCCTCAAATATAGACATTTTTTTTTTCACTCAAGCCCTTCGGTGCCTCAAGCCTCTCAAATGGGGGTAAAAGTCCCACAATCAGTCCCGTGATTCCCTTTTGATTACAATTTTGAAGTCATGAATGTCGCAGCATTCAGAGGACATTTGCCTTTGAGACCCCACTTCTGACACCAGTGTGATGACCCCCCATAATGCGCAGGTCCACACGGGACGGAGAGGCAAAGAGACACCGTATCGCTCAGTTTAAACAAGCAGATATATTCAATAATTACACATGATTAAGATTATACATCAGAGGCTGGGGCGTCCGAGCTTACGTGCCGACGACTTCATGGGGACGATGGAGGGGCTCCGGAGTTGATCTCGAACGGTTGCTGGCAGAAGCTGCACGCCGTCGGGCTTCGGCGCCCGACGGCCCCCTTGGCGAATGATGTCGTCCTGAGCGTCGCTTCTTCGGTACTCCCTGTCGATTTTTATATCCTCTTATCCCCACACTCCCTAGGGTGAGGACGCCCACGCCAGAAGGGGGGGGGGCTAGGGCTTTCACTTGGGCGCACAAACACACCGCCGCACTTATGGTCTCGCCCCTCTCACGTGTTGAGTCCGAGAGAAAGAAGGTTGTCTTCGAGGTAGCGCATAGCGTCGGCTGTGGTAAGGCGCGCTCTGGCCCGCTGTCGGTTCCCGCGGGTCACCGGCCTCCGTTCTCCATCAAATGACACTCGCCCCTCAAGGCCGAAACGCGAGGTCACTAAAAGGCCGGGAAAGTGGTTCCTTGTCTTGGGATGTGCTCGGGAGGGTTGATTGATGATGCCCACCGTCTTGCCACGGGGCCAGGCCCGCCGAAACGAGGCCGCCCTGGAACGGCCACGGCAATTGGGGAGGATAAAGCCCGTCTCCCCGCGGCGGCGGCGGCGGCGGCGGCGGCGGCGTTCGACTCGTGCCGACACTATGGAAAGGGGGTCCGGTTGGGCTTAAACCCCTTCGTTCTGGTCGTCACTCTCAACGAGTATGGCTCGGTAATTGGTGATGCCGCTGTCATCTGGGTCGTCTCCGTGCGGTCCACGGCGGCAGGCCCAAAAGCAATCTCACTCAAGTTGCTTGCAGCCATATACAGTAGAAACATGAAAGGGGGTCCGGTTGTGCTTTCGCCGCCACTGGGGGCTCCGTCTACGCCGCGCCGTCGAACGGGGACCCTCGTAGCACACACAAGGAACGTCACATCTGTCATGCTGACATTGTGGTCACTTACGAAGATTGGGTTAAAAGTAGCCCATTACCCCTTTCAGGGAACAGAAAAGTATTTATTTTCAACAAAGACTACTTTTGTACTGCTTGAACTTATCATCATTTTGGAGTTTGCATGCACTACGCTTCTTTGCGAAAAGCAGAAAAACACTCGATGCTCAGAGGAACAAGACAAGTTTTTCAATGATATGTGCTTGCTTTTAAGCACCCGGGGCATCTGCACCTGGATAGGACTCGCTTTGCGTAATACTCACGGCCTATGAAGAGCATTTCGTTTACGACATCCACTATTTTCTGTCCGCTTTGGTGTCCTCTATTGTTCTTTAGAAACGCGCCGATATCTTTGCATTTTTCTGAATTTTTTGCCGTTAATGAGTGGATGTCCCAAAAGCAGCCGAAACAACGCGTTCTTCGCGACTAACATACCGGTACCGGCGAAACTCACCAACTGCAGCGCCCCCCAGCATGTAATAAAATATTCAAACCAGCCCCTCTTCGAATGTCGAACTAACTGAAAGCTGTTTAGTCGCAGATCAAAATGGTCCACACCACTCATCCATTAGTTGTAGTCGGATACTAGTTTTGGGCGTGTAACTCCTACCACGGGCCCGTTTGTGAGCCATAGAAGTCTGCCATACAAAACCAATAGGGAACGCTTTTGCCGATAGCAAAAACGTTAATTACAAAAAAATTCAAACCTGCCAACGGGAGACGTGCGGGTGTATTGACTGCTGTAGTAAAATCTTACAATGTATGAAAAAATTGCGTTCAACTCTTTTCTGTTCAAAAATTGTTTTGTCCAGGATTGTTGGGTATGAAGCCCTGACCTAATTTTAGGCAGATGCCTACTTTTTTTCAAGGCACCGTAGATGCACCATCTCTATATATGAGCAGAAATTAGATGCAGAAAATGCGTTTATAACTCTTTATATGGCACCTATAAATGCCTATTTTGGGTGTTAGTGCCTCCATATGCTTATAATATTTATTTACCCAAACTGGAATCATACAAACCAAGCAGAGAGCAACATTTTAAGAAACAAATTAAGAACAACCACATCACAAATCCAGCGCTCTGAAGCAATGAACAGTGGAGACAGGAATAGGATCTACGGGCAACACTGCGGCCAACATCAACTTGACAGATAGCATAAAACACTTTCGTCAAAAGCAGCAACATCACGCGCCGAAAACACATCTGCAAGCAGTGCAGTACACGCTGTGACGGTCGAAGGGAAAAATGAGTATTTGAATGTGTTGGTCCACGCCAAGTATGCGGAAAGGTGATATCTGTGGCAACTGCGAGTCTGTCGTGTGGATCGGGAAATTGGGTAGAGAGCAGGACTACTAATAAAATGGCTGAACTACTGCGACTAAAGGAATTTTAGTCTTGCAAGCTCTCTCCTGTTTTCTAATGTCGATATGTTGTTGGTAGCCGTCAGAAGGGAAGGAGACTAGAGCTATGGTAACCTTTAAAGATAAATCGGACGGCTTTTCTCTGGACCCATCCGGGTTCCGTTATGTCTTTCAGTGCGAAAACACTATTCCTATGAGGAAACCCCAAGCAACATATTTCAATGTTTGTGGGTATGTGCCAAATGAAATAAATAAATCAATATAAATCAAAATAAATATTTGCGAATGGGATTGGGACCAGCGGCGGCGGAACAGATGAGCTTCGCTGGTAGCTGCGCGAGGACTCTAGGCTTTCGCCACAGTTTCTTTTTTGTTATTTTTGCATGGAAAGAGTGCCGAAAACAAAACTCTGATTATTCTCACGCCACAAAAGACCAGGCTGTGTAATACGAGCCCACCATACTCCCGCACGTCCCTGCCTTCCGAAACATCAAACGTCTGGGAGACACACATGCGTCTAGAAAGAGGTGTCAGGCAGACGGCTACGCACTGTTCGCGAAAAAAAAGATTGCGATGACCGCGCACCCGCCGCGGTGGCGCAGTGGTTAGGGCGCTCGACTACTGATCCGGAGTTCCCGGGTTCGAACCCGATCGCTGCGGCTGCGTTTTTATGGAGGGAAAACGCTAAGGCGCCCGTGTGCTGTGCGATGTCAGTGCACGTTAAAGATACCCAGGTGGTCGAAATTATTCCGGAGCCCTCCACTACGGCACCTCTCTCTTCCTTTCTTCTTTCACTCCCACCTTTATCCCTTCCCTTACGGCGTGGTTCAGGTGTCCAAGGATATATGAGACAGATACTGCGCCATTTCCTTTCCCCAAAAACTTATTATTATTATTATTAATATTATTATTATTATTATTATTATTATTATTATTATTATTATTATTATTATTATTATTATTATTATTATTATTATTATTATTATTATTATTATTATTATGAGCGCGATCATTCGCCGTGGTGGTCTATCATATCATATGGCTCTTCCAAAGACTAAACAGTACCATCAACGTTAGTAGATCACATTGCAGAACACCGTTTTTCTCAACCGTAAAAAGCGGATACTGTATGGTCTGCTTTTATTGTCTTTTTTTAAGTGTCCGCTGTAATATGTCCCAGAAGACTATAGCATCATTGCACCAAATAAAACAATGGTCAATAGTTTTTGGCGCATCGCACAAGCGGAAATTCGCCGTCTATGGCAGAAACATCTCTTTTAAGAGAACCCATGTCTTGACAGGCGGCATCGATATGTGCAGCTTAAACAACACTTTTCCAGCAGATGAAAGGCACATTTGCTTAACACGTGTTAAAAAGCTGGTGTCAAGGAACTCCAGAAAAGGTTTTCTATACAACGTGATAGGAAACAAATACTCTGTAAGTACCTGAATCATCTGCCTTTTTGAGAGGCTATACAGGTAAGGTAAAGAGAAGCCCACTGGGAGCAAATTGATGGTATCAGCATCCCATAAATAAAAAAAACACAGGCTAACAAATCAGATGAAACGTAAATCCTGACCAGCTGAGCTCTAGAGGAGCGCTGAAACTGAGTAAAATGAATATTGTGGTACTTATCTTGTCCAACACCTGCCACATTATATAAGCATGCCAAATCAGTAAGTAAAACAGGATTAGGGTAATAACGCTTACTTAATAGCTCTCGGACTTACTCCCTGCTAGGCTATCGCCACAGCCGAACATGCCTCATGTTAAACTACAACACACTCTCGCGTTTTGCATTACACATCGTTTCCTTCATCAGATCATACTACCATAAAACTAATATTCGCGCTTTGAGCTATGGGGCGGCAGTAACCGAGAGATGTGCGCTGCATGCATTAGCATAGACAACGCTGTGGCAAAACACGGCACTAGAGCAATAGGCGTTGGCGTTGACAACGTTGCTGCAGAAATGCGGACTGGAGAATAGGGCACCGGTGCACATTGGGTAAATTGGCATTCACGATGAAAAAGTTGAAGGCGAACATAATGGCTCCCTAGGTCAGCGGTCACCTCAATCGCGCTTTCAGGTACTTAGCGGTTGTGTCCTCGTACAAAAAACTGTGCTCTCCCACAATATTTTGAGCTTAGCGATGCTCAACCACCACGAATTTTTTAACGAAAGGCTCCCATGCCATACAAATGTGCTCTCGTTTCGGACGTTTAAGTTCAGACGCAGCTTGCTTTAATTTGTGCTTTAAAAGCGAAATACCTTTTGAAGCTTACGAGCCAATATTGATTATGTGATTCCATTATTTTCTATATACCAAATCCTTCACCAAAACACGGCACCAAATAAAGCGTCATATATAGCACCAAGGCGTTCATTGTTTGTTTTTAGTTTTAACTTAGGCTAATTCTGGCGCTAAACATAGAACATCTCGTCTTTTATTAAATGCGTTAGAAATTTTATAGGTTGTATCGCATTTTATTGCATAGTTTGAGGCGCGTCGAAAGTGTTTTAAACTTGTTGGTAACTTCAGTACCAAATATTCCTGGTGGCAGAACTCGACCGCCCCCTTTCCTCTGACGAACGAATTAACTTGCATGAAATGTTGCGGAACTCCCTTAAAGAAACTGCTTCTAAGGTTTGCACCTTTGTAACGACCCCTAATCATCCCTTTCCCTTTTTTTTCGGCAGGTGTAGCGCACCGATGTTCACATCTGATATCGACTGCACTTCAGCTAAAATTTATCGTGCCTATTTTACTCTGATCGAGGTTTAAAATGTACTTTGAAGTTCAAGTTTTTAGTGCCTAAAGGTGCATTTTTGGTGTCTAAAAATGCGGTCTCCAGTAAAAATCTTTAAAAAATAGTCGAAATTGTGTTGCAGATAAGCGCAGTTTTCTGCATAAAATTCTTCATTTAACTGAAAAGTTGTTGCACTTATTGTATTGATTTCTCTACACGAACATGGTTCCAATTAGGTGGGACATTTTTAAAGTTCTACAAGTTTTAGTTACTAGTTGCAACCTATGCGCATTCAGGTTAACAGTGTCATTGATGAAACTCTGTCGATCTGCAACATTTTTCTTATACAGCTGTGTTTTTAAGCTTGTCTTTTTTCGGGAGAAGACAGGTTCGCTTTGGCATATCTTCCTGCCACTGGCAATAACTGAGCGGTATAGTTGGCAATCAGTGTGTCCAATGTGGTGGATGTGTGTCCACAACTAAGACGATAAGGACGGTGAATGGCTTCGCATTTTGCAGGAAATTTGGCGGGATCAACAGATGAACACCAATTTTCACGCAAGTCTTTTTCAGCTCAAACAAATCTTTCCGCTTCTTTTCCTCTGGTTTTTCAGTATTGCACAGAAATCGGTGACTGTCCTCCCGGATGCCTATGTTGGGGTGGTCTAGGGGAACATGGGCTTACAAATGGAGAGTGCTGGTGCAACACTACAAATCCGGAGCCATGAAAAATAAATGCTCTCGTTCCCAGATGATCGTGTTGATTCAATTCCGCTCCTATTCAAGCTTTCATCATGTTATATTTAGGTTATTTTCAAGATATTTGTGCCAATAAAGCATTCCCGTTCGCACTTTGATTTCGGTGGCAGTTTGCTTCCTTCACTATATATAACACACATACGCACATGGATATGTATATATATATATATATATATATATATATATATATATATATATATATATATATATATATATATATATATATATATATATATATATATATATATATATATATATAGCTGTACACCCGACACCTTGCACGCGCGCGCGGTCACGTGATGGGGCGTCGCATTTTGCTGGCCTGAGATTTGCTTACCTGAGGTCTTATGGCTCAGATCACGTTATTTAGCCGCTATCTTGAAATGTGAGAGCGAACAGAGAAACGGACGCGAATCTAGAAAATGTAAGTAGTAAGAACCAACGCTCTTAAAACGATTAATCCTAACCTGCTACGCACGCTCTCTGCGTCCATTAATCAAAGTGGCATGAACAATCCACTAAACTATTCACTTCACTGTAAACAAGGCCTCCATTCTGAGAGCTGAGCCACCATCTTCTAATTCAGCTATTTAAGAATCCGTTTCCGGAGCCTCTCATAGCCTGAGTCGCTTTCGGACGATAAACCCCCTTAAACCAAACCAAGAATCCGTGTTTCGGCAATGTACTCCTATCCTCCCGGCCAGATGGCATCCCATCATACCTCACCAGGGTGTACAGGAAGCCAAGAGAAAAGCCGTTCTACGAACGCTTGAGGCGCCCCTGGCCCCCAACAATACATTGACAGCAGAAGACACAAAGAGATAGTGAAATAAATTATTACAGCCTAGTTATAACAAAGAAGGTCAAATTTCTAGCGCGCAAGCATGCACAAGTATAACAAAAAACATAGAAGGTTCTAAACGCACACACACGCGGATAAACAAGAAAGTCGTCCGGGAATGTACAATGAGGTTTTTATTACCTTTTGTAGCGATAGCTACATTACGGTAGAATTTCGAGCTGCGCCACCACCCCGTAGCTGCGCCAAGGCTTGCTGCGCCGCCACGCTGTCACGCGGTTGGTCACGTGACCAGCCACGTGGTGCGGAGCAGCTGCTGCTGCCGGCGGCGCGGCGAGCCGGCGATACCGAGCTGCAACAGCTGTGCGCATGCGCCGTGTCAAGTGGAACGAAGATAAAGAAGGAACGCCCAGCGAAACGGAGCGACGAAAGACTGGCTTTGCAATTCAACTGACCAAGTTCCACTCGGCCAGCTGTAGCTATCGCGTCACTAGAGCTAAACCACCGCCAATTTTTTTTAACCTCAAGGAGTGTTAATCTTAGAATATCAATGCCTAACCCATAGTATTCACTTAGGAGCCTTGGTAACGTATTTGGTTGCGTTTGTCTACCGCAGTTAGCACGACATTTTGGAACTTTCCAGTGTTCTGTGGTTCTTGTGGGATACGCCAGATTATTTTTAGGTGATAGCCTTTAATGGCTGATATTCGCGGTGATCGTCCGCCCGTTACATCGCCACCTAGGTCACGTGACCTTAATGTCATGAAACCTTAAGATCACCGAATGGTCTACAATTTGGGTAAAAATTGCTCAAAACCTAGGAAACGTGATGATGACGTCACATCAGACAAAAGGACGTCGAAGCAGTGTGATCCGCAGCCAAGCAACAACTGCCGACGCGTTGCGCATGCGCAGCGTGACGTCACCGCGTCCTCTGCCACGATACTCCAGCTCCTCTTCTCCTCTGTCGTGAATTCAAGCGCAGCAAATTCAAATCAGTGCAATGAGTCGCTAACGGCTTCCGCCTTGCCACAGTTAAGAGGTATCTAAATGCCTCCAAACAATTTTTGTGATAACCCTATGTGTGAAAAAAGAGAGATCGATAGATTTGCACTCAACTAGTACTGGCGAGACAGTATGTAGCGGTATAAATCGTGCGATCTGGTTACGTTAGGTAGTTCAAAAAGAGGGGCAGAAGGTTCTGTGTATTTACATTTGCAACGACACGCAAAACACTTTTTTGGATATTTAACACCCTGTAGATTTGTCGCCGTAGTTGTGCCTCAGACTAAAAAGCAGTAATGTAGGGAGGACACAAATAAAGCATTATAACAATTAGTTTGACTGATTGGGGAAGTGAATAACATTGGTAATAATAATAATAATAATTGGTTTTGGGGGAAAAGAAATGGCGCAGTATCTGTCTCATATATCGGCGGACGCCTGAACCGCGCCGTAAGGGAAGAGACAAAAGGAGGGAGTGAAAGAAGAAAGGAAGAAAGAGGTGCTGTAGTTGAGGGCTCCGGAATAATCTCCACCACCTGTGGATCTTAAACGTGCACTGACATCGCACAGCATACGGCCGCCTTAGCGTTTTTGCCTCAATTAAAACGAGGCCTCCGCTGACAGGTTCCAACCCGGGAATTCCGGATCAGTAGCCGAGCGCATTCCGGTGACAGAGCTTAACTTCTGCAATAAGTTATTCACATAGTCGTCCCATTGCAGGTTCTGTGAAAAATTAACCCCGAGCACTTTATCAAACGCAACAAGATCTATTTTTGTAATTTTTAAGATGATAGCATGGTCATTAGTAATGCGTCTGCCATTGGAATGAAAAATTACCGCCTTTTTTTTAAGTGTTTATTTTAAGGTGGTTTGTGCTAGTCCAGGTATAGTTTTTCTAGCACACTATTTGCTTCCGCCATTAAGTCAGCTTCAAAAGGGGATGAGAGAAAGGCACACGTATCATCCGCGGATATGAGTAGTCTTGAGCCCTGGGATAATATGGGTAACGTCATTTATATATAGATTAAAAAGTAATGGGCTGAGGGTGTTTCCTTGTGGCAAACCCGCAATAACCTGTTTTTTTTTTTTTGCTGCATGTCAAGTCACTTACTGAGAAAAACTGAGTTCTATTCGAAATATAACTTTTTATTATGTTCAAGGGAACACCACGGATGCCGAGATGGTATAATTTTGCAAGCAAAATTGAAGGTCTAACGTAGTCGAACTCCTGAGTGAAATACCCGAAAATTCCTGCGACCAACTGTTTAACTTCAAGTTTTTGTATTATGTGTTCTTTTTAATATAAGAGGGCAAAATCTGTTGACATGTTTTTTGAAACCATACTGTGCTTTTGTTATAGCACCATGTTTGCTGAAACCATACTGTGCTTTTGTTATACCATTGCGTTTGTCGCAGAAAGAGGATAGTCGCTTGAACAGAATCTATTCCAAGCCCTTAGCAAATACTGGGAGAATAGATATAGGCCTGTAGTTAGTATCGTCAAGACTTTCGCCTTTCATAAAGACAGGGATAAATCAATAAATACTCAAAATACAATAAATGAAAAAATATTATCGGTGAACATTGATGTGTTTTACTACGAAGTTTACGCAGAGCCCATCGTAAAATTACAGGCCTTCTCCTCTTTATTAGTGGCAATTTGGGCTAGTTGTTTTTTTGAAACAGAGGGAAAGAAGCGGAAAGAACACGTACGATTGAAGACAAACACACGCGCAGACAACCGCCAACCGAAATTTGCTTTATTTGCGTGTGGAGTAAGTACCTTCCAAAAGCAACGGAAATATTACAGAAACCACGCGGTCCTACAAACTAAAAAACAATAAGGGTCGGTCACAAAAGAAGCAAAGCAGCCACAGAAATATTCAAGGCACGACATTGGCCTAAGGAGTAAATAAAAAAAAGGGACGGACACTCTTTTGTCCGACCCTTTTAAGAGGGCTCACTCTTACTACTCGCATTCTTTTTTTAATGCCCTTACTGCTTCGTTTCATATATCAGGTGCAACGCTGTAAAAGCTAGCGCTATTGTTTGCGCTGCCTACATCCGCGATCCAAAAGTAGCGCGTTCTTTGTCGTGAGCGGAAACTTGTAAATGCTTTTCCAACAGGCTTATTACATGATATATTTGTCATGAGCTCGATTAAATGCGTTCTTATCGCTGACGACATGCGGTCGCTTTCTCGTGCCTTAGACCACTTGGCGAGAAAACCGGCGAGCACTCCGCCTTTTATTTATTTTTTTATGTAGACTACTTCCGTATTTCTCACCGCATTGCACCGGAAGTATGGAGCGGAGTACTCGCATTCGAACGTTTCTTGTCCGTTCGAGATTTCAAGATGGCGGCCGGAAATATCGTGTCAGCAAAATGTGACCCCCCGTAACGTGACCGCACGCGCGCAGTCATCGGGCCGGAGCGGCGGCCGGGTTAACCCCCTGCTGGCGTTCCGTTATCTATCTACCGTGCCACTTGGTGCCACTTGGGGCCGCCAATGGTGACAAAATTGTGGCCCACTCGCTTGGCGCAAAGGATTCAGAGTGCTTACAATGAGTCGGTGCGACTCGGCGCTCAATGTTGTTAGTCGAGTTAAAGTTTAATGTGTGCAAGGCATTCGCATCGGTGATCATTGTTCCTCGAAACTGTAATTGGGGCGACCTTAGGAGGGCTGTGGCGAACGAACCAATGGTTGCAGAGGAATTCGGGTGAAACCAAACGAATCGCCGATTCGTGATGTAGTGTACACGTTGGTATCCGAAATTGGAGAAAGCAAAAGGGGGCAAAAAATTGGCTCACGCTTTTCATTTCATTTCGCATTCGCGAATCATTTTTTAATTCTTGTTCTTTACTGCCTAGAACCACATAGCACATGTCCTAAATTTTTGTGTTAGTTCTCGACGGTATACTTATTGGACAGGCAAATAAAACCGTTTTAAGCTGGTTGCAGTGAGAAAATGCTTTTGTATTTCTTCAGTTTTCCGTGTTTTCTACGCTGCTTTGCATCTTTTCTGCTCATTTTTCGCAAATAAAGATGAGAAACGTTAGCGAGGAAACGTACTGAGCGCAAAGCTTGAAAAATAATAGGTTGGTTGTTTTAACCTCGCTTAACGTCCCAAAGCGACTCAGGCTTTGAGGGAGGCCGTAGTGAAGGGCTCCGGAAATTTCGACCACCTGGGGTTCTTTAATGGGCAACGGGCACGACATCGCTTAGTACACGGGCCTCTAGAATTTCGCCTGCATTGAAACGCGACCGCAGCGGCCGGGAAAGAACAGGCATCTTTCGGGTCAGCAGCCGAGCGCCATAACCGCTGAGCCACCGCGGCGGCTAAAAAAAATGATAGGAACAAGAACGAGAACAAATTTTACGAGCTGAAATTAACACCTCTTTTCGCTTTAGGGCATTCATGAATTCACAAAAAAACTTTGAGACTCCTCATCACAATATGAATTTTAAAATGGTTGTTTGTGAATTCCATAAATACATTGCCCTAAAGACGCACGGGAATTGTACTTTATTCTGTAAATGCAAAGCATTCTTACTGCTGTTTTAGATTAGCATCCTCGCTCGTGCTTGCGACAATGGGAGGTCCACTTAAGCACGAGCGCAGCTAACGCTTAGACACACCGAAAGTTTACTCGACCTTCTGATTTTTATTTTGTGGTTAGACTAGTATGCATACATGGCGGTTACGAAGTGTGCAGAAAGAAATAACGAGGAAAAAAAGAAACCAGAAAGACAATACTATTTAGTCTTCAGATGCTAAATGTAATTATGCCATAATCTTTTTGATAACAGTTTTTTGCCGTAATAATGATGTCTAGATTTCCTTTGAAGGGGATAGACAACACGCTGAAGGGGCTAGTCAGCCTTACCAAAAAACAAAAGCATATTTTCATGCTAATGGAAACATTCTTGTTGCAGGCTTTACGGCGCCAGTGATGTTGTATGTGAGAAAGTTTCTTTTTCACGGATTTGCTGCGTAAAGTTGAACGAGAAGAAAATTTTTCCGCAATCTCGGAGCGGTATTAGGTACCAAAATTGCCTTTTTTTATTTGACAGTTTCCAGTTTACTGCCGAAATAAACCGCCTGTAATATAAAATTTTGCGTCTAACTGAGGGATGGAGAGAGATAGAGAGAAAGACGGAAAGGCAGGGAGGTTAACTAGACAGCGCCCAGTATGCTACCCAACACGTGGGAAGGGGAAAAGAGGGGGAGAGAGAAAACGGAGAGAACAAAGGGATATTATCACTTTTCCACGCGTCCGTTGGCCGTTACTTTCAGGATACACAGGGCACACACTGATAGTTTACAATCTTGCACTCAGTCCTGAGTCCTCCAAGAACTTTAAAAGTGCCTTCAAAGCTGTCCTCTGTGCTGAAGGCTTACCCCAAGGACCCAGAATCTTGGCTTCAGTAAGGGGCCGAGGATGTAAACGGCGGAGTGTTGCAGCCAGGAGTGCACGCTCACGCTGAAACCGAGGGCAGTTACAAAGAAGGTGTTTTATAGTTTCGTCGCACCCACACATCTCACACGCAGGAGAGTCTGCCATTGCGATTAAGTGGGAGTATGCATTTGTAAACGCCACTCCCAGCCACAGGCGACACAACAGCGTAGCATCGCAGCGGGAGAGGCCGCACGGAGGACTGAGTCGGAGTAAGGGGTCTAGGCGGTGCAG
The DNA here is from genome assembly GCF_052857255.1 of Amblyomma americanum. Classification (NCBI taxonomy): domain Eukaryota; kingdom Metazoa; phylum Arthropoda; class Arachnida; order Ixodida; family Ixodidae; genus Amblyomma; species Amblyomma americanum. Next base: position 57,332,241 of record NC_135498.1, on the reverse strand, counting down.
ACGGCATGTGGATATGGTAGCAGAGGACAATGACGCTAAAAGCTCTTTTCGGCCAAGCATTCGCAGATGTCTTGCTGCGTCGGCTCTTGTCAAAGGTATCTGGACAATGTTGGCACTGCCGTGAGCCGCTCGAGCTGCAGCGTCAGCTGCGTCGTTTCCGACAATGCCAGAGTGTTCCGGTATTCACTGGAAGACAATGTGATGACCCTCTTCCTGCGCGTGGTGTTGGAGATGTCTTAATTCAGCCACGAGTTGATCGTGATCGCCACGGTGTAAAGCAGAATTAAGACACTGCAAGGCTACGTTTGAGCCACAGAACACAGCCCATTTGTGGGGCGTTTGTGCAGCGATGTACTGCACAGCCGCGAGAAGAGCGGCCAATTCTGACCCGGTGGAGGTTGTCCGATGCGAAGTTTGCTGAAGAATACGGGTCTGTCTCGCAGGTGACCACGGCGTAGGTTGAACTTGTACCTGGGACCGAACCATCTGAATACACATGAGTGCGGTCAATATATGCGGCATGGAGTAGGCAGAGTGTCAACTGTTTAATGGCCGGTGTCGATAAATTTGATTTTTTCGTTATGCCCGGAATTGTAAGGCGCACACATGGCTCCCGCAGACACCACCGCGCAGAGGAAGGTCGTGCTGCCGGGGTGAACTGCGATGGGATGGACGACTGGTGGGCTGCTATAACATTTGAAAACGCTGCGTGTAGTCTTTGATTCGCCACTGACACAATGTGGTGCTGTTGAATCCTTGTTAGATGCCGTATGTGGATCCGCAGGGTTTCAAGGTTATATACGTCGAGAGTGGGTAGTCTTGGACGATTACAATGGTAGCAACTGTTGATGCGCTGCGAGGGAGACCCAGGCATACGCGAAGTGCTTGGCCTTGTATAGCTTGCAGGGCACGCAAATTCGTCTTGCATGTGCTTGAAAGCACTGGTACACAATACCGCAAAAACCCCAAGAAGAGTGCCCTGTACAGCTGAAGCATTGACAGAATCGACGAGCCCAATGAATTTCCGCCAAGAAATCCGAGTAGGTGTGTGATAGAGATTAGCTTTTTCTTTACAAAGCTGCAATGCGGGCTCCATGATAAATTCCGATCTATAACACTTCCTAAAAAAAGATGAGATTCACGATAGGCAGTGACATGGCCGTCAATATTTAGCGGATAACGAGTCATACTTTTGCGCGTGAATGCCACTATAGCCCACTTCTCGGCTGAATTTCCGTTTACGGCATGGACCTTGGTTGCAGGACGTCTAGACGAGTGCGCAAGCTTTCCCGAAGGGCATTCCGGGGCGTCATGTAGTAAGCGCTCCTTGAGGCCTAAGAACCTCAGGGACGTTTTGGAGCAATGAAGGCGCAGTGAAAGCCTATTGGCTGCCGGAAACACTCGAAGATTTGCCAAGGAAACAGCGCGCCGTTACCTCACGGAATCGTTCGGAGAAGAGGTAAAGACTAGAAACTGCAGTCGGCCTCTATAAATTCTATACTCTCTGTAGTTAGCGCACTTCATTGGCACCACTTCGAGTGAGCATCCACGAATATCTGCGAAAAAGTCCACGGAAGGAATGCTTCGACGTTTTGCGGCAAATGATGTCACATTTTATAATGCATGATGCGGTTTGGTGATTGCTACAAGCCGGCATTTTTTTTAATTTCTCTTTTAATTGCACTATACTAGCGATGCTCTCAGGTCTGTGCATGAATACTTATGCGAAGTGTCTCGCCTCCGATGTCGATAACAGCTTCGCTCTGAAAAGTGAAAAGTGCTGCAAGCTTTTTCGAAAAAAAAAAGTCCGAAGTACGCTTTTTCTATGATTTTCTGTCGTACTATCGCAACTTCCAGCCGCACTTCAAACATCCGAACGCAACGCCTTAAGATGGTCTTATGAGATAAAGGTGGCTACATGCGCATGATCGATTATATGCACGAAATTCTGTTATCTCGTCCAAGTGTGTCAGAACTCGGTAGGGGAAGGCCTGTGAACGTTTTACACCGGGTGCGAACCCCGGTAAGCGTTCGTTAGGCTTGTTGTAAGAGCCACAGTTCTATCTCCTCTGACGTCTTAAAGCAGGGCCATCTGGTTGCTTTAGAAGGACAGGGTGGTGTAGTTGGCATCTGGGACGGCATCTGAGATCATGGCCCCGGTTACGGTTGCGTTTCAAGGATCGTAGAAAACGCCGGCGAAAGATTCGTGGAGATGAAAAGCCGAGGCCCTCCACTTCTGCACACAGCAAGGGCTTCAGCTTTAAACAGGGATGAAGGGGAGCAGGGCTGTAAACAATAATTTAAAAATCTGAACCTGTCGTCGCTCCCATCCTAACTTTCATAACCTACTACAGACAACCAAATTCCAATTTCCTACGTCCCAGCCTACCCGCCTATCCCCACGGCCGATTAGAAGATTGCCCAGACTCGCTCTCTGGCATTATGATTTTGTTATCTTATCTTGTTTTTTTTCATTCCCATTTCAACAGCCGGTTAGTAAACTCGACTGTCTTCCCTTGGACCTATTCATTTACATTTGCGTGGATAGGGTGATGAGAAGCATGCTTGCAAAGGCATTTTGGGAAAAAAAATCTTTTTTCTTCAAAACAAAGCATGCTATTTTATATTTAAAACTGTGATGACAACGAGCAATCTTCAGCGATTGAAGGCTGTGAATATTAAAGGAACACTACCAGCATTACAGTACGTAGTTACATATGTACATGTAAGGTCAATAAGTAGTAAGCGTGCTGCTCCCAAACAGTAAAGAGCTGAGCACACTCGGGGCTTGAGTCCAAATAACGCGTTGGACAAGAGGAGCAATCCAAAGCATTTCCCATAGAGAACTTAAAAAAAACTTACATTATTGGGGACCAGGGTTAACATATCTTCGCTTCATGTTTCCAAAGCTTCGTCTGATTTAACTCGTGTACTGCTGAAAGCAATCACCTCTCAGGCTGAATGCCATCATGGCAGCGAATTTGCGCTGGTGGGTGAAAACATGTTTCTGCTTCAGCAGCTATCAATCATTTGGCTGGGTTTAATGGCCCGCACTAACATCTGGGCTTATATATACTATACATTAAAGTAGAAACCAAGTAGTTTTAGGGAGCACTGACAACGTGTAATGAACGAAGCGAAATTCAGTGAAGACGTATAAGCTCGTACTCAGACAAACTTGTTGACGCCAGAGGAGTGCCTGCACAGCATCAGGTGCGGTGTAGAGGAATATCAAGCACGGGAAGCATACTGCATGCGCAGAAAACTAAAGCATATGTAAAGAACAGGACAAGTTTAAAGTCTGACATTATGGAATTCAAGGTCCTTGTGTGCACCATATGAACGTCGCGTTTTGAACGCTGACTCAACCCAAAACGCGCGTACTATTCAGGTGTGAGCAACCGCTCTTAAGTTTCCAGACATTGTAGCACAAGGGCGAAATGACAGCCAGATATTCTAGCTTACCCTACCGGAGTTCAATCTAGCGCCGTGTGCCTCAGTGCTTTCTGTTTACAATTTTCGAAATTGGCAGCTTTGCTGGTGAAAGCATTGGCAACTCATGTGTATGAGAGTACTCAGTATAAAAGCCTTTTAAACTTCAAAGGGGAGCAGAAATACCTTTTTTGTGTGGTTGAGCACAATATCAATAAAACATTCCCAATGATCTCCTGCAAACGCGCCCAGTTGAACTGCGTGTTTTTGTTCTTGTGACAAAAATCTCACAGCACGGGAAACATCTGTAAATTAAGGCCAGCACTGCTGAACAATGTATTTATTACAGTAGCATTTCTCAAACTCCGAGATGGAGGATGAAGACAGAAGAAAAGACAGGACCAAGCGCTCCCTTCCAACTGTACAGAAATAGTAAAGACGAAAAATAATGACGCTTAGTTGTCAGTATGTGATTGGTCGTCTTGGTGCCCGCTAAGGAACGAGTGCCCAGCAACCCACCGAAGTCGGCAAGGTTCCCTTGCATTTATGAGTAAGTCCAGTGCACAGAAAATTTTTCTGCCTTAAAACGACCCTCCTCATAGCAACTAAACCGAGAACATCCTCCACGGTCCAGTAGCAAGAGCAGGAACAGATTCGCAAGCTGCGAAACACCTCGAGGCAAGCTTGCACTCTGCCATATGGTAGCTTCGGTTGTAGCACGAAATAACCTTGAATCTTTTTTTGCTTCAAACCCCAAAGTTATTTGAGAACGTACTTGCTGGTCGCAAGAGCTATGTATCAGCTACATCCAATAAAACATATATCGAACAGATATTTCAACTAGCGTCTAAGACATGCCACCACTCAAAATCATTGTTCGACTATTTCTCGTAGCGTTAGGGAACAGATGTCAGCGCTGTTATTCGGTTCCTACAACACCAGGACCACTCCTACTTGATACTTTTCAAAGCGGCATCTGTGACACGAGTAGGATTTGTTCTTGAAAAGCTGCCCAGTCTAATTTGAATATAGCACAGATCCTACATCTCTAGTGTGTTTTATTTTGAAAAATTGGTCCGATTGGCAGTGTCAACGTCCTCCGATGGAACAGAGTGCCAACTCAGAAGAAATCAATAGTGTGAGAGGGCACACTTCGGAACAAAAACATTCAAAGGTCAATGGAACAGGTGTTATTGCTCCAAGTGTAGCATTATGTGCGCATATTTGGCGCCGATTCACTTGAGAACTCATGATCGTTCATTTTTTTAAATGGAACATGCTGATTCTTTTTTGCACAGCATGGCCACCCATTTTTCTTTAACAGCAAGAACATATCAATCAAAAGATATGTTTTCGTTCCTGAACTGTCAAATTGTAATCTTCAGGGAATATACGATGCTTCATAAAACTTAATTATTTATTTAGCTAAGGTTATTTATGCAAAATTGTAACATTCACTTTAAGGTCTGGGCGTTTCGTTATGTCGTACAGAGGGTTACAAAAAAACATTTATGTTTATACCAACGCATCTCCTATACGTGTCTCTTTTTCCAGCATTTAAAAACACCCCACGAAAAATGACAGAAGAAATGCTACTGAGTTCTTGCCTACTGTATTATACGTCTGCCAAATGATGCGTTCAGAACCAACGAAGCATATATGCACGCCGTGTCGAAGTCAGCGCCCGACGCCGCTATCGCCGTTGCCATGAAAGTGCTTCAGCACATTCGTCCGCAATACGGAAAACGAGCGCCGTGGTCTACGATTAATGATAGGAAGGCCGCTGACCAAGAAATTTTTTCTTCTCTCAGCACACTGGAAATCCAAAGAGGGAATTGAAACCAGTGATGTCGCGTATTTCAAAGTAGCCTCCATCTTCATTATTTGTATCATGGCGAAGAGCGTTAACCTGAAGGGAGGGTGCTCACATGGGCACGGTCAGCGCGCATATTTCTTGCAACAGAGGCCCGTGTACTGTGCGAAGTCAATGCACGTTAAAGAACCACAGGTAGTCGCAATTTCCGGAGCTCTTCACTACGGCGTCCCGCATAGCCTTAGCCGCTACGGGATGTTCATCCTTCATAAACCCATAAAACACGTCGGAAGCACTACAGAATTCGGCAGCCCATGAACGCAGCTAGGTTTCTTTGTTTAATGCTAAAGCATTATTACACTCGCGGACAGCTTTCTGTGGCTATGCAGTGGAAGCTACGAGGGCACGGCGCAACGCTTTCACAAGAGCGCTCTTATCACGCGCTCACGACGAAGAAAGATACGCTGTGAAGCTGGCGACGCGCTCGTAGTTTCCATTGCATAGCCACAAAAACCTGCCCAGGAGTAGTCTCATTTCAGGAAAAGCCGGCGGCGTGTATGTGCGCGTGCGTCTGTATTTGCAAGTGGCACAGAAAATCACACCGATGGCAGGGTAACTAGGCTGACGTCATCAAGCGGCCGTATGACACCTACAGCAAGTCGAGCACACCCACTTCAGACAACAGTCTTTATATACTTGCCACGGCCAACACGTCAGCTTCCCAACAATATTCGCGCCAAAATTCTGACGCAACCGTTCTCCGTACAGCGTTCCAATTTGTGTCATACGACTTTTTTGTGTATAGACCGTTTACAGAGATCATTTCACTCTGTCCACGACATGTGGCGCCACTAGGACGGCCGCCACTTCTGGCCTTCGAAGCCGTCGTTACCAGCATCGGCACGCAGTGCGAAAAGCTGCTCAGCTTCTGCACGAACTTCAAATGACAGTTAAACAACCCGGCTGGATATAGATGTCATGGGCATTGTTGAATTATTATCTAGAGCTAATATCTCTGTGCACTAGAGTCAGAAAAATAGACGCGCGAGTTAAATGCGGGAAACGTAGCTCTTCCTGCTCTTGCTACTGAACCGTGGAGGTTGCTCTCGGTTTAGTTGCTACCGTTTCACGGTAGAAAAATTGTGTGTGCACTGTACTGACTCATAAATGCAAGGGAACCTTGCCGACATCGGTGGATTGCTGGGTACTCGTTCCTTACAGGGCACAGAGACGACCAATCACATATTGACAACTAAGTGTCATTATTTTCAGTCTTTACTATTTCTTTCCAGTTGACAGAGAGCGCTTGGTCCTGTCTTTTCGTCTGTCTGCGTCCGCCATCTGGAGTTTAGAAAATGCTGCTGTAATGAATATATTGATCAGTGGGTGCTGGTATTGAAATTTACAGATGTTTCCAGTGCTGTGAGCTTTTTTTCACAGGAACAACAACATGCAGTTCAACTGGGCCCGTCTGCAGGAGTTCATTTGGAATGTTATCATGAATAATGTGCTCAACCTCACAAAAAAGGTATTTTTGCCCCCCTTTGACCTTTAAAGGGCTTTTATACTGCGTACTCTAATACACATGTGTTGCCAATGCTTTCACCAGCAACGCTGCCAATTTCGAAAATTGTAGACCGAAGCTCTGAGGCACACGGCGCTAGAATGACCTCCGGTAGGGTAAGCTAGAATATCTGGCTGTCATTTCGCCCTTGTGCCACAATATCTGTTAATTTAAGAGAAACTGCTCACACCAGAATGGTTTGCGCGTTTAATGTTGAGTCAGCGTTCAAAACGCGACGTAGATATGGTGCACGCAAGGACCTTGAGTTCCATAATGTCAGACTTTAAACTTGTCATGTTCTTTACATATGCTTTAGTTTTCTGCGCATGCAGTGTGCATGCCTGTGCTTGCTTTGCCTCTACACGACGTTTGGTGCTGTGCAGGCACTCCGCTTGCGTCAGCAAGTTTGCTTAAGTAGGAGCTTATACGTCTTCACTGAATTTCGCTTCGTTCATTACACATTGTCAGTGCTCCCTAACACTACTTGGTTTCTATTTTAATGTATTGTATGTATAAGCCTAGATGTTAGTGCGGGCCATTAAGCGCAGCCAAATGACTGATCGCTGCTGAAGCAGAAACATGTTTTCGACCACTAGCGGAAATTCGCCGCCATGATGGCATTCAGCCTGAACGTTTATGGCTTTCATCTGTACATCAGTTGCATTAGACGGAGCTTTAGAAACATGAAGCGAAGATATGTTAACCCTTTTCGCAATAATGTATTTTTTTTACGTTGTCTATGCGAAATGATTTTGGTTGCTCCTGCTGTGCAACGCGTTATTTGGACTCAAGCCCCGAAAGTGCTGAGCTCTTTATTGCTTGGTAGCAGCACGCTTACTACTTATTGACCATGCATGCACATAAGTAACTACGTACCGTAAAGTTGGTAGTGTTTCTTTAATATTCACAGCCTTCAATCGCTGAAGATTGCTCGTTTCCATTACGGTTTTGAATATAAAATAGAATGCTTTTTTCTGGAAAAAAAGAGATTTTTTTTTCCAAATGCCTTTGCAAGCATGCTTCTTAACTTCCTTTCCATGTAAATGTAAATGAATAGGTCCAAGGGACGACAGTCGGGTTTACTAACCGGCTATTGAAATGGGAAGGACAAAAAAAAAACAAGATGAGAAAGCAAAACCATAATGCCAGGGAGCGGGACCGGACAGTCTCCTAATCGTCCGTGGGAATAGGTGGGTGTGCTGGGATGTAGGAAACTGGAATATTGTAGTGCGTGGTAGGTTATAAAAGTTAGAATGGGAGCGACAACAGCTTGAGATTTTTAAATAATTGTTATACCGTCTCTCGCTCCCCTTCAGTCCTGCGTAAAGGCGAAGCCGTTGCTCTGTGCAGAAGTGGAGGCCCTGTTCTTTTCATCTCCACCTATCTCTCGCCGGGGTTTTCTACGGTAATTGAACGCAATTGTAACAAGGGTCATGATCTCAGACCTCGTCTCCGATGCCAAGTACACAACCCTGACCTTCTAAAGCAACCAGATGACTGCTTTTGGACGTCAGGGGAGACAGAACTGTGGCTCTTACTACATGTGTAACGGTGGAAACCCTTACCGGGGTTCGCCCCCGGTGTGGAACGTTCACCGGTCTTTCCCTACCCAGGTTCTGACACACTTTGACGAGATAACAGAATTTCCTGCGGGGTATCAAAAAAAAAAATCAACCACGTGCATGTAGGCAGCCTAATCTCGCAAGAGCAACAGGGCTCTTCAGGCGATGCATTCAGAGGTTTGAAGTGCGGCTGGAAGTTGTGTTAGTACGATAGAAAATAATAGAAAAACGTTCTTCGCGCTTTTTTTTCTTCCAGAAAAGTTTGCAGCACATTTCAGTTTTCCGAGCGAAGCTATTATCGACATCAGAAGTTAATAATATTACATCAGTATACATATACAGAACTGTGAGCATCGCTATGAGAGTACTAGGAAACGAGAAATTGAAAAAAAAATCAGCTTGTAGCAATCACCACATCGCATCACGCATTACAAAATGTCATATCATTTTCCACAAAAGGTAGAAACAAGTCCTTCCGTGAACCTTTTCCAGAGATATTTGTGGGCCCTCACTAGAAGTGGTGTCAATGAGATGCGCTAACTATACAGAAAGTATATAATATAGATGCCGACAACACTTTCTAGTCTTCACCTCTTCTCCGGAACGATTCCGTGAGGTAACGGCGCGCAGTTTCCTTCGCAAGACTTCCAGTGTTTCCTGCTGCTAATAGCCTTTCACTGCGCCTTCATTGTTCTAAACCTTGCCTGAGGTCCTTAGGCCTCGACGAGCTCTTACTCCATGGCGCTCAGGAATGCCCTTCGACAAAACTTGCGCACTTGTCTAGATGCCGTGCAGTCAAGGTCCATGCCGTGAACGGAAATTCCCTAAATTATACCCAAAATTTCATATTTCAGGCTGTTTATTTTTGCACAGAGCTGGAAAATCTTTCAATTAAAAAAATGGGCAATTTTGGTACCTAATACTACCCGAGACTGCGGAAAAATTTTATTCTCGTTCTTTTTTACTCTGCAGATACCGTGAGAAATAAAATTTCTCGCATACAACATGACTGGAGCCTTAAAGCCTGCAGCAGGGATGTTCCCGCTAGCGTGGGAATATACTTTTATTTTTTTTTGTAAGGGTGACTAGCCCCCTCAGCGCGCCGTCTATCAGCTCCAAACGAAATCTAGTCTTCATTACTATGGTAAAAATAGTTATCAAATAGATCATGGCATAAATTACGGTTAGGATCTGAAGACTAAATTGTCGTGTCTTTCTATTTTCTTTTTTTCTTCCTTATTTCTTTTTGCACACTTCATAATCGCATGCATATGTACTAGTCTAACCACAAAATAAAAATCAGAATGTTGAGTAAGCTTTCCATGTGTTTAAGCGTTAGCTGCGCTTGTGCATAAGTTGAGCTCCCATTCTCGCAAGCGCGAGCGAAGATGCGCAGAGGAGGTTGCGCTTCGGAGGATACGGGTCGGGGTTGCCCTAACTCCAGCTGTGACACTTAAGTGGTCGCATTTCGAAGAATTATATCCACGCCCCGGGTGTCCAGTCTGCAAGAACAGAGACTGTGAGGCGGATATCCACCACCTGTTGTGTGGCTGCCCGGCGCTGAAGCCGACGAGAATTCGGCACCTGGCGGCAGTGGGACTCTCACCGGACAATCCGGATTCCTATATTGCCTGGACACAGGGTCCATATCATCGTTCACTCCTTGATTTCATCAAATCAACCCACCTTTTTTCATTTATTTAATCATCTTGCTAATCTCTCACTTCATAGTTTTTATGCCCTGAGGCAATAAACATTGCTCCAGTAAACGGAAATTCCCTCAATTAGTCCCAGCATTTCATATTTCAGGCTGTTTATTTCTGCAGTAAAGCGGAAACTCTGTGAATTAAAGAAAAGACGGGCAATTTTGGTACCAAATACTCCCCCGAGACTGCGGAAAAATTTCCTTGCCGTTCAACTTTACCCAGCAAATGCCGTGAAAAAGAAACTTTGTCGCAGACAACATCACTGGCGACGTAAAGCCTGAGACAACAATGTTCCCGCTAGCATGAAAATATGCTTTTGTTTTTTGGTAAGGATGACTAGCCCCTTCCGCGCACTGTCTATCGCCTGCAAAGGAAATCTAGTCATCATTATTACGTTAAAAAATAGTTATCAAAAAGATCATGGCATAATTACAGTAAGCATCTGAAGACTAAATAGTTTTGTTTTTCTGGTTTCTTTTTTTCCTCGTTATTTCTTTCTGCACACTTAGTAAGCGCATGCATGTATACTAGTCTAACCGCAAAATAAAAATCAGAAGGTTGAGTAAACTTTTCGTGTGTCTAAGCGTTAGCTGCGCTCATGCATAAGTGGACCTCCCATTCTCGCAAGCACGAGCGAAGATGCTAATCTAAAACAGCAGTAAGAATGCTTTGCATTTATAGAATAAAGTACAATTCCCGGGCGTCTATAGGGCCATGTATTTATGGAATTCACAAACGACCTTTTTAAGATTCAAATTGTGATGAGGTTTTGGTGAACTCATGAATGCCCTAAAGCGAAAATATGTGTTAATTTCAGCTCATAAAATTTGTTCTTGTTCTTGTTCATATCATTTTTTTGGCCGCCGCGGTGGCTCAGTAATTATGGCACTCGGCTGCTGACCCGAAAGAGGCTTGTTCATGCCCGGCCGCGGCGGTCGCGTTTCGATGGAGGCGAAATTCTAGAGGCCCGTGTACTATGCGATGTCAGTGCACGTTAAAGAACCTCAGGTGGTCGAAATTATTCCGGAGCCCTCCACTACGGCCTCCCTCAAAGCCTGAGTCGCTTTGGGACGTTAAACGAGATTAAAACATCCAACCTATCTTTGTTCAAGTTTTGCACTCAGTACGTTTCCTCCCAAAGTTTGCAAATCTTTGTTTGCGAAAAATATGCTTGAAAGATGCAAAGCAGCGCAGAAAACACGGAAAACTGAAAAAAGACAAAAGCACTTTCTCACTGCAACCAGCTTGAAACGGTTTTATTTGCCTTCCCGATAAGTATGCCGTCGTGAACCAACACTAAAATTAAAGACATGTGCTACGTGGTTCTAGGCAGTAAAGAAGAAAAATTAAATAATGTTTCGCGAATGCGAAATGAAATGAAGAGCGTTAGCCATTTTTTCCCCCTTTTGCTTTCGCCTAATTCGGATACCAACCTGTACACTACATCACGAATCGTCGATTCGTTTGATACCACCCGAATCCCTCTGCAACGATTGGTTCGTTCGCCACGGCCCTCAGAAGGTCGCCCCCTTTACAGTTTCGAGGAACAATGATCATCGATGCGAATTCTTTACACACACCAAACTTTATCTCGACTAACAACATTGTGCGCCGAGTCGCGCCGATTCATTGTCCATACTCTGAACCCTTTGCGCCACGCGAGTGGGCCACAATTTTGTCATCATTGGCGGCCCCAAGTGGCACCAAGTGGCACGGTACATAGATAACGGAACGCCAGCAGGGAGGTTAACCCGGCCGCCATGCCGGCGTGATGACTGCGCGCGTACGGTCACGTTATGGGGGGTCACATTTTGCTGACACGAGATTTCCGGCCTCCATCTTGAAATCTCGGACGGACAAGAAACGTTCGAATGCGAGTACTCAGCTTCATACTTCCGGTGCAATGGGGTGAGAAATACGGAAGTAGTCTGCATAAAAAAAAATAAAGGGCGGTGTGATCTCTGGTTTTCTCGCCAAGTGGTGTAAGGCACGAGAAAGTGACAGCATGTCGTCAGCAATAAGAGGGCATTTAATCGAGCTGATGACGAATATATCATGTAATATGCCTGTTGGCAAAGCATTTTCTAGTTTCCGCTCACGACAAAGAACGCGCTACTTTTGGATCGCGGATGTAGGCAGCGCAAACAATAGCGCTAGCTTTTACAGCGTTGCACCAGATATATGAAACAGAGAAGTGAGGGCATTAAAAAAATGCGAGTAGTAAGAGCGAACGCTCTTAAAAGGGTCGGACAAAAGAGTGTCCATCCCTTTTTTTTTTATTTACTCCTTAGGCCAACGTCGTGCCTTGAATATTTCTGTTGCTTCTTTGCTTCTTTTGTGTCCGACCCTTATCGTTTTGCAGTTTGTAGGACCACGTGGTTTCTTTAATATTTCCGTTGCTTCTCGAAGATACTTACTATATACACGCAAATAAAGTGAATTTCAGTTGGTAGTTTTCTGTGCGTGTGCTTGTCTGTCTTCAATCGTACGTATTTCTCTCGTACGCCCCGTAAGGGGGCATCGGTGGAATGGTTGTTATCCTGGCCGAATCTTCCACATCACTGCCAAATATCACATTTAAATGCTTGCTGCGCTCACTCCAACTGTTTCGGATGGTCATGGAAAATCAACAGGATGTACCAAACATTTCAAAATCCAGCGGTGATTCTGAGTGTGCAGCGCCTCGTGTATATCTATAGCTCGTGGTGCCACCGGAGCAAACAAGGAGCGTTTGTCCAAACGTCCTGGGCATTATAGCGCCTACGTTAGGTGATCATAACGCTCATTCACAACATGCAGCTGATGCCAGTGCAAACCCGTCTGAAATGCGGCTAACTGGTGATGGTGCAGAATGCTGACGTTTCATGTCTCGCGGGCTCTCCATTTCAGCTACGACCTGAGCCCGGGCATCTCCATCTTCGCAATCGACTGCACTGTTCTTTTCTGGTGATGAGTGTGGTTGGTCCAGCCCTACTAATGGCCATGGCTAGTGCTGCTGACGAACAGTCATGTCATTCCTCTCGTCAAACGTCATTACAGGGCTGTTTAACAGAAATTATTTTAATTATCCGTCTTTGCTTTCAAAGTTGTCTAGCTTTCTGCTCGAAAGGGTCGCACACTGACATGCCCGAAACTTTTTCTTTTCACTACCTTTAGATTACGTGGTGTTTGTACTCTTTCCATCGCTTCTCGAATGTATTTATTGTACACGTCAGTGTGTGCGCTTATCCTTCTTCAGTCACTTATGTTCTTTAACCTGCTGGGACTCTTTTCGTCTTATTTTTAGAAGATAAATATCACCAAAGTATGCGAGACAACATAATCTCTGCCATGCTCGAAAAACTGTAGGGACAAGAACACATTTCAGAAATTGAAAATATCACCTTTGTGCGCGTTAGGCGATTCAGCAATTCGCTTTAAAAATTTCAGAGCCTTGTCACAATTTATATTTCAAAAGGTCATTACTAAAGTTCGTAAATGCATTGCACAGGTTACGTACATTGAAATTTTTTCCTTGTAGATGCAAATACACCTTAGGGTTGTTTTAATTGAGCATCTTCGTTCGTGATTATGAGAATGTGAGCTCGACTTATGAGCGAGCGCAGCAAGCTCTTGGACTCTCCGGACAGCTTACTCAACCATCTGGCGGTTACACTATCATATACGCATACAGCTACGATATTTGCAGATAGATAGAATGATGAAAAAAGGAAAACAGAATGACACAACTATTCAGTCATATATGCTGACCGTAATAATTATCTACTATTGATGACAACCATTTCTTAATGTAATTATTACGATTCGATTTTATTTGAAAGGGATAAATAGTGTGCTGAAGGAGAGGTCACCCGCACCGAAAAAAAAAAGTTTTGTTTTCACGCAGGCGGGCACATTCTTCCTGCAGGGTTTCTGGCCTTAGTGATATCGCATGCGGGAACATTTCTCTTTTTCGCGTGATTTTGTAGGTAAAATAAAATGAAAAGATATTTTCGCGCAGTTTTATGGAATATATGAAAGCAAAATTGCCTTCATTTTCTTTTAAATTGACACATTTTACAATTTACTCAAGAGAAAAGCAGCCTGAAATACTAAATTCGGGGTCTAATTAAGGGAATTTTTGTTTGCGTAGTGAACCACGACTGCATGGCGTCGAGATGAGTGTGCAAGCTTGGCCATAAAAACAAGGCAGCTGGTTATCCACGCGTTGTAACGCGCGGTGAGTAGTGAATGTGCTGGAAAATGTTTTGTGAAGTCCCCGTCAGTCTCACATGCCCTGCATTTTCGAAGGGCATTGTCGAGTGTAAGGTGTAAGGACCTCGCTTGATTCGGAGCAGTCAGGACGCAGTGAAAGCTGTTTGGCTGCACAAAACACTTCAAGACCCGCGAAATAAACTGCGGACCATTTCCTGATGGAATAGTTTCAGAGAAGACGCGCCGACAGGAAACTACTGTCGAACCCTACATTGTACTTTCTGTTGTTAGCGCATCTCAATGACACCACGTCTAGTGAGCAGCCGCAACCATCTGTGTAAAAGGCCCACGGGAGTACTTTTTCTTACCGTTGGCGCAAAATGATGGGACATTTTGTGGTTTGTGATGCGTTTTAGTAATTGCCAGAGTCCGATATTCTTTCACAATTTCTCGTTTCCTTCCACTACCCAAGCGATGTTCTCTCTTCCGTACACGGATAATAATGTAAATTTTCACCTGCGGTTTATGATGTCGATGAAAGCTTCGCTGTGCAAACTGAAAAATGCTACAGGCTTTTGCGGAAATAAAAACTAATACGTGCTATCAGCAACGAAGGAAACACGAACAAGAAAACTGAGGTGGAAACAAAAAAACGCCAACATATTAGCTCTTGGAGAGCAAATTCAAGCGATATTGATTAACATGGAAGATTCTTCGTGCATTTCGCATGAAACCAATCGCCGAAGGCATTGAGCTTCCCCTGGCTGAGAGTTTCTTACTTTGTTAATCGTTGCTCAATTGTCTTTTCGCGCTTCAATTCTTGCCGATAGTACAATTTTCTACAATTTTCGACCGTACGGTCACAACTTCCAGCCGCACTTCAAACCTCCGAATGCAATGCCTTAAGAACATTCGTGCTCTCGCACAAATTAAAATAGCTTCATGCGCATGGTCTACTGTTGTCTGTTACCTCTCTTTTAAATGACCAGCACGAAATTTTGTTATTTTGACCCAGCATATTAGAGCTCCGTAGGGGCAGGCTGGTAAATGTTTCACGCCGTAAGCAAACCCCACGAAGGATACCCGCCGTGACACTTATAGTAAGCTACTGATCACTACCAATTTCAATTCCCTACGTCACACCCTACCTATCATTTCCCACTGCCGATTAGGAGACTCTCTCCGGGTCAGCTTCCTGACATTATGGCCTCGCTCTCGTACCTTCTTTTTCCTTTGCATTCCAACTGCGGGCTACCAAACTGAATTGCCCTCCCTTGAACCTATCTGTATACCGGGTGTTTCAGTGAACACTTTCAAAAATGTTTTAATTGAAGCTTTTTAGGATAAAAATATGGCTTTTCCGGCATAGTATTATCAGTGATGGCGGACACCAGAAAAATGGTGAATTATCGTAAGTAGTAAGCTCTTTAACTAGGTTTTAATAATTAACTTTTTAACTAGTAGAGTTAGGCGCCTAGTTGCAACTGTAGATTCTAGCCGGTCGTTAGTAATAGCCATATCATATTTTAGAATTTCGAACACGCAATTACCCTCGACGTTGTGGCTCGACAAAATTTGGCTGCGTCGTGCGAAAATACGTGCGCTTTCGAAGAGTATGCAGGCAAAGCAACCCTTCCAGTGCACGTAACTAGTCGAAAAAGCCAAAATTTGTCGAGCCACAGCGCCAAGGGTAACCACGTTTTCGAAATTCTAAACACTTACGTGGCTATTACTGACAACCGGCTACAAATCTCGAATTGCACCTAGGAACCTAACTCTGTTAGTTAAAAAGTTAGTTATTAAAAATTAGTTAACCAGCTTACTTTAAGAGAATGTGCTGGTTTTGTGCTATCCGCCAACACTGGTAATACTATGCCGCAAAAGCCATATTTTTACCTCAAAAAGCCTACTTTTCAAAATTTTTGAAAGTGTTTGCTGAAACACCCGGTATATTTACAAGAAAAGTTGAATTTAAGCTACATTGCAAAATCTCAGACACTGGAAAAAAGTCCTTTTTTTTAATTAAGCGTGCTGTTTGATTTTTCAACGCTTTTTTACGACAATGAGCGATATTAAGTGATTTAGAAGTAGCTGCGGCTGCTAAAGCTGATGCATGGCTGAGAGCATTAATCCTTCATGTGAATTCTATGAAGAGAGCGAATTTTCGCTGGTGTGCGTAAACATTTTTCTACGCTAGCAGCGATAAATCATTTTGCAGCGTTTAATGGCACACACTAACATCTCGGCTGATATTTGGAATACATCATATTGTTAAGCCGGCAGCACCAGCCAGAAGAGGCAAATTATTATGAGCGAAACAACATGCAGCGAAGACATAAGCTCCTTCTTATGCGAACTTGTTGACGCAAAAGGAGTTCGAGCTCATCAATTCAGTGGTCGTGCAGAAATGAAGCAGGCAAGGCGAAGCACCATGCAAGCGCAAAAATTTTCAAAGGCCTCGTAAGGAATACTACAAGTTAAAAATCTCGCATCAGGGAGTTAAAGGCCATTGTGTGCACCATTCTAACGTCGTATATCACGCGCCGGCTCAAACTCTCTCGCGTAGAAAGACCCAGCAATTTTAAACGTGCAAGCAATTCTAGTCTTAGCAACCTCTTAAATTTCAATATATTGCTGCGCAAGGGCGTAAGGATTGCCGGGTATTTTATCATACGTCCTCGAAGAACTTGCGGGGGCCATGAGTATCAGTGCTTCGGTCTACAACTTTCGACACTGGCAGCGCTGATGGCGAAAGCATTGGTGACATTTGAGGATGAAAGCGTAGCGTATAAAGATTCAGAAACTGTATTAAACTAGAGAACAAACATCT
The DNA here is from genome assembly GCF_052857255.1 of Amblyomma americanum. Classification (NCBI taxonomy): domain Eukaryota; kingdom Metazoa; phylum Arthropoda; class Arachnida; order Ixodida; family Ixodidae; genus Amblyomma; species Amblyomma americanum. The sequence continues at coordinate 57,315,140 of NC_135498.1, read as the reverse complement.
TCTTGTGAGGTTTAGAAAGGTTTTCAAAATAGCTGTGGTAATGAAGTTCTTACACAGAGGACCCCAATAGAATTGTTTAAGGTTTTAACAAAAACACTCAGGACGGCTAGCAGCTGGGGCTCGAATTTCAACGCCAGCAATGCCTACAGCCATTTCTCAATTTTCGTGCCAACGTTGTTTGGTATGGACGTAATCTGTGATGTTAACAGATTTCCATGGGGTGAGCGGCTATTACAATGCGCAATAAAGTTAAAAATATTGCAGACCCCAAGGATCCTTCAAGAGGCTTGAGTGCAACGTTGACGCTATCTAACTAGCTGCGATAATAATTCCACATTGATAGACAGAAACAGGGCCGGATTACTTTAGTGGCGCTTGTCCTGTAAAAGCTATCACAAGTTTTCATCTGGCCGTATGCTGCAATGCGTAGAGCACCAAGGATCGGATCAAAACTCTTTGATTCACACTCAAATCGGAGTAATTGTTTGTTCGATTTTTATTGATAAAAAATCTTGACACATTGCCTATCGTGGACTATTCATGCCTGGAAGGGTTCAACGACAGCGTCTGGCAGACGAGTGCATGAGAACAGGGTCATTCTTACACCTTTATACGCCAAAAGAAAATACATCATTTGAGCTCTGCCTTAAGGCTACGACGCAATAGCTAATAGGTTAACGCGCATATACGCAGAATTGGACATTCTTCACTTAACATTCATGCATCCTTGGGAGTCCCCCCACCACTCCTGGCGCAGTTGTGCAACGGTTAATCGATGCGCCACTTCTTTCCGTTGGTAGGTGCTGCCACCGGTGAGTGTTGTGCGAACCAGGCTTCACTACACGAGCAATTTCCTGCTACCAGTCATTAATTTATCTGCCGCCTGCCACTGTGCCAGTTTGCTCACAATCTGGCGGGCGGGTTGTGATGGCGCCGGAAGGTTACGTCACCTAGCTGACCCACCTAGCTCCTGGGTAGCATCTCTAGGGATCTTCGACAGCAGCTCTTAAACACCCGTTCGTGGGTGCAGCCCCGTCGCCGCCATAGGTATAACCGAGCCAAAACACAAATAAACAAGTATTCGCAAATAAAATTCGCCACACTGGCGTCGCAAACCGATCAGCTTCGCTGGCCACTGTCCGAGAGCACTAGGCCAACGTCGCCGCCAATCACGCCTCATGTTAAACGGCAACACGCTCTCGCGCTGTGCATTGCACATAGTCGTCTTCTTCAACTAACACTGCTATCGGACTAATATACACAATCTCGCGCGGTCTGCATTGTGCATCGTTCTCTCCATAACTGATAATAAATATCATCGCCAGACGTGCCGACGACCCAGCACCGAAAAACAGTTCTACATAGCCTGACATACCGAAAGAGCTTCGCTCAAATTTTGTTTTAGAGAGAATTGTAATCGTCCTTGCAGTTTTTGGCAGATTTTTCTCTCACGGCAAGGAGGCCGACGACGACCGCGCCGGATTTACAAAACGCATCTAAAAAATTCTTCCTGGAGGATATTTGTGAAGCAGCGTCTTTTAGCATCCTAGGCACATCGCACCTTTGTTGAGACCCTCTTTCACAGCCCCTTTAAGACAATGCTAACAAAGAAGTCACCGATAGGTAGTGCCTCAAATATTTACTATAGTGAAAGCTTTACTAAGCTATGTTGACAAGGTCATGTCCGCAAAAACATGTCCGCAGCAGTTGACGGAACTCAGAAGAGTGAGCGTCAAACGAGTGGTTAAATCAAAAGCGGATGATGGGAGGATGCTGCGCAAACAAAAAGTTTCGAGATCGGATCAATAGTTAATTAATTAGAGCCAAAAATGTTCAAGAAGTGGGCGCGGTGAGAGCAAAAGTGGCGCGAAATTTGAGAACGCCGGAAGTGTGGGCGGAGCCAATGCGTGGCGCCAAATTTGAACACCCGAAACGAACACTGAGATAAACGAGGAAAAATGCGCAGTTAATCGAAATTCAATCAATTAATTAATGATTAAACAAAAGTGTTAAACGTGAATTAAGGTGAATTAAGGGGGATTAATGGTGTAACGGTGCGGCGCGCAGCGATGCCCCATCAGCTTCGACGCGTCGCTCCTACGCCATTGGCGGTTTGCTGAAGTGACGTCACGATCACGTGAGAAACACGGAGCGACGCCGCACCAAAAAAAAAACCAACTTGAAATCAATATACGGCCCCTGCCGCATCAGCGCGCCGCTTGTACTACGCTAGTCGCTCTCTCGCCATTGCCGCATTCAGATGCTGCGTTTGAGCGCTGACGCTGTGGTTAATTGCGTGTTTTGTGGGCGCGTGGCATCATGTTTAAGCCATCTATGACCTCGCATTATGCAGCTTCAACGTCCAGACCACATGTTAAGAGAGGAAATGAAAAGCAAAGAGAAGTAAAGAAGGGCAAATAAAGGCAAAGAGAAACAAAGAGAGGCGACGAGTGCCGAGGAGGCGTCAATGCTTTCAGGTAGTTGCTGTTCAGGTAGGCGCATTTCTTTTCTCACGGAATTCGGAACGCAGGGCTTTATCGTCTAATATAATGCGAATAATCAGCCTTTACACGGGAGTATTCAACGGTATCATGCTCGAAAGAAATTTGAACGAGTTTTAAACACTAATTAAGATATCAGTTTCCGTCATGTGCCGCCGCGGTTGCTCAGCGGTTATGGCGCTCGGCTGCTCACACGAAAGACGTGGGTTCGATCCCCGCCGCGGTGGTCGAATTTCTATGGAGGCAAAATTCTAGAGGCCCGTGTACTATGCGATGTCAGTGCACGTTAAATTTCCGAAGCCCTTCACTACGGCGTCTCTCATGGCCTGAGTCGCTTTGGGACCTTAAACCCCCTTAAACCATGAACCAATTTCAGTCATGTCTTTCCTCTTCTCCTATGATCAACAATCGAAGCAAGCAACGAAAAGTATAAATCTACAGACAGTGGAACGAAACGTCACTTCTGCTTTTTGTTACCAACCAGTTAACCGCAGGAAAAATGAAACAAGTATTAATCTCAATCTGATGGGGACCACCACGAAAATCGCTTGAAGTTGTCCCGAACCAACAGCTCGAAGTTGGCTGTTTCCCTCGTTCGACTTCGAAGAAGTTTGTGATGCTGTGACGGACAAGAAAAGGCTGGCAGTGGCGCGGGACGGAGCACTCGGGCTGGGCCAGCGGCCATTAAAATTATATCCTCAACGCACCTCCCACCCTCCCCCCTGAGGACATATCATCTCTCGTCCATCATTTATCGCGCGTCATTCTTCGGCTGAAAAAAAAAAGTTTTTTGAGGAAAGGAAATGACGCAGTAGCTGTCTCACCTATCTCGGTGGACACCGTTAGGGAATGAATAAAGGAGGGAACGAAAGAAGAAACGAAGAAAGAGGTGCCGTAGCGGAGGTAGGGATCTTTAACGTGCACTGCCATCGCATTCTGTCCGGCAAACAACAACAATCGCACAGCACACGGGCGCCTTTTGCGTTTTGCCTCTATCTAAATGCGGCCGTCACGGTCGGGTTCGAACTAGAGTACTCCACCTCGACAGATCCGCGCCTTAACAATTGAGCCACCGCGGCTGGCCGCCACGTAATATTTGGTGCTAGCTGCTGGAGAATCATCAGCATCCCAATCCTGGAGCTTCAGCGTCCCGCGTGACCCATGGTCGTCGGCCGTGAGTTCTTGGCTTGCGTCGCCCGGCCGTGCCCCAGCATTTCCGAACTGAGCCGACTTTGTCGCTCATCCCAGCCCCGTTCCCCGCCCCGATCAAAAGACACGACGAGACGCTGCTCACACCGGCCAACCAGAGACGCTGCTCACACGTGAAGACACCGTTCCTCTGCCTAGGACATTCGGCGCGTCATGGGGCCTCGGCTGTCGGCTCCTGGCAACCTGCGGCCCTTAAGCTTCTAGCACCAGGACTCGTTCTCTCATTTCGTTCATCGTGGCGGACAACAGTTCACCACCATGCCATTTCTGTTGTGCCGTTGCTGAAGGCCATCACTATTTCGCGCATACCTTCGTCAATGTCTTCTATTTACGATCGGGACGATCACTCGGTGGCCCTGAGTAATGTTATGAAGACGACGAAGCTGGCAGTGGCGCAGGACGAAGCGCTCGCGCTAGACCAGCTGCCATTAAAATCATATCTTGTCCATCGTTCATTGCGCCTCATTCTGCTAAAGGCCGTCACGTAACAATATTCTGAACACGAACTACCTGTTCCATGCCGTTCAGCCAGTATCTTAGTCGTTCGTAAATCTTCGTTTTTTTTTGTTTTTTTGCTGGGATTGATCAACTCCGGCATAACGGACGCCTGCGCTAAGGTGCGGCTACGGAGCTCCGGGATGAAGAGGGTACCTCAGCACCTCCACCTAATGTAAGATGGGGTTGTGGCCCAGCTAAATCTATATCTCTTTACAACACCGAACAGAGGTCCAGCCAAGCGTTCACACCTCTGCGCCATTGTCTTCTTTCACCATTGTGACTTAAGGCTGCCGCCAGGCTGCAATATATATGCACCTACTGGCCACCATGGCAGGTGGCAGTTGAATTAATCGCGAGAGATTGCTTGGAGAGAACATCTGTCTCAACCCAAGCAAAGCAACGTAAGTCCAACCAATGGCAGCACCTGCCACAGCAGGGCAGTGGTGCATCCCTCAACCGCTGCGCCACTGGACCAGGAGTGGTATGAGGACTCCCAGGAAGCTATGAATCCAGAGTAGAGAATGACCAATTCCGCATATATGGGCATAAACGCATTATCGCTATTCGAGCAATTTCCTTCCTTGAACAGTGGATCGATCTGAAAAACCGAAGTCACCGGAGCCTAACTGAAAACTGAAGTGCCAGCCCATTGCATTCGCATCTCTATGCAAACTGACGATCATTTTTTCCTCAGCTTCTCCTCTCCTATTCTCTCCTTGTCTTCTCACTCGCTTGTTTGAGGCACACTGCCTAAGGGACGTTGCTGTCAAGCACCGCAAATTTCCGTGTTAGCCATAAAATTTCCTACAATTTTCTCAGAACGAGGTGAAGTCTCGAGCACACAGATTCAACAGGATCGTTGGTGAAAATGTCTATTGTCCAAATTGAGTATGAACCACTTGGTTCAAGTCTATTTCCGGATTCCAATCGTAGCATCTGCTACGGAGGCCCTGTTCGCGAGCCATTTCTCGCTCCTGGGAGTGCGCTGATCAGGGCACTCTCCTACTCGTTAGGGTTTGGGAGAGGAATGGTCGATATGGCCTTGTATTTGTGGCAGGCCCATAGCGTCTGGCATAGAAATTATATTCTTCCACAGTGCTGAAATTCTGGTCAATTCCTGCGTACGAGATGTGCAGTGATTTGGGGGTGTGAAATGTGTTGTTTTCTACCCTTCAAAATGTTTTCTTCGTTGTTGCTTAATTTCCTCGAAGCTTTGGGGTATCCCGATCGCTTCAGCCTCTATAGTTCTGCAGAATTTCAGCAAAGGTGAAGAGTCACACATCAGCGTTAGGATGATTCTTCGACGGTGCTCCGGGTAGCAATTCACAGACGGACGTCGTGGACAAGTTCATTTCCCCTACACCTTGGTGTCACCATATTATAAGGGCTGTTTCAAAGTTGGTTATCTTGATGATCTCACCCAGGCCTTAACGTAGTTTCTACGTGCGGGTTAAGAGCCTGAGATCACGAAAGCTTGAGGATCCGCCACTATGACCAGAGTTAAAGCTGCTTCCTTGGCAATCGCAACGTGTCTGGTTCTAACCGCTGCGCAGCCTAGTAGTCTACCTCCTGAGTCAGTAGCTGCCGCAGTAAATATACCTACAGCTGGACTGCCTGCGTCTATGTACATTGTTTGCGAGGATGTATTCCATTTTTTAAATCTATTTTCCTCTAGCTTCTATTGTGCCTATGATTTCTCTTCTCTGTGGTTGTATATCCGCTGTCTTCATCGTACCTGACGAAAACGGTATTCTGAGTCCCTCGAAAAGCTTCCTTCTTGTTGTATGGAGTTGTGACGACTTCACTTCTTCGTGCCTCAGTTAACTCCTTCATCGTCTTGTGGATGTTGAGCTTCATGAGTCAGTCGCTTGAGTTGTGTATAGGGAGTCCCAAGGCTTATTTCGTGGCTTTCCCGATTATTGTATCGAGACCGCCATTTTTAAAAGGAAGATACGGTTTGACATACGTGACCATGGGTAGAACGAAGTTGAACTAGTATGAAAGTTTCGTGTTCTTTCATTCCATGTTTTCTGTTGGCAAAGCAGAAGATATAACTGGTCCCTTGTTCTGCCGTTTTCCTTAGCTTTTTCATGATGAAGCTAATACATTTTTACGCCTGAAGGCCCAAATTCCCATATTTTGAGAACTTTGTATAGGATGGATCCTTATCGATACTTTGATCATTGACGGTATATTCTTGCGTCCGACGAGGAGCAATTACGACTTGTTTGGAGCACAAGTTAGGTTGCAGCCCCTCGCATACATCTGTACTTTACTTGCTGCCTCATTGAGGGACATGATAATAGACACCACAGTTCCTTCGCGCGACTAAATAGTAATATCATCTGCGCAAAAGCCTTGTTGAAAACCTAAAATTGCTTGCAATTTTTCGGGTAGTATTATAAAAACAAGGTTGAACAACGCGAGTAAGAACACAGCTTCTTGTGGGGGTGAGAGTCCCACAAGGAGCCACCCGTATCTTGAGCCTGACATGCTTTATTATCCGAGTAAGGGGTGATGCTCCTGTGCTTCGGAGGTTGTACTTCTTCTAGGTTAAGCTGTCCGCCCTTATTATTGCGAATCTGTCTTTGCGAAAGTTCTGAATGTAATGTAAGGGTTGACAGCCAAGGCCAATTTGTTCTTGAGTGTCCGGATTACTCTCACAACTCACACTGTCGAACGCGTCTTTAAGGTGTAGCACAATGACTGACCTGGCTTGCTTTTTGTCCGGGTTCCCCATCACTTACTTTTTAAGTTAACATAACGTCTTGGGTGGAGAGGTGTGCCCTGAACCCAAACATAGTGTTTGGGAGCAGGCCCTCTTTATTGAGGTACCTTGAATCTCTGGTGTTCATCACTCACGTTAAGAGTGATCCAGTCAGTTAGACTCCGTTACAGAAATTGATGATTTGAATCGGCAATAAAATTAAGCAATTCAGAGTTCCGCAGCTTCTTTAGTGATGCAAAAAAACGATAGTGCTATCGATTTTTGAGACACTATCTTACATTCTATGTTTTAAAAAATTATGGGGGCCCTAAGCAATTCCTGTAATGTGTAAATGCGACCACACTCTTGTCGCTTACGATGTATCGATGACTTGCCGCGGACTTAGGCCGAACGTTGTTTTGCTGGAACAGCTCGCATCGCATGTTTCGGATTTCCACGCCCTCGTACTTTTTCGACAGTCAACTGCCGCCTCCGGCCACGCTTTGCTGTCTCGCCTGATGACGTGGACGCGAGCGCTTAAATTTGTCACCCCAGCCGCCGCGGTGGCAGAGTGGTTATGGCGCTCGGCTGCTGGCCCAAAAGACGCGGGTTCGATCCTGGCCGCGGCGGTCGAATTTCGATGGAGGCGAAATTTTAAAGGCCCGTGTACTGTGCGATGTCAGTGCACGTGAAAGAACATCGGGTGGTCGAAATTTCCGGAGCCCATCACTACGGCGTCTCTCATAGCCTGAGTCGCTTTGGAACGTTAAACCCCCATAAACCTTAAACTTGTCACCCCGATGAAGGCTCCATAGCATCGCAGTTTCAGTACCCGAAACCTGAATGCCAGCTCATGGCTGTTAAGGGCTTTACGTTTTGTGTAATCTCTAGCCGCGTTTACGTGAATACGATAATGGACGTTTTTCGCATACCGGAGACGTAATAACGCAGACGTATACCGGTTTACCGGAGCCCTCCTGCGCACGCGCAGTGGTCCCGCCTGATCCCAACATTGCCACTGCGCGTGCTCAGCTCCCATACGTAAAACCGGTATACGTGTCCGCTAATACGTCTCCGGTATGCTAAAAACGTCTAATGGCGCATTGTATTTCCTAGCGTATCTCGCGGAGGCGATACGACACTCCTTACATGTACTGCACCACATCAAGTCAGGGCGGATAGTGGAATTCCAGTGCATACGGTGGAAAGGGCCAGCCGCGAGGAGAGAGCGGTCATCGAGGCACCCTACCAGCCGCTCCCATTTTGAGCCTGTTATGCTTTGTTATCCGAGTGAGGGGAATTGTAGAAGTGTAGCTTGTTGGGCCAGCTGGTGCAAGGTACTACGTAGAGAAACCGGCAAAACAGGACATGTACACAGGAGAACAAAATCAAACGGACAACGCTGGAGACACAAGTGAAAATTTTACTTGATCAAAGAACAGAGCAGAGCAGGACGCACATGCGCGTGAGCCGGCAACGCCGACAAAAAGAAAAAAGACAACAAAGAAAAAGAAAAGGTCAGTCATTAAAATTACTGCTATCTTGCACGTGGAGACTATGTCCCATTAATGACTCGGTATTCCTTATGCGAAAATTTGACGTATTGCTAACGCAATCAGTGCCTGACTTTTTTGTTTTAAAAGCTTCCAAGGTGTCTCGTTGTGTCTGCGTTCTGCCTCGGCCGATGATATTCACACTGCTGAACAGGGGAGTACATTATCTACATTTGCTGCAATGTTTCGGGAGATTGGTCGTATTATTCGGTTGCAGTGCTGGGCGATGCTGTTTTAACGGGTCATTGTGCATTGGGCAGTCTGGCCGATATAGGCCTTACCACATGACAGGGAGAACGAGTAAACAACGATGGTTCTATATTTGGTGAACATTGTTTGGTGCTTGATTTAACAATCTTTTTTTGTGTGCTCCTTGCATAAATACGAGCACATAATGACGAAAGTTTTATGGCTGCTGAAAACACGTCTACACCGCATCTTACTGCTACCTTTTTCATACTATGCAAGACTTTGTGCATGTAAGGAAAAACAGCAGGCGTCAAATCCTGACGCGACGCCTCTTCGATGTGAGGTGCGTGCTGCAACCTAAGCTTAGGTGATAGCGATTCAGCAACTGAGACAAGGACCTGTTCGGGGTAACCGGCTGACCGCAGACGACCAGCTTGTTCAAAGAAACTGTTTTGCACAACGTGAGGACAGGTTTTCGCAGGGTATTTCCTAGACAGAAATTGCCTATGCCCCTTTTCACTAGTTTTGAGTGTGTCGAGGTGTAGGGTAAAAAAAAAAAACTTTCTTAGTTCGAGGAGCGTAATTCCAGCAAACATCGCCATCGTAAAAAAGGCGAGAAGCAAGTCTAAAAACAGGATTCTGCCATGAAGTGGTACCTCATGAGTTAAGATCAGGTCAGCGGAAGTGTGATGAAAGAAAGACAAAATGTCATCTGCTGCTGAGTCGACGCTGTCAAGAGGAGTAAGTTTTAAAATGATTAGAAAATCATCAACATATCTAGATCAACATATCCAGCGTTCTTCGTGTGATTTCCTCCTCTTCTGTACGCATCCTGCTCTGCTGGTTCCTCTACCTGGTACCGAGTGAGGGGGTATTATAGAGCTGCCCCAGGGAGGAGGAGGGGCGGCCCAAACCTGTTTCCATTCATCGCCGAAGTTGACTTGCCCTTCTAGGCAGGGAATGACGTCATTAGGACGACGCCACTCGCGTGCGGCGTCTCTGCCACGCTTGCCTGCCACGACTTTCTGGCTACGGCGGGGTTTTCGCACAAGACAAGTAATGCTCTCGCACTAAAAAGCTGTAGACAGCGCTTTCGATAGATCACCCAGCACACCCCGCGTCATCACTGCAGCACAAACTTGGCGACGTTTTAATGCAACGGGTGGTAATCAGTATAGGACTCTCTGTTCCTAGCTCCGCGAAGGTCCTAGTTGCGCTAGCTACAGCAAGCGGCGCCGTCCATAAGGCTTGGAAGCGGACGGACACGCACCTTTGGCCGCAACTGCTTCTGAGCCGGAATCAGTTAAAATTATTACTTCAGTGCTTATGTTTTTATGTTTGGCGACTTCCGGGCTTTTGAGAGTTCAGCTGTTGCTTACAAAACGGTATAAGTTGCTAATTGTGGCAGGTAAGCTTGTATGGAACATTCAGCTTCAGGACGCAGACGGGTGTATATTAGGGCATTTCAATATTTGTGAACACTTCAGAACCCGTAAGCAGAGTATTCTTTATAAGACCTGCCCTTTTGTACCTTACATTTTAACCTCCGTTAAGTCTCTAGGGTGTTGCACCCCTCCAAGGTTCCGCAATTATGAACTGATGTTGTGAATGCCGCATCGAGTAAATTCCTTGCATGACGAGGCTCGCGGAGATCTCTGCTCGTTACATCAACCGTGGCGGAGTAGGAAAAGAGAAAAATACTAAGAAGAAAACTTTGGCAAATATTTTGCATATTATGCAATTGCGATTAGATTATACCCGCGATTTTGCAGTGGTGCAGGAAATAGTTTTTTCTTGTTCATTTATTATGCCCCAAACTATAATGTGATGCACCATAGAAGATATATGGACGTGGTAGCAACCTCGCAGTCATGCCCAACATTCTTGAACAAAATTTTGAATATTGAAAACATGTGATGTGCTGGCGTAGAAATATTGAAGGTAAAGGTCCATTCTTCCGAAATGCAGCAAAATGTTTCTTTTATAGAGTTTCCATCACTCGCATACAGCAGTTGAGACTGCCATAGAAAACCGATGGGAACGCTCCTGCCGATGGCAAAAACGTTAACAGCAAAAAAATGCACGCCTGTCGCTCTGAGATCTGACGTTATATTAGCCTGTCATGGTGGAATCTTACAATATATGAAAAATTGCGCTCATAAATTCTGCCCCGATCAAAATGCTCTTGTCCACAATTTGTTGGATATGCGCCTTCCACGAGCTCGGTTTCTCGTCAAATTTAGATAAGGACCTTTGTTAGAGATCGTCGGAAACTGCTGTCATGACCTTTTCGAAGCTCGGTTATCGCTTTTTTCCTCTTCTTTAGTCCTTGTCGAGTGTAGTGCCATCCGGCGCAGATGTTGCACAAGCATAGACGCCTCTTTTGTACCCTAGAAATTGAACAAGCGCCTGCTGCTTCCCTGTCAGTAGATCTGTAGCATATATTCAAATCATTGCTTTACTGATTACGAGTACTGCAGAGTTGTTGCAGACACTAAAATATTTTCAGTAGTCTATTACACTACGGATAGTTATAAAAACTATTGATATTCAATTTACGAATAGTTTTTTATCACTAACTTCGTACGAGACTATCGCGGATCTTAACAGGACAATGGTGTCATGCAATTCTCTCCTGCTTCTCTTCGGCACGAAGCTGCGAAACCTCGAATTCATCCCTTTGCTTACTGATTTAAAATAGCCGCATATGTAAAGTATTTTTGACCTCGGAGGATTACTCGAAACTAACTTAATTTTTACGCTGTTCTTACAAATCCTACGAATTCCGGCATAATTCATCACTAGTCTCTCTTGTTTTCTTGTGAATAAAAATAAAATTTGTGGAGTTCTACATCCCTACTCAAAAATGCCGAAAAGCATCATATCCTCATAATTTACTGCTCCCTTTCAAGTTTGCTTACTACTCAGAACCACTTCAGTGTGCTCGTTGCCAGGGCTGCAAAGGAAAAGAGCTAAGGCACCTGCACTTATGCAGCGGGAACCAGCCAAAGCAGAGTAGTTTCCTTCGGAAAAGAATAAATTTGTTCTTTAACAAAAAATATGCCTTCTAGATTCAGTTTTGTTTTGTTTTTCGGTCCCCGCTGTAATAACAACTTTCTTTTTTTTAATTAATGTGGCATAAAGACAAGTTATTGATGTAGCAATTACATCACGCTGTGCTGACAGCGTCCGCAGCATGCATTGCAGAAATTACAGAAAAAGAACTATAGCAGTCTTTTAACATTCATCAAGGCGTCAGAGATTTGGAAAGAATGATCCTCTGCAACAACGTCACGAAGTGCTATATATTCCCAGAAGCATCTGCACGGTATCTGCAGAATCTGCACCGAAGTGGCACTTGAGTAGGACCCGCGATGACTGTGGGAAAGATGGCCTTTCTTTCGTTACTGGTTGCTGCGTACCTTTTGATGTGAGTATTATCTGCAATAATTTTCAAGCAAAAAACATTCCTACTAATTTAACTTTCGCAAACGCTGTTCAGCTCAGTTTTTAAGGAGTTCTAATAAACCGGAGGCAAATGCAACGGTGTAAGAAATTCGTTTGCTTGAAAAAGGACTAATGGTGCTAATGCTAGCTTGAAATATTTAGAATTTCTTGCTAAACCTCAGAGGCTTATTCGAACCTCAGTGTTAAATTTTATGCTGTTCCTAGGTGTTCTACAAACTACAGCATAATTCATCACTAGTCTCTTTTTTTTCTTGTGCATAAAAATAAAATTTATGGAGTTCTATATCCCTTCTGAAAAAATTGAGACATGTGAGACAGTTACTACGCCATTTTTTTCTCCAAACTGCGGCGCCTCTCCACAGCAAGCTATGTGGTATGACGTCGCTATTTGTTACTTGCTGTGACAAGGACGGCACGTTAGTTGCTCGTCCGGCAGATGGTACCAGTTAACTGTTGGCGCTGTGGGCGCCCTTCTAAAAAATGTTATCACTGAATAATGCATCGGCGTAAAAGCTGCCGACAGACAGCATTTTTTTTTCTTTATGAGAACAGGGTGCATTACACGAAAAAATTCCGGAATATCTGGTTTTTATCTCCGATCGAACTGCAAATTGCGCATTGGTTCATAGTATGCTTGCCAACATTCGTGTGTGAAGACAAGTTTTTTATATTCAAATATTTGCCTTAATTCGTAGCTGTCATAGTAATGAGTGTGTGTATACTATATGTTTGCTTCTATGTGATACTAAGGGGATGAGAGCAACGTGGACATGCTACCAAATGTTTCCTCCTTTCGTGAACATTATCAACACTATCAGCCTAACTATGTATAATGCAGCACAAATGACTCTTTCATAACCCGCTAATAAATCCTGTCCTGTGCCAGCTCCGGCTAACTTAGACCACTAATTTCAGGGCGTCATCCGCCCACCTGACTTTCTGCCGCTGCTTACTACGCTTTCCTTTTCTCAAAATCAACGCCGTTATCCTAGGGGATCATTCAGGAATCGTGCATGACCATTACGTACCTTGTCCCTGTCATTTTTTTTCTTGATTTCTTCTTGAAAAGGGGTTCAAATGGTCTTCACCGCGCAAGGCGAATTTCCCTCTTTCGCGTATGTGCGAAACACTGAAACAAGGCAAGGAAAAGAGGGGAAGGAGGAGGGGGGGGGGGGGGGGGGGTCTGGCTGGCCACAGGCCTTTTTTCCGACAGTTCATTTCTGCGAAAGCCCAGCACCTTGCGGAGAGAAAGCGTGTACCCATTCGAAAACGGTGCCTGCCCAGTGGCAATGGGGATCCACCTCCGGTATATACGATGGAGCTGATATGACCACTATATTTGAATCCTGGGAACCCTTACTATAAGTCCGGATTTTTAAAATTTTTGCAGTGAGATTTTTTATAGGTACAGCACCTTATACATTTTACCGTTTACACTGTAGCTTCAAATTTCGCCGTTGGCAATGAATTATTTGCGAGTTATTCTGTAACTCTCATGTTTACTGTCAGTTACGAGTAATACACCCTCTGTATACAACCACTCTCCCTCCCATCGCTCTTTGCTCTGGAACGTGTTTTTTTTTATTCGAGAAGTGTGCCATGTGCTGTGCGATGTCAGTGCACGTAAAAGAAAACCAGGTGGTCGAAATTTCCGGAGCCCTTCACTACGGCGTCCCTCATAGCCTGAGTCGCTTTGGGACGTTAAATCCCCCATAAATCATAAACCATCTTTGCTCTCGAACGCTCCAGTTGCAGGATCCTGTACGCCATTGCACGTATCGGCGTTTCTTCAGCTTTGGCGAAGCAGACGGACGAGTCGCGCTGTGCATGTTCAGCTCTTTTTGGCTTCAGGAAGCGTCTTGCTGCAATAAGTTTGGTTGGGATGCGCAATATATTCTGGAGCAAGAGAATAGGTTAGGGTCTGCTCATACAAATAAGGATACAGTGTTCAAAGCTACCACGACTGTTTTGCCGAATTGTCTCAATTTTATTATTGGTGCTATCCTTCTTGTTATAGTAGTCATTATACCTTAATGATTATAGAGGCAGATCGAGTTTTAAGTATTTGTGTAAGCATACTGCAAACTCAATGGATCTCTTATCGTTACAACACTCGGGGACATATAAATTATCCGTAATTATAAATGAGCACACTTTTTTGTAATAACTCATGAAACCACAAAAGATATGTGCTTTTCAGTTGGACGTTGCGTACGTGCATGCTCAGAGCGCAACACAACACCGTATGCATACTGCGATTCACAAGAAGCATGAAGTAAAAGACATGATAGCGTAACGCTCCAGGAACGGAATCACAGAGGCGGCAATACCGTAAAATAATTGGAAAAGGAACGCAGCGTGTTATTTTGCTCCCTTAATGGCAGTAAAACCTGTTTTTTCATTCCAAAAAAAAGTTTATCCAATTCGTGGATAGCTCTGTGGGGACGGGTTTTCTCGCGTAAGAGCCTGAACTAAGAGCACTGTCGTGTAAAATTCATTTAGACGTTTCAGAGGTTCGGCTAGTGCTTTTTGCAAACCAGCTTGTATTGCGCGTGAGGTTCTGCTGTGTGATTGTCCAGTGCTGTAACCTTAATTTTTTTCTCTGTAGATTAAAATATGCTATTAAACTCTACCTGAAACAAATCGTTATTCATATAATGCCTACAAATCAATGCAGATATAAACCTCTGCATATGTAACATTTTTAAAATTATACAGTTAAGAGATAATTGTTTCCAAACAAGTAGTATGCACGGACGATGCCTTAGTAAAGAGTTAAAGGAGGAAAATTTATTCACAGTGGGCTGAATACCTAAGGCACACACCGGAACGTACATACGTTTAGCGCATAACGTTCAGCATACGGCGCGCTCGCTGTTCCGCCAGATTGGTCGAATTAGTAAGAACGAAGAAAATAAAAGAATAAAATCGGTCGCTTACACAATAATAGCGTGCGCTCTGAAAAACTGACTAGGTTAATTCGCTACAGCATGCAATAAACCGAATGAGAAGCGGCAGGAGTCAGCAGATGCAGGGAACAAGTTAAAATAAAACAAGAACAGGTGTAGTCTCGAAGCATCTATATTAACCAGCATGCACGGACTCCGTGTCTCTGAAACCAGAATCCTTAAAACGTGAAGACCTCCAGCCTGGTCGCATGAACAGGCATCACTCACCGACGTCGTGCTGTCGGAGTAGATCTTCGGCCACGTGTCCTTTGGGTGCACGAAGGTTATTCTGACAAAGTAGCACGAATGGCTGCTTCGCAGCCGTGAGCACGCTTCTGCCTCGTAGCAATAACAGAGAACTTCGAAAAGAGACACGAGACATGGTGTATGATGCAATGCCAAAACAAAGAATCCCTACGGTCTGGCCGCTGCATGACCAAATGCGAAACGCCAAGCATGGCAGCAGCCAGAGAAGAGCACATCTCCGCTTTCTAAATTTTCTCTACTACGTGCAACATGCGGGGGTAGCAGAGGATGCATGGCCGCATGTTGAATTAAAGAAAAAAAAGCTTTTTTTCCTTCCTTAAGGAAAAGGGGAGGTTCCGCGTCATTTGTAAGCGAACGTAAACACAATGTTTCGCTTTGTAAGTTCAAATTGCGAAAACAGGTTTTCTCTACGTGTTACACGGCAGCTGCTTCCAAAATAACGTACAAATAGTCCGTCTTGAGAGACGACTGAGGACAACAATTTTATCTGACTGCACTTTATGAAACTCTTCGGCGTCCCAAAGCAAGGCTGCCTGAAGAGTCAGGCGGCTGCTACAAAATCAGCGACCATGGGACTATAGTGTTGGCATTTCACCTACTACGCTCCCGCCTTAGACCGCGCACTACTATCTACATAACCTGAGAATAACACAAGCTGTTGATGGGAAAATGATGAACTGTTAAGTTGTCTCCACATAATTAATTGTCTCCGCCATGATAGCTTAAGGCCCATGGCGCTCGGCGGTCAAACTCAGACATGGGATGCAATCCTGTCTGCGGCACCGTATTTCGACAGACAAAACGTAAAAAAAAAACTCATTTGGGTTGTGCAATAAGCTGGTCCGCAAGACTATCAGAAGCCCACATGGTCGACAGTACCGCGCAGTAGCATATCCTAAAGCCCACCAGTTGCCTAATGAGGTCAAACCTCACATACGTCTGTAAGTTGTTTACAAAGCCATAGTAAGGGTTCGATTTAAAATACTTAAATTACCTGTGAAACCTCATACTTTTTACGTACGTGTAACCGCCTCTGGCGGCGTGCTGAAGTCCTGTTTTATTCCTCGGTACGTGAATCGCTTTGAACAACGTGGCCACACGGTTGCGCGTTCATCGCCGCGCGATTCTTTACTGGCAATACGACCACTGACAAACACCGTTCTGTAAAACAGCTCTGAAAGGGAACAAATTTTCATTAATGTTACCAGTGTTCATTGCATGATTTACGAATGAACAACAAAATGACTCATTGGTTGAGTTGGTTCGTAGTAAAGACGTCAACATTCGCAGAATATCATGCACCGGTAAAAGTTCCATTATCCTCAGTTTTACGTGCAATATATAACCAAATTTCTTCGTTCTTACAGCTGAGCTTTTCGATCAGTATAGTATAGCCTAAATATCCTACCTTTATCACTTAAGACCCCTTCATGCATACAGAAAAGTACTAGTTAAGAATATCAACTACCTCCGCCACTTAGCAGACCTTTGTACCAGCAACCACTAATTTCACAGCCGACAACCTGAGCACTGGTATACTGAAACTTGTCGCACTACATATGGCACACAAAGTACTAAAACACACTGTCATGTACTTTGAACACACTCAACACCTTTGATGTAAACATTGCAGAAATTTTACGCACATTACTTTTAAAACCTATCGCGCTCCTGCAACTATGCACTGAAACTGCTCCATCACTGATTCTTTTCCTGTGTTGTTGTGTACGTATGAGCCTTCATTTTTTTCCGCATTATCATCTTCTGCCGCACACTGCACGGGTCAGTGACTTGTTTTGATCTTTGGATGTTTTGCATCAGGTTACTTATTTCCTGCATTGCTCTCTGCTGCCACACACTGTAGTGGTCGATGGACCGGCCAAGCCCCTCTCAAAGCTTTTATCCCCGGCGCTTCCCAAGTGACAGTAGGAAAATAAACTCAACTCAGTTTCACGATGTGTCACGCATGTAAGAGCGACAAGCTTGTCAATTTGGCATTTATCAAGTGACATGGTAATAGTGCAACGGAATACGTACAAAGAAAGGAATCAATCACTTCAAGTTGGTACATGTGTAAACAACTTTCGCTGGCCATGTTTATACCGTCAGGTTCTAATGTGTCCTTTGGAAGTTATTTATTAATTTGCTCTTTTCTTGGGGCAGCTACATGATATACAACAACAGATAGGCGTCATAACAAAAACCAAACCCAGCAGTCAGTGTTTTTCTATTCTCGTTTCCAGCCAGTGTCTACTTGAGCTAACATCATACACAGTTCTGTAGCCAACGTTAAAGGGAAGGCAAGAAAATATGACCAATGCTATCTGATCTGTAGCTCAATATTTTGTACAATAAAGTATACGCAAACCTATTTCTTTATTAACTAAGAATCTGATATTACTGCAGGATCACAGGAAGCGCGGCGGGCAAGGTCATCTTCGGACCGGATGTATTTGGAACTTCTGATCAATGCAACGGCACAGTGAGTATTTATATATAGTAAGATAGGACTTTTTATTCTGTTTATCAGAATAGACGATGTGAGAAACTGTTTGGAGGTCTGGCAAAACCGCGCTCGTCGCTTCCGGTTGCATCATCCTCGGTTCGTTCGAGCAGGTACATCGTTTACTAGCGTGCTTTCTTGGTATCGATGAAACTGCGGTGAATCTCACGAGTAGATTTCCAGAACCCTAGCTTCAGCCGCTGTGGTGCTTATACCGCTTAAGCTTTACCAAATGTAGGTTTTTTATTATTGTTTGTTTGGCGCTAGCAAGTTTCTACCGCGTCTTCTGCTCCGCTTGAAGCTTGGCGTTTGGCACCCGGAAGTGCGCAGAAAAGCCGATCTCCGCGGCGTTGTCGTTTTCACGCGCATTTATGCATCGGTTCAAACTCCGCGCTCTGTCACATCTATTTTATTTTCAAATGGCCGAGGATCGGCATGGCAGAGTAGCGAGCGGTCATTTTTTGCAGTGGGCACGCTTGCGTTGGCCTGAAGCACCTTTTGTCGCACTGCAAACTTTTGAGCGCTCCGGGGTTAGTAGCTGCATGCAAAGCAGTGTAATCGCAACGACACACGATCAACTGCGTACTGCCATCCCTCTAAACTGTAATGTGGCATGCTCATCTGCACTTTTTAGCATAGCTGTAACAGAGCGCGGCGCAGTGGAGGCTTTCGCTGTCGTATCTTCTAGCGCCACATTTTAAACATGGCGGATGACGCGTGTAGTATATATTGCACTGTTAGGATTCGATTTTAACAGGGAAAAAACAAGCAAAAATTGTTTGCAATATTGCAAGCAAAGACGCAGTTTTCTTTATCTCCAAATTGCGATGTTGTTGTGACATTTCCTGCTGCCATGAAAGCTCCCTTGACTAAACAAAGAGCATTTATGTTTTGAACTTGCATCGCTCTGGTAGCGACAGCAGTAAGCCTGAAGAAATGCATTCGCCCGTCAATTTTTATACATAGCCATGTTGCATCACCGGGTCCCATTAACGCGCATGGCATGCGGATGATCGCGCGACATTACCGGAATATATTCTGTGCCAGGAACTGCACAATGAAGAGAGTTTTGCTAACGCTTCTCAATATAACAACAAGGAAGAAACTCAACAACTGAACACGATGAGAACTAAGCTGTAATCAGCGCACTCTAGTAGATCACGCCATGACCGATCGAGGTTTCTGGATAGGGACCACTTAGTGCGCATGGCAACGATTTCTCTGTAAATTAATCAAAACTCTTTGCAGCCGGACTACATGCTTAGTAACGCCGGCATACTCGACTAAAAAATTTGCCCGTCTAATTCGCCGTTTAAGTGGGTGTCGATATGTTTATGTGCGATCAAACATGCGCTGCCGGAGATTTACTAAATGCACGAAATTTGCTTCTCTTCTGATCACAACCAGCTACTCTGGTTCATATCGTAATTTGGAAACAAATCACCTGCAAAGCTTTGGCAGTGATCAGCGCAGCAAGCGAAGGCTGTAAACGGGTCGGCCCGATTACACGATACCTCCTATTGCATTTCGTGTTATTAAAACACCCCACGGACGCACCACTCGGTATAGGACTGGTGTAAGGCGCTCCTGTTCGTTTGCTACGCTTTGGGACGCCTCCTACACGACATCACGGAGCTGAAAACCCTCAAAATATGCCAATGAGTGGCATCCAAAACCTGGCCATTTTCGTTCTCTGCGGCCATAGCGAAGTGCCAACAAGTCACACGATCTCAATTGCTATATTGGTTAGGCCTAAATTGCTGAGGTTCAGGCGGCGGACTTGGTGACGCCGTGTGTAGCCTATTGTGCATCTTCAATTTTGAAGAATGAGATATAAAAAAAGCACAACCACACACAGTGACAAGAAAGAACATACCTCAGCTTTCGTGCGTGTTCTTGTCTATATGTGGTCTTTTTTGTGGTTTTGTGGGTTTTTTTGTTGTTTTGTCTATATGTGGTCTAACGCTATCAAAGAAAGTTGTGTCACCGGGTACCGAACAGCTAAGCCCGTACGAGCCTTGAACTCATGGCCGTTACCAGCTCGGGGGTGCAGAGCTCTTCATTGAATAAAATGCTTATCACCGCCACCAATTACCTAAACGTGAAACGACTTTTAACGGGGTCACACTTTCACGGGGCTTGCCAGCCACTAGGACAGCCACTTTTTGTCGTATACATATAGTTTCGACGCCTACTGGCCTCCTGCCCGGCTTGTAATTGCGGCCTTTTTTCCTCGATTCCGGCCGAAGGCCACTTCACCAAAACCCAGACTTGGTTCGCCCAGCCGCCAGCCTCCGCGAAGCAACAGCCTCTCTAGAAACTGAAACTGACGCGCCGCGGCTTCATGGTTGCCCTTCGTACGGAGCCGCCACGGTGGTTCGGTGGTTATGGTGCTCGACTGCTGACCCGAAAGACGAGAGTCTGATCCCGGCCGAGGCGGTTGTATTTCGATGGAGGCGCAATTCTAGAGGCACATGTACTCTGAGATGTCAGTGCATGTTAAAGAACCCCAGATGGTCGAAATTTCAGGAGCCCTCCACTACGGCCTCCCTCATAGCCTTGGTCGCTTTGCGGAGTTAAAACTCATATACCAAACATTCGTACGCAAAGGAAAACCGTGAGGCATTATAATATTGCAAAGCTTTCAAATTTGTCTCGCTTTGTGACGTGTAGGTAGCGGGGACAGCCAGTTGCAGCATGCCGCGTACCATCTTAGTTTGTGGTGCAATATCATAGGTTTTAGCGTCTTCTAAAAACTATAAGAACCTCGCGACTCCTTGCGTACAGCTTACTCTCTCTAGATTAGGGCGAAAAGATTGTCCCGCAACCAGCGATAGTGGCGGTACCAATTTTTCAGTTCGTTTCAATTCATTTGGGACATTGTCGACCGTATGAAGAAAAGGATGAAGAGAAATGTTTGGTCAGAAACCTGGTGTTTTACACCGAATTCCACTTTGTTACGACCTGCGCGAAAATACTGTATATAACACTCGCTTTTGTGAGCGGAAGGTGGCCTCAAAGAAACATATCTCCTCAGTGCTCGCGAATAATGCATGACAACGCTACAGCACTTCGTAGAGTTCGCTCCGCGAACAACAGAGTGCAATTGATCCCATTGCGCGGGAAAGAAATAGTTAAACGACAATTATTATATGTTATTATTAGATTATTATTAGATTTTAAGATATTAGATGCGCTTCGCTGTGGCCGTGATTGCGACCAGGAGCTATGACGATGACAACATGCAAGTCAGTGTTCCAGACTGCATCTCCCCACCAGGCTCCACGAGCATGGTAAAGCAGGCACTTGAAGCTTGGGAGGGACTGTAGATAATTGATGTCAAGCTTACCCATGTACGTACAGTCTTTGTCAAAAGTATGCAGCCCAAGGGGTCTGCTTCTGATCCCTGCAGCACGGCTCCTCTTGCGTACTCAGGGACCTTAATCTCACGAAGCCGGGAGGAACTTAAGTCTTCAACCCTCCCAAGCTTAGGACTGTCAGATGTGCTTAAGCGCCTCGCTACACGGCTTGTAAGCAAACCCCTTGGGCTGTGTATTTCTGACAAAGACTGTACATATATCGAACCCATTTTAGCGGCATCCATAACTAGGCAATTTAGAATATTTAGGATTTCATAAAATGCAGGAAGCTCTGCACAGCTGAGAAAGGCAAAAAGTCCTGGGTTTTTTCTTCTGACAGCACCTTCAATTGTCGTGCTAGCAGACATTTTAAGCAAATTTTAAAAAGGTGCTAACATTTACTTAACGTCTGCTGTGGTGCTTAGGCCATAGAAAGGTTAATTTCTCCATGGAAATGTTACAAGTTTTCCCGCGTTCCTGACGTAAATAATGACATAAACTTGCGTTTAAACTAAAAGGATTTATCGTTTTTGTAAATCTTGAATAGAGGATGAGCGCCGCACTGTGTTTCTCTGAGTTTAGTCTGCACACCCGCATGCGCCGTGCTCCGGCTTCTCGAATTTTGGCGTTTATTCAAGCCTCTGCCTGGACGTGATCGTAACTAAGGACATGTGGAAAGCAATAACATTTAGTATTTACTAAATTGCGATTTTGATTTGCACTCGGCTTTGCCCAGCCCTTTAATCGAGGCACTACAGCTACACCGTTCTCAGGTGCCTTAAGTAGCCCTCGCTGCGGTGCACGTTCTTGTGACTGTAATACTCTCGATTCTCTATAGCTGGATACAACTTAAGTCTGCAGTGAAGCTCCGCCCACATTCAGGACCGGCGCACAGAATTCCTCCACGACAAAAAAATAGTCCATTGTTAAAACTTTTTTTGTCACCTAAACAAGAAGCTAATCACCAGAAAAAACTTAAAAGCTATATAATTTTTATCCCTGGCTTGTTTAATAAAGTCAAACATTAAAAAGCTTATTTTGTTTACTTTTGCAACTGGCTAGCCGAGTATAGAGTACGTCGCGGATCGTGGCCCAGTGTTAACAACTGCTGTTTTTTTTTTTTAGTTGTATCCTACTATAGGTGGAGGACAGTATATTCGGCAACAGCTGAAAAGCAAGTTTGACTTGGCTCAAGAAACTAGCTAAAAAGTGCCATAATTTGACTAAATGTGACTTATTCCGCTCTCTTTTGTCATGTAGGATGTCCGAAATTCAGGGGGAGGAATGTTTGCTCAGCGAGAACACTTCTATCTCGTTTTCTTTGCTCGACTGTTCGAACGACTTGTCTAGGCTTCTAAAAAGTTGTAGCAAAATCAGAGATGACGACATCTAATTTCAATTGATCCTGCATGCAGTGCGCTTATATGAGAGGTGTTGTATCGGTTCGCAACGCATGTCATGAATAAGCTAGTTTTTAGAACACATTTATTTTCATGGTTGTTTATATACGAACATTATTTTCTGTTTCTAAAAATAAGAACTAAATAATCCTATTAGCGAGACTGACTGTGCGGTGGGTAGGTGTTGTGGAAATGTCTGTTTCTACGCTATAGGTGCTAAATAAACATGTATGTATCGATATACATATTAACCAAATGAAATAAAATTTCTTTTTATTTTCATCCAGTGCTCCATCGACTTTTTTTATGAAAGTAACTGCACGGATCCCTGCGTCTGTGTTTCCTTCAATCTCAACAGTGGGAACAATAGAGGACCAGGCCAGTGCCAAGCAATTATCTGAGGTCATCGCATACATACTGCTGACTCAATAAAGGCTGCTTTCTCGCGCAATATATTGTTCAAGCGTGGCTATTGTCCCAGACACCTCTATCATCAGCGCTTCATTTCTCCAAGAATCGAGCACCTGATCTCATTTTTGAGGATTAGAAAATATGCCTCGTATGAGAGCCACTTATTAGCCTTTGTTAATTACATACAGGCCAGCACAGACTGAAGAACCGAAATTTCTTGCGAGTAGGCTCATGATAAGGTCATGTGTGATGTTTTGTAGCTATATATTTCAAGCAATTGCTGCGAGTCTATGGGTTTGAGAGAAGGAAACAAGATACACAAAAGACACCTTTAGTTCCATCCTGCCCAAGTTTAGTTTCGTTTTTCTTAAGGATTGCACTATCGCCATCAACACTTCTCTCTTCTCTGGAACCCACACAATTAGCTGGAAATAAAAGAGTCCACCTTCAGCAGCTGTCTGCGCCTGTTTGTTCTCTCCGTCCGGATTCCGTACACCGCAGAATATCGACGAGTGCCCCGGCGTAGATTGCGCGTTCCGAGAACCGTGCTTTCGCAACCGAGTCTGTCGGAGCGTTTCCGCTGTTCTCGCCGTTCCTGCCTACGTCAGGCGAATCTGCGGTAGCTTAGCAGCAATATAACCTTGTCCTCCTGATACTTCTCGAAGCAGTTGGACGCGACGAGCTACAGCCCAAGCGTCGCAAAGCAACACTTCTGAAATCCCTTGGTGTCGAAGGTCAAACGTGCGTAGCACAGCCTCGACATCCTCATGGAGCGCCACTGATCCTTGGGCAAGCGACACGTCAAGTACTGGCGAAGGCCCCTTCGATGCTGCAGTCTCCACACTGAATGTTCACTTCGCAGCACTGGTGGTAATGGTATAAATATATAGGCTTGATTACCCAAGCCGAGGACTGTGATAAATGAAATGGCGGAATCTCACCGTTTCCCTCAGCGCAGACAACTACCAGGTGAGACTTCTCAAGCTTACGTAAACGGTCTTACATAACATTCCGCTACATGTAATTTTTAAGTGCTACTGACAGCATGATCTGTGACCAGCTACTTCAGAGAACCATTCCACAAAAGATACGAGAGCGCCTACTGTGCAGGGATCCCCTCTCACTCTTCAATGCGCAGTACATATTGCAAAACAAGTAGAACAATTCGCGATTATCTCTTTATCTTCACTGAAGCGCGCTCAAGAAACGAAAACAGCGACATTCAGCCGTGAACTCGTGCGGGACTGGCTACTGCTGTGGTTCAACTTCACATTTCGCAAATTTATTTACATGACCATTTAAAGTCCACAGACTGCCGCACCTGTGGAAAGACAGGTCAATTTGAAAGCGTCTGCAGTCAAACGAAAGCTACGAAAAGAACAGCGTCATGACAAAAAGCTGTGGAGGCTATGCCATCTCAATCTTAAATGTCGATGATCAGGACGGCCCACCGAAGGAAGTTTATGCCATGGTCACGATAGGACAAAGACGGTAATCTCGTATTGTTGACTGACACTAGTGTCTCTCTGCTGAGCGAATAACATTGCCGCAGTTTTTTCGCGGATATCCATGCGCTGTGCACGCCTTCTGTCCCCTTCCACCACTACGCCAGTGAACAGAAAAGCATAGACGGATGTTTTTGGCCCAAGTGACTCGCGGCGAAACCAGTACGCCGGTACGCTATTCCGCATCGCAAACAAAAGAGCGTGTTTTCTAGGGCTCGACGCCATCCGCAGCCTGGGCATAAACATGTCACCCATCGTCACGCACGCAGTCTCGCCCCCCTCGCTCCCCCCTCGATCTGGAGGATCAGTTTTCGTACCTCTTCACGATGGACCTAGTGCTCATTCCTGGCAAAGGAAAAGAAACGTATATCAGAGCGTGGAGGCAAATTCTTTCATATTAACAGGCCTTTGAGCACGTCCCATCAGAGAGTCAAGAATATGAAGGTTTACTAAATTTAAATAGTTCCTGCAGTGAGAAAAGTTCAGGAAGGCGCCATAGGAACGGTTTTGTTATTCACACGTACGCCCCGCGTAACTGACATTTCCTGCCTGTCGAGCGTGCCGTTGCGGGTAAGCTACTTGTGTGCTCCACACATTATAAATCCAGAGGAAATTCAGTTCCTTAGTGCTCCATCTGAATAAAAGGGTGAAATTTTAAACACCCTATTGAGAGCTCCTGTAGAGATCCGAAACATTTGTCACGCCAGCAATATCATAAGCCAGATCGCTTGTTTGATACTGTTGCTTCAGATAAAGCAGATCTCAAAGGTGTTGTTAGTGCAGCTTCTAAACGCAAGCATTTTAATTCACAAATTAATTCATGAATGTTGATCATAGTTAGCATTCAAACATTTTGATTTTAAATTAGAGTTTATCGCCTAAAATGTGTTACTGAGCCTTACGTCAATGCCGCCGCTCTTCCTAAGGTCGACGGTGCGGCGAGAAAAGTAAATGCGGCACACACGGGCATTTCTTGGATGCACGCCGAGTTTTCCCCAGACTGCTTCTCGCCTGGCCGAGATTTCTTCCCTATGGCAGATCATGGCATCATATAACTTGTATAAACAAATTTCTTAACCGTTTTCGTTGCAATCGAGAAAAGTTTCTTCAAACAACACACTATACATGCTATATTGAGTCCTCTCCACTGCATAACTACGAGTACATAATGCATCGGCGAAAGGAAGACTTCAAGGGTGAGCTCGGGATAGGCAGGCTTAATGCACGGGTAGAAGAAAAGTTTGTTCAGCCTCTTGTCGAAACGAATGTGGCCCAGGCGGGCCGGGCCACCGTACGAGAGTACGTGGTTGTTGTCATTTATAAAAATTGCTAGAGACAGCACCCTGTAGAAAAAATTTGGCGTAAAAATTTTATTAATACAGAAGTTAGAGACATAGTTATCGAGCAGTTTCGCCACGTGTATTTCATTTATTCCGTCTCCAGTCCGTTTTACGAGACAGTTCAGAGCGATCTGGCTCAGAATAAAAAATTCTCTTCCTCGTCCTCGTTATCGGAACTCTCGACGTTGCATGAAAAGGCCGCATCATAGCTGCCGCCTCCACCGTGGCATTCGTGAGCTGAAATTTATCGCTTGCATTTGACAAATAACAACAACGCACCATGTGTTGTGCTGCGCTAAGGCATAATAATCACCAAAGCGCGGGGAAGCGCGGAGGGGGTGGGTGGGGCGTAAACTCCTCATCAGCAGATATAGAATGTAATGTCCATAGAGGACGTGCACGGGCTACGCCATGCGTCCAAGGAACAGGGTGCATTCTTAATCTGTTTCATAGATTACATGTAGATGAGTGGAAGCCACAGGGGCGTGACGACGTCCCCTTCAAGCTTTCTGGTCATGCGCTCTAGCAAGCTAACCGATCGCATCGGTGTGGAAGCAGCTGCCGTTCCACTGCTAACATATTCAGGGACGATGTAGAGAAAAGGGGGCCAAAGAACACTTCGTGTTCAGACGGAAATGGCGCAGCGAAAGAGTGCGACTTCAAAGTGCTGGCGACTAGAAACCGGAGATGTACGCACCCTGTAATCAGGATGATCAGCCAGTGGTATTGTCTTCGTCTTGATCGTATAATAAGTACACCCAATGTGTCATCGCGTGTAAGAGCAAATTCATCATGTCGGCAGAGAGCAGGAGAGGACTTCGAATTTTTTTCCGCTTGGGAGTCGTACATGCTATAAAACTTTTCAGAGAATATCGTGAACGCTACGTTTGCCCACTCTGCTTATTCACCTAGAACATTCTAACTTTTTCAAGATCGCTTTATTTGAGATTTTCACCTGCATACAGTGAAATGACAGTCCACCAAAATGATCTCACCTTAAGTATGTCAGAACTCGGTAGGGGAAGGCCCGTGAATGTTTTACACCGGGTGCGAACCCCGGTAAGCGTTCAATGCGCTTGTAGTAAGAGCCACAGTTCTGTCTCCCCTGTCGTCCAAAAGCAGAGTCATCTGGTTGCTTTAGAAGGTCAGGGTGGTGTATTTGGCATCGGAGACGAGATCTGAGATCATGGCCTCGGTTACGGTTGCGTTTCCAGGAGCGTAGAAACCCCGGCGAGAGATTCGTTGAGATGAAAAGCCGAGGGTCTCCACTTCTGCACAGAGCAAGGGCTTCGCCTTTACGCAGGGCTGAAGGGCAGCTGGGCTGTATAACAACTATTTAAAAATCTCAAGTGGTCGTCACTCCCACCCTAACTTTCATAACCTACTACTTACAACCAAATTCCAATCCCCTACGTCCCAACCTACCCACCTGTTCCGACGGCCGATTACAAGACTGTCCGGTCCCGCTCCATGGCATTATGGTCTTGTTCTCCTACCTTTTTCTCTTTCGTTGTCATTTCAAAAGCCGGTTACTAAACCCTACTGTCCCCCTTTGGACCTATTCATTTACATTTACATGGCAAAGGAGATGAAAAGCAGGCTTGTAAAGGCATTTTGGAAAAAAATTCTTTTTTTTCCAAAAGCAAGCATGCTATTTTATATTTCAAACTGTTAAGGCAAAGAGCAATTTTCAGCGATTGAAGGTTGTGAACATTAAAGAAACGCTACCAACATTACGGTACGTAGTTACTCATGTACGGTCAACAAGTAGTAAGCGTGCTGCTTCCAAACAATGATGAGCTCAGAACCTTGCGGACTTGAGTCCAAATAACGCGTTGGACAGGAGGAGCAAGTCAAACCGTTTCCCGTAGACGACGTAAAAAAATTGCATTACTGGTGATTAGGGCTAACATATCTCCGCTTCATGTTTCTAAAGCTTCGTCTGATTTAACTCATGTATTGCTCAAAGCAATCACCTTTTAGGGTGAATGCCATCATGGCAGCGAATTTGCGCTGGTGGGCGAAAACACGGTTCTGCTTCAGCAGCAATCAATCATTCGGCTGAGTTCAATGACCGGCACTAACATCAGGGCTTATCTATACAGCACATTACAATAGAAACCAAGTTGTGTCAGGGAGCAGTAACAATGTGTATGATGAGGGAAACGAAATGCAGTGAAGACATGTAAGCTCGTACTTGGGAAAACTTGACGATGCAAAAGGAATGCCTGCACAGCATCAGGGGTCGTGTAGAGGGGAAGCAAGCGCGGGCAAGCACAGTGCATGCGCATAAAACTAAAGCATATGTAAACAACATGACAAGTTTAAAGTCAGACATTATGGAATTCAAGGTCGTTGCGTGCACCATTTTCAACGTCGCGTTGCCGCATCCCCCCTCTAAATTTCTATTTACACAAGTCGGGTTTGGCGCTCTCTCCCCTTTGTGCATTTTGCCGTGAGCCTGAATCTATAGAACATTTTTGGCTGTATTGTCGCCGATTCAACTCTCTGAGAAAAAGGTTGCTGGAGGAGCCCTTGCAGCATCTTGGCCTTAGTTTGAGCAGCCCGCTCTTGCTATCATTTGGCGCCACCACATTTGGGTTCAGCCACAGATCTGTTTGTACCCCTGTTCTAAATTTCCTGATTGAATCTCACCGACTGCCTTGCTAAGTGTTCCAAACTTTTGTTTTCTATCAATTATTACATTTTGACTTGACCATTATTATTTAATCCCTCTCTTTATTATTATTCTTATAATTTTGAAATCAAAACTATCATCCCTTTTCTGTTCATGAGGAAGAATTCACCGGTGTTGCGCTCCCACGTGCTTTTCCTTTTTATTAACTGCGTTCAGGTGAGTAGCCACCCGATTCTTGGCCGATCCCCCAGTGTGGGTATGTGCCATCTTTTGATAGGCTAACAACAACAACATGCGCAGAAAACTAAAGCATATGTAAAGAACATGACAAGTTTAAAGTCACATATTATAGAATTCAAGGTCCTTACGTGCACCATTTCAACGTCGCGGTTTGAACGCTGACTCAACCTTAAACGCGCAAACTATTCTGGTGTCAGCAACCTCTCTAAAATTTTAAGACATGGTAGCACAAGGGCGAAATGACAGCCAGATAATCTATAGCTTACCCTACCGGAGGTCATGCTGGCGCCGTGTGCCTCAGTGCATCGGTCTGCAATTTTCGAAATTGGCAGCGTTGCTCGTGAAAGGATTGTCAACACATGTGTAAGAGAGTACATAGTATAAAAGCCTTTTAAAGGTCAAAGGGGAGCAAAAATACCTTTTTTGTGAGGTTCAGTACAGTATTCAAGATAACCTTCCTAATGAACTCCCGCAGAGGAGCCCAGTTGAACTGCGTGATTTTGTTCCTGTGAAAAAAGCTCACAACACAAGAAACATCTGTAAATTTCAGAGCCAGCACCCGCTGATCATTATATCTGTTGCAGTCACATTCTTCAAACCCCACAAAGAGGAGGCAGACAGAGGAAAAGACAGGATCAAGCGCTTCCTGTCAACTATACAGAAATGTTAAAGACGAAAAATAATAACACTTACTTGTTAATATAGAATTGGTCGTCTCTGTGCCCGGGAAGCAACGAGTGCCTAGCAACCCACCGAGGTCTGTAAGGTTCTCTTGCATTTATGAGTCGCTCCACTACACAGAAAATTTTTCTGCCATGAAATGACCCTTCTCATATCAAGTAAACAGAGAGCCTCCTCCACGGTTAAGCAGCAAGAGCAGCAACAGATTTGCAACCTACGAAACACGTCGATGCAAACTTGCACGCTGCTTTATGGTAGCCCCGGGCGTAGCACAAATAAGCCTGAATTTTTTTTTTGCCTCAAAACCCCAAATATATTTGAGAACGTACTTGTTGGTCGCGAGAGCTATATATCGGTTACTTCCAAGAAAGCATATATCGAGCAGATATTTCAACTAGAGTCTAAGATATGCCACCGCTGAAAAACATTGTTCGACTAAAACTCGTAACGCTATGGAACAGTTCTCAGCACTGTTACATAGTTCCTGCAACGCCAGGAGCATTCCTGCTTGCACCTTTTCAAAGGGTCATCTGTGACACGTGCAGAATTTCTTCTTGAAAAGCTGTCCAGCCTAATTCGAAGATAGCAGAGATCCTTCTTGTCCAGTATGTTTTATTTTGTAAAATTGGACCGATCGGCAGTGTCAACGTCGTCCTAAGGAAAATACTGGCAACTCAGAAGAAATCTTTTGCGCGAGAGAGAACACTTCTGAACAAAAACATTCAAAGGTCAATGGAGCAGGTGTGATCGCTCCAAGTGTAGCATTATGTGCGCATATTTGGCGCAGATTCACTTGACATGAGCACACACGATCGTTCTTTTCTTTAAATGGCACATGCTGATTCTTCTTTGCACAGCATGGCCACCCATATTTCATTAACAGCAAGAACACATTGATCAACAGAGATGTTTGGTTCCTGAACTGTAAAACTTTAACCTTCAGGGAATATACAGTGCTTCATGCAACTTAATTATTTAATTAGCTAAGGTTAATCATGCAAAACAGTGATGTTCACTTTAAGGTCTATGCGTTTCGATATATCGTAGAGAAGGTTACAAAAAAACTTTTATTTTTATACCAACGCATCTGCTGCGTGTTTCTTTTTTCCAGCTTTTCAAACACCCCGCGAAAAATTGAAAAAAAAAAACGTGACTTCGATCTTGCCTACTGTTTTAGAGCTCTGCCAAATGCGTTCTGAACCAACGAAGCCTCCATGCACGCGTGTCGATGTCAGCGCCCGAAGCCGCAATCGGAGCAGCCATGAAAGTGCGTCAGCACATTCGCCCGGAACATGGAAAACAAGCGCCGTCGTCTACGGTAAGTGACAGGGAGACCACCTACCGACGAATATTTTATTCGGTCGTCACACTGGCAAACCAAACAGGGAATGGAAACCAGTTTATGTCGCGGTTTTCAATGTACAGTTCATTTTTATTTGTATCATTGCGAAGCGCGTCCAACTGAGCGGAAGCTGCTCACTTGGGCGCGGTCAGCGTGCATGCTTCGCTCGGTATAGGCCCGTGTACTGAGCGATGTCAATGCACGTTAAAGAACCGCATGTGGTCGAAATTTCCGCATCCCTTCACTACGTCGTCCCTTATAGCAGTCGCTATAGAAAGCGGTAGCCCCTGAACACAGTCAGGCGTTTTTTTGAAATGCTAAAGCAGTATTAAACTAGCGGACAGCTTTCTGTGGCTATGCAGTGGAAGCTACGAGGGCACGGCGCAAGGCTTTCACAGAAGCGCTCTTATCACGCGCTCAAGAGGAAGAGAGATACGCTTTGAAGCTGGCGACGCCCACTCGTAGCTTGCACTGCATAGCCACAGAAACCTGCCACCGAGTATAGTCACATTTCAGGAAAAGTCGGCGGCGTGTATGTATATGTGTGTCTGTACTCGCAAATGGTACAGAAAATCCCAGCGATGGCAAGATAAATACGGTTACGTCATCAAGCGGTCGTGTGAGGCACGCAACTAACCAAGCGCATCCACTTCAGACAATCATATACATGCCCCTAGTCTATGTATACATACTTGCCAGAGGTGAACGGCCCGACAATATTCGCGCCAATATTTTGATACAAATGTTCGCCGCACAGCATTCCGAGTTCTGTCATACGATTTCTCGTTGCATATAGACCGTTTACAGAGTTCACTCTGTCCACGACATGTGGCGCCACTAGTACGGCCGCCACTTCTGGCCTTCGGTCGTCGTTCCTCGAGGGGCTGTCTTGCGAGTTCATGCTGCTTTCTGCGAGAACAGAAAGTTAATGTGTTGTTCTTCGAAAAAAAGAACATCACGAACTCCACGCGCCACTTAACTTCAGCGGCAGCAGTAGCTGCGAGAATGCCAGAACGAGAGTAACTCTAACCTTTCTCACCTGCGACAAACACTGATCCAATACATCGAGTAATCGGTGCTTTTATATACCTTTGCAATAAGTGCTTCCTGGGCGTCGGCACAGTTCTCCCTAAACTGTCGTGCGTACTTGGCGCTAGCACGGTGGAAGCAGCAGCGGAGTTTTTGCAAAAGTTCTCAGAGGAGGCGCTTCGACAATTCTCTCGCCCGATGCAAAGATCTACAGAAGTACAATCTGCATCACCCTTAAGTAGAGTTCTAGGGGGGTGTGCTGCCCTGCAAACAATGCGAAGCCTCGCCGCATCTGCTAGGTTGTAAACGCCACTCTTGGCAAAATGTTGAGCCACATTGACTTTCAAGCGCTGTGGGAAGAGAACGTCGGCCATGGACCGTCGGCCTACTGCATAATTCTAGCTTGGATTGCCTGGCGCGCACTCCTCGAGCGCTCTACACAAGGCTCATGCAGGCTGTACATCTGCAGGTGCAGAACTCCGAGCAGTTTTCAGTTGTACTTAGCAAGCGAGCACGGTTGAACATCGCCGAGCTTCTGATGGGTCCCCTGTATAGCAGCCATACTCTTCCTTTGGAAGGCGGAATATTAACGGAGGATAAAGTAAATATCTGGGCAATCAGCCGGCGATCACAAGCACGCGCAAGTTCGTAAGTCGCATTAGACGGCGAATTGACTGAATAAATATGAACACGCAGGCAGCTTTGCGCGATTTGTTGGCACATTCGCGCCGATGCGGGTAATCTGAAGGAGAGTAAATGATCTGGCTGAACCAAACATTTTCCAGCACCAACACATGTGTGCATGCGCATTCACACGAAGTTTTCGCGCCGCCCGACAGCTCGCTATCCGCAGAGAGGGCCGGAAAAGCATCTTGCATCCAGGCACCAGCGCTCGGTAGCCGTCGAAATGGGAAGGCCCGAAGGTCGGCGATGGCGGAATGGTCACGTGACCAAATATGGCGGCACCCGTGCTCCCGCGCTGTGAAGCATCTATCGCTTAGATGTGCTAGCCAAGTAGGAGGCAAGCTTGCGACAGGGAATCGAACCAACAGCATATGCACCTTCAATTGCATGCCTTCACATATTCATTATCTCTTCCCTTATAAGGCCCCAGAAAGGGGCTCTACAATAAAGTTGCGATATGTCTGGGATGTTAAAAGACACCGCTTCATCATTATCCTTCACCAAGAATTATTTGAACGCGTTTTGTGGAAGCTGAGTTACAGGCAGATAAAACTTGAACTTGCTGGTCATTGCGCCTTTCCTTCTCCTCTCGCACGCCAAAACGGCGGCGCTTCTCCTCCAGCCACAGCCACTCTGCCGCTCCCCTACCTCCTCCGGGTGCGGCGCGCTTGGAGTCGCTACGCCCGCTGTAGCGCGTGACGTCTGAAAGAATATGGCGCTGTGAATCAATGATAACCCCCGCCTGCTGACGTCACTTGCACGACACGACGTCGTCTGCCAGGTTTCGCGCGAAAGTCCCACACCGCACGTCGACGCGAGGTGCGGAAGCTGGAAATTTTAAATATCCATTGCAAATTTCCCGCTTGCTTTTGAGGTCTCGTACGCGGCATGGACGCTCTGTGGCCTATATTCTACATAGTGCAAGCATTTTAAAGCAAAGCTTAAACACCCCTTTCTGTGGCTCTTTAAGGCGCGGTTGAAATGTACACCGAGATATGACCAGAGGTGGGCAAATGCCCTCATTTTTACTTTTCCTCCTTCACCCTCACATTTGAATCCATGGCCCTCCCTGACCCTCGCCATCATTTTGAAAACTTATCCGGTCTTCCTTCACACTCACTTCGAATATTTTGCTTGCCCTCGCATCGCCCGCACTAACAGCCGTTTTAAGCCTCGAGTTATATTTTCCAGTCGGCAACATATGGCGATATTACTAAGTAATAAACATACAAGACAAGCTCTCAACGCATTGCTGGACGAGAGGCTAGAAGCTCATACTCTTTTGTTTGTGCGTGTACGTGTATGTGAGTTCTTTGAGCTCATACATGAGGCAAAAGCGAGACACGAGTTGGGCCCCGAAATATCACTGTTCCTTTACTTTTGGCACGCACTGCATCCATATATGTGCTCTGCACTTAAAACATTTGATAGTTATCTGTATAGATTGCTAAAATGAATCAGCGTGCTGTTGTGTCTGTGTACAAAAACATAGGGATGCCAAGAGGATTTAGAAAACAATTCAGTAGAGTTTACCACGACAATTACAATAAGTGCGAAGCCCAGAATAGACTCAGAACAAGGAAAGTGTGTAGGTTGCTTAATTACCATTGCCCGATGGCATTTCGATTCCACTGGGCCTTCTGAATTTCGCGGCTTTTGATGTCCCGTCATTTCGTGCGGCTTGCAGCATACTCGTCTGATGACGCTTCCACGCGCACGGATGGAAGATGATGAAGAAAACGCTTTCAAACTACAGCGGAGGGACTGGCAGTTTAACACGCGTCAACACCGCTAAGAGACGAAGATATTGCAAACCCCGCTCGAGAGCTTGGCACTTCGTAAAGGCAGGATGTTCAGATTTCTCCCCACTGATTTTCGGTTGATTCATTGGGTGCACAAGTAACGTCCCAAAGCAACTGAGGTTATGAGGGACGCCGTAGTAAAGGGCTCCTGAAATTGCGATCACCAGAAGTTCTTTAACGTGCATTGACATCGCACGGTGCACGGACCTCTTGAATATCGCCTCCATCTAAATTCGAGTGCCGCGGCCGGGATCGAACCCGCGTCTTTCGGCTTAGCAGCGGAGCTCCATAACCACTGAGCCACCGCGGCGGGGCCCCTATTGATTGTTCAACTGATTGTTCATCTGAGGGAAGTCTATGAACCGACCGACTTTAAACCAGAGTGGTCCTCCCTCTTGGTGATGTGCTCGGCCTTATCTTGCGTTTAGTGCTCTGTTGCTCTGTCTTTTGTAGCGATAGCCACATTACGGTAGCATTTCGAGCCTTCAGCGTGACGGTGGGGCGCAGCCATGGCGTGGCGGCGCCGCCACCGCCACGTGGTTGACCACGTCACAAGCCACGTGGTGAGGAGCAGATGCTGCTGCTGGCGGCGAAACCGAGCTGCAACAGCTGTGCGCATGCGCCGTGTCAAGTGGGACGAAGATGAAGAAGGAACGCCCAGCGAAACGGAGCGGCGAAAGACTGACTATGCAATTCAACTGATCAAGTTCCGCCCAGCCAGCTGTACCTGTCGCGTCACTCCAGGTTTAACCAGAGCTAAGCCACCGCCAATTTCTTTACGATGTGTTTCGTGGCGTTTCCCAGAAGCTTTGTAAATAATTTAGTTGAAATATTTTGTACGCATGACTGTGTTCTGTAATAAACTGTGCACAGTCTTTTCTTTTCTTTTGTTTTATTTTCTCTTACTGTTTGAATTGTATCTTTTTGGGTTCCTTGTTTTGCCATTGTTTTAACTCTAGTCTATTCATAAGCCTTCTCTCCGCCCTCCTGCAGCCACTGTAGCGGTACTTGGGGCGAGTCAAGAGGTTCCTGATCAGTTTTTTGCCCTTGTATCCCCCACAACCATTGTATCTCCTTTTTTGTGGAAATAAACTCAAACTCAGACGCGAATAGAATATATTTTTCTTGTAATAAATACCAGGCTTATAAAAAGCTGCGGCGATGGCGTAATGTTCGGATGGAGCGGACAGCGTGACTGATTTTTAGCGCCGTCGCGTATTCGGATCCCGCCCCCGTAGTTGTAATTTTTTTCTTTTTTTTCATTGCCTTCTCCCATTGTGATGCCGGCTTTCCACGGTAGTGACGTTCTTATGCTGTCGCTTAAAATAAAACTTTGTTCAAGCTACTTTAAAATCAAACGGCTCGCTAAAATGCAGGATTTACGCTGAATTATGGCAATCAAAAACTGCCAGAGACTGGAGTGAACGATTCCTGTAGTTGCATTTTAATGCTCCAGCGCATGTAAAATCCGCCGAAAGGGGGTTGTCTGTCTGTCCGAAGCCTGCTTCTAGCACGTGGGCCACTTTGGTCGCGTGACGTTAGGACGTCAACACAAGCTGCCCACCGGATTGTGAGCAAACTGCCTACCGGGGCAGTTTAATTAATGGTTAGTCGCAAGAGATTCCTCAGCAACAACATAGGTCTCACGAGCCGCATCGATCGCAGCACCTGCCATTTCAGGGCAGTGGTGCGTAGCTTGACCGCTGCAACTCTGCGCCAGGAGCGGAGTCAGGACTCCCAGGTATCTGTGATTATAGAGAATGACCAATTCTACCGCAGTACGAGTCTAAATGGGTGCAGTATCACGCAAACCCACATCATATGATTATATCAGTCAAAGTATGCCAGTTCAGGCCAAGCTGAAGCATAGAAAAACAAGATAAGCCACACAAAACAAGGGCTAATGGTGTTTTCGCACGATATAATTCGTGGTTAACCCCAAGCTAAACGTCCCGCGATTTATTTTTTTTTTTGCTTGCACGTCAACGAATTACCCAAACGCTGAATGTCAAGAGAGAGAAAGGATTTATTGACAAGAAAGGCAGAGAGGTTGACCTGAAAAATGAACATCCGGCCTGCTACTCTACACTGGGGAACGGGAAGAGGAGAAAAAAGAGGGTCATCATGGGCGATGATGAGGATGGGAGGAGGCAGATGAAAAATTAGATAAAAAAATAAACAAGGCACACAGTCTAACATCACAAACGCGAGTCAAGGCTTGTGTCACTTAAAAAGCGTGAAGCGCTCGCGTTGCCTGTAGAGGTCGAGCCATCTGGCCAAGCGCCGAGGATCAAATCCTCCGAGAAGGGACTTGTGTTCATAGACTTCAAAGCACATGCGAGCATGAGTCCTTCACGTGCATATGCTGGACACGCCACTAAAACATGTACTATAATCTCTAGCATGCCACATGTGGTACAAGCTGAACGTCAAATTCCCTATAATGCCTGCAAGAAATTTCCTGCATAAATCAGGCGCGCGATGACGTGGTCACACGTCTCACCAGGGACAGAAATAAACCAAGAGGTGTTCCTATTATTTGGAGAGCAGTACAACTCGAAGATACTTAAGGCGCAAAAGTGGCCAGGACGAACGAAGAACGAACACGGACAAGACGCTTACTCCAAATGCGGTTTATTGCACGAGCTCGCCTTTTATAGCAGGGTGTAAGAAAAAAGCAACCAAACAAAATACGCGCACGCCTG
Organism: Amblyomma americanum; assembly: GCF_052857255.1. Taxonomy (NCBI): domain Eukaryota; kingdom Metazoa; phylum Arthropoda; class Arachnida; order Ixodida; family Ixodidae; genus Amblyomma; species Amblyomma americanum. The sequence goes on along the minus strand of NC_135498.1, from coordinate 57,278,161 downwards.
TGATGATAGCTGTATCTATATCAATTCACACTCTCGGCCAAATACATAAGCTCTTTTTTTTGTCAAAGATACAGATGGGGTGCTCATACATGCCTCACCTGCTTTTTTTTATTAAGAAGGCTTAAACTATTTCTCTGGTGTACTTTTACTTATGCTTACTAACGATACGTCCACCATCACCCTAGCCCTTGCATACTCGGACGCCCAATACATATTCAGGGACTCTAAAACGGCTCTGTCCAACTTTGCGAGGGGTAGGATTCACACCCCTGCCTGGCAAATTTTGAACACGCCTACCCAAAATTTACCGCGCAGGGTAGAACTCTAGTGGGTGCCGACTCACTCTGGGAACCCTGGAAATGAGGCCGCCAACAAATTGGCCCGAGGTTTGATTTGCCGCGCTCAGTACAGTCTCGATCCACGATTCTAGAGGGATCGGGCGCACACTTTTGCGAAGCTCACGCAAATACCCCGTCCGGAGCGTCGGACTTACCCTCCTCCCCAACCCTCTCTTACGCACTCCCAAAAGATCCTCTTCAGACACCTCAAAGACCCGCTCTCTGTCATCCCCTCAGCTGCTATCCCACTACTGTGGCAAATCCCCTGCATGCTCCCTATGCGGCGACCCTCACGCTATACTCTCCCGCATCCTTTTCGGCTGACCTGCTGATTCTCCCCCACAGGGACAGCACGCCATCTCGAGCTGGGAGGACTGGGAGTTCCAGCTCACGTCTGCAGACCCGGCATCGCAGCTTGCTACGGTGACTCGGGCTACCGACGTCATGTCACGATATCACCTACTTGATGCAGTGCGGCACCGCGCATTGGCCCAGGGACCGACCAGGGTCTAAACCTCACTTGCCAAATAAACTTTTTCTGTCTGTCTGTCTGTCTGTCCATCGAAAAACATGAGAGCACAGTCTCTGCACCTTCTGCAGAGCGTTGCAAGGGGGCCTTTTATGGCTTTTTTGTACGTCGTTATGATGTTCAAGAAAGCGTTCGTTAAAACCTCTTCCACTTCACTTTGTCCGATATATTCTATGCCGCAAGACAAAGCAATAGTGTACGCAACCCCTACCCTTCACAGTACAAAGGGTTCATGATGTTTTATGGGGTAGCGCTTAGGTGATGCGTCTTCAGAATTTACCTTCGCGCACAGTCTACCACGCTTTACAGGTGCAGAGAACAAAACTTCCACAACAATCCTGCTTGCGATTTTCTTTGGATTGTGGCTAACACCATGTACGTAGGGAAGGACGACTCTCTTCTTATTGTTATCTCGTTGATCGGAATACGAGACAGTATAGAAGAACGGCAGATTGGGCGAGTTGGAAATGCTCCATAATGTTAAAACAGCGATAAGCAACAAGGACGAAGAAAGAAGGGAACACACACAAAGGTGCTGATCTTACAACTAAATTTTATTTGAAGTAAGCAGGTCAATTTATACATACACAAGAACTACGCACATGCGCATGGTCAAACACAGATGTACTCATTTAAAAATTCAAATAAAAACACACCGCATCAAAGGCTCGTGCAGTTATCGCCGATATGCTATTCCCTGTGCAACAGGCTCATTTCCTTGGAGGTTAGGGATACTGAAGGTGTGCTGACGCAACAGCTTGTCTTTCTTATAATATGTAAGGCCTCTGCTATCTCTCTTGTGCGCCGATCATTGTGCAGAAACAACACTTCCGTGTCGACAAAATGCGGTGTTCATTTACACGTGAAGCAATGCTTGGCTAGGTTAGTCTCTTTTTTTCTCAAGGAATTGGCGTGCCCCATGAGGCGTACATTAAAACATCGGCCGGACTGACCTATGTACGTAGAACCACGTGACAATGGGATCTGGTAGACAATGCCAGTCCTGCACTGGGCATAATTATTGACATGGTTGATGTTACACACTTTCCTCTTTCTATGTCTTTCGATTTTTCTTTGTACTGCGGCCCCTACTTTACATAGTTTATTAGGAGCTGAAAAAAGAACATTAACTCCGTACATAGCCCCCACTTTTTTAAACCGTTGCGACAGGCTGTGAACACATGGCATGACAGTCACTCTCTTCCTTTCTTTTTGACTAGAATGCACATCTGAGGTTCGCTCAGAGGAATTCACCGCTTTTAATACTTTATCAGCACTTGACACAGTAACCGATTCTGGGTATCCTGCTTCCCTGCACTTGAGCACTTGTTGTGAGCTAATTTGTTCTAGACCGTCCTGATTACTCTCACAACTTGCACTGTCGAACGCGTCTTTAAGGTGTAGCACAATGCCTGGCCTGGCTTTCTTCTAGTCTGCGTTACCCATCACTTTTTAAGTTATCATAACATCTTGGGTGGAGAGGTGTGCCCTGAACCCAAACATAGCGTCTGGGAGCAGGCCCTCATAATTTAGGTGCCTTGAAACTCTCGTGTTCATCGCTCACTCTAAAAGTGATCTAGTCAGTTAGACGCCATTACAGAAATTGATCATTTGATCCGGCAAGCAAATTAAGCAATTCAGAGTTTCGCAGCTTCTTTAGCGATGCTTAACTATCGCTAGTACTATCGATAGCTGGGTCGCTGTCTAACATTCTATGTTTTAAAACATTATTGGGCTCCCTTAAGCAGCTCCTGTGATGTGTAAATGCGACAGCGCTCTTGTCGCTAACGGTGTATCGATGACTTGCCGGGGACTCAGGGTGAACGCTGTTTTGCTGCAGCAGCTCGCTTCGCATGTTTCTCTGCGTTTCCATGCTCTTGTACTTTGTCGGCAATCAACTGCCGCCACCGGCCACGCCTTGCTGTCTCGCCAGATTATGTAGGCTCGAGCGATTAAACTTGTCACCTCGATGAAGACTCTATAGCGTCGCAACTTCGCTATCCGAAACCTGAAGACCAGCTAATAGCTTTGAGGGGGCTTTCCCTTTTGTGTAATCTTTGTCTGCGTTTACGTGAATACGATAATGGCGCATCGTATTTCCTAGCGACACGCGACTCCTTACATGTACAGTACCACATCAAGTCAGGCCGGACCATTGAGTGCCAGTGCACGCGGTGGACGGGGCCAGCCGCGAGGGGAGAGCGGGCATCGAGGCACCCTACCAGCCGCTCCCATTTTGAGCCCGGTATTATTTGTTATCCGAGTGAGGTGAATTGTAGATGTGTAGCTTGTGGGGCCAGCTGATGCATGGCACTAGGTAGAGGAACCAGCAGAACATTAGGGCATTTCAATGATTGCGAACACTTAGAGCCCGTAAGAAGAGCATTGTTTATAAGACCTGCCCTTTTCTACCTTATATTTTAACCTGCGTTATGTTTCTAGCGCGTTGCACCCCTCCAGGATTCCGCATTTAAGAACTGATGTTGTGAATGCCGCATCGAGTAATTTTCTTGCTTCACGAGGCTGGCAGTGATCTCTCGCTCGTTACATCCACCCTGGCTGAGTAGGAAACGGCAGAAATACTAAGAAGGAAACTTTGGCAATTATTTTGCATATTATGCAATTGCAATTGTACCAGCGATATTGCACTGGGGCGGGAAGAGTTTTTTCTTGTTTATTTATTATGCGCCAATCTACAATGTGATGCACCATAGAGACTAAATGGACGTGGTAAGCAATCGCGCAGTCATGTCCAACATTCTTGGAAAAAAAAATTTTGAATATTGAAAACCTGTTAGGTACTGGCGTAGAAATATTGGAGGTAACGGTCCATTCTTCCAATATGCAGCAAGGTGTTGCTTTTACAGTGTTTCCATCGCTCGCATACAGAAGTTGAGACTGCCATAGAAAACTGATGGGAACGCTTCTGACGATAGCAAAATCGTTAACCGCAAAAAAAATGCAAACCTGCCGTCTTGGAGAGCTGACGTTATATTGCCTGTTATAGTGGAATCTAACAATATATGAAGAACTGCGCGCATTAAATCTGCCCCTTTCAAAATGCTGTTCTCTAGAATTTGTTGGATATGCGCCTTCCTCCAGCTCGGTTTCTCGTCAACTTGAGATGAGGGGCTCTGTTAGAGATCGTCGAAAACTGCTATCATGACCTTTTCGACACTCGGTTGTCGCTTTTTCCTTTCCTTTAGTTCCTGTCGAGTGTAGTGGCATCCGGCGCAGATGTTGTACAAGCATAGACGCGTCTTTTGTACTCTAGAAAATGAACAAGCGCCGGCTGCTTGCCTGTCAGTAGATCTGTAGCAAAAATTCATATCATTGCTTTAATGATTACGAGTACTGCAGAGTTGTTGCAGACACAAAACTAATGTTTATAGTCATTCCACACTATGTATAGTTTTAAAAAATTATCGATAGTCGATTTACGAATAGATTTTTTATCACTAACTTCGTACGAAACTGTTGCGGCACTTAACAGGAAAAATGGTACGTGCAATTCTCTCCTGCTTCTCTTACCGCACGAAGCTGCGAAATCTCGAATTCATCCCTTTGCCTACTGATTCAGAATAACCGCATGTGTTCAGGATTTTTTTTACCTCGGAGGATTACTCAAACTATAAACTTAATTTTAAGCTGTTCCAACATACCCTACAAATTCCAGCATAACTCATCACTAGTCTCTATGTTTTCTTGTGAATAAAAAATACACTTTGTTGAGTTCTACATTGCTACTCATAAAATGCAGAAAAGCATCACATCCTCATTTTCAAATAATTTATTGCTCCAATTCAAGTTTGCTTACTACTCAGAACTACTTCAGTGTGTTCGTTGCCCCGGCTGCAAGAGAAGAACAGAGCTGCGCACTCGCACTTATCCTGCTGTAACCAGCCAGAGTACGCAAACTGCCTTCGGAAAAAAAAAATGAATTTCTTCTTTAACAAAAATATGCCTTGGTCCCCCCGGTCATCACACCTTTCTTTCTTTTTAAAGTGGCATAAATAGAAGTTATTGGTGCATTAAATACATCACGCTGTGCGTACAGCGTCCGCAGCAAAAAAATACAGAAAAAGAACTGGAGGAGTCTTTGAACCTTATCCAAGGCGTCATAAAGGTGGAAATAATGATCGTCTGTAATAACGTCACGAAGTGCTATATATTCCCCGAAGGATCTGCACAGTAATTGCAGGATCTGCAGCGGAGAAGTGGCAGTTGAGTAGGACCCGCGACGACTGTGCAAAAGATGGCCTTGCTTTCTATACTGGTTGCTTCGTACCTTTTGATGTGAGTATTACCTGCAATACTTTTCAATCAAAAAGCATTACGACTAAATTAACTTTTCCGAACGCTGTTCAGCTTACTTTTTGGGGATGTTCTAACACACTAGAGGCAAATGCGACAGTGTAAGAAATTCGCTTGTGTAAAATAGGCCTAATGGTACTCGAGCAGGCTTGAAACAATAATAACTTCTTGCTGGGCTAGTTGCTATTATTAATGGCTATTATTAAGAACGAAAGGCACAAGGCGCCCGTGTGCTGTTCGATGTCGGTGCACGTCAAAGATCCCGAGGTGTTCGAAGTTATACCGGAGACCTCCACTAAGGTACCTCTCCCTTTTTTATTTTCTCACTCCCTCCTTTATCCCTTTTCATAGGCGCGGTTCGGGCGTCCGCCGAGATGTGGGACAGTTACAGTGCCATTTTTTTCTCCAAACTCTAATCTTCCAATTTTCTACTGTGCCAGCAAGCGTACAATGGTCCTATGTATGTGGTTCTTCGGAAGGTGAAGGGCCCTCCGCGCAAACTAGGGACGGTTCAAACGACCATTAATTGCCCCAGATATTTTGTTCGCTGACATCGTGACCTCCAGACTTTTCATCCCGGGAATTCCAGTCGTTAGAGCTCTCGGCTACTGAGCCGGAGGACGGGGGATCAATCCATGTGCTGCTGCGGTGCTTCGACTGAGGCTCAACGCAAACGGCATCCGCGTGCCATGCAATGTTAGCGAAAATTAACCACTCTGACGAGATATAAATTAAAACCGGAGCCCTTCACTGCGACATCCCTTATAGCCCATGTGTCGCTTCGGGACATAAATTGTACAATTTACGTTCATTAATCAACTGCAGCCTGAATATGTGTAACAAACAAATTTAGTACTGCAAGTGCCCTTGCCGAGAAATGTAATTCATGTATTCAGAATATTTTCCGCACAACACATTTAGTGACAGCTTCATGGGCGATTGTAGTGTAGCCAGGTATCCAGATCATGGCAGCAGCTCTGACAACCACTGTACCCGTCTACTTAGACGATAAATACGTTGACTTCTCAGAAAAACGCATCCACTAAACGCCGTACATAGAACTTAACAATATGCATGGTCGCATGGTTGCAATATCCTATCTGCTTTTTGGATTGCCTGGCGTCGCAGTTGCAGGTGAGCATGCCCCACCAAAGCTTTAAAAAGTGGCGCTCTGTCAGCCCACCTCATAGCTCGAACTGCAGTTGGGTACAAAGAACTTGTTACAGATAATCACGCCGAGCACTGCTTCGTCAATAAAACTGAGAGCTAGTGCAGTTATATTTCCACGATAACAAGAGGTGACAACTTAGAAAAAGCGGCAACCCAGCAGCACTCCAAAAGTGCCGACTGTCCCCAAGTTTCGCCGCTTCGGGCAGGTGTAAAACAGCAGCGGTAGGTAACGGCCTTTGCCATCGTATGTAGCGTCTCGAGGGAACAAAGCCTCATGCGGTTTCCTTTTCAGTCTGTATGCACCACAGGGAATGCGCGAAGCGAGTCTTATCTCTGCAACATGATCGATTTAGTGTTTCCTGCGCCTCAGATGCAGATTGCTGCTTCCAGCTGCATACTCGCGCATCGGTCATGGCAGTGTAGATTCTCGCGTTTCTTCAATTCTCTTAGTCATCCACCATAACCCTGTATCGTCTCATATTCTCTTTTCAAAGCGGTATACCAAACAGTCATTGTTTAATCGAAAATCACGCCTTACTTCTCCTAAACATAAAGTGCAATGAAAATTGTGATCTTGTAATATACTTTTTTTCTAGCAGTATTTCAAGAGATAATAAAAAAACTAGAAGAGGTTTAGAGCTTGCTAAAAATAGTGATACCAGTGAGCGCCCTCCTAAGCATGGCTGCTTGTGGTTTGGCGCTGGAGTCGCTTCGGCGTGATGACTGAGCGACCGAGAGCCAGCGAAGCAGCTGTTATACAATAATCCCGGCTGGTCACGTTGTACAGCAACCGGAGGCGGCGCCTCTGCAGCGCAGCCTCTCCACAGCGAGTCATGTGGTATGACGTCGCTTGCCACACTTCCGCTCCGGCGGCTCACGACCAAACGAGCACCAAAGTTCACTTTGGGAGTTCTAGTGCGAAGAGTAGAGCTTCCGCTCTAAAACTAATGATGGCATTAGGTAGGTACGGGCATTAGGACTCGCTCGAAAAAAAAAAGCGGTGTTTTCAAAACGATTCCAGGAAAAAGGGCTGCCAATACCAAGTTTCTTTGAAAGCTGTTCAGCTTTCCTTTCCAGCCAGATGACTGCACTCGGATGGATGGATGGATGTTGATCAGCAAATACTCCCTTTTTAAAAGTGTAAAAAAAATTATATTTACAGTACAAAGCTCTACTTGTGTGTGCTATTTATAGCGCTTCCTGGAGGCCTGTTTCATTTTGACAAATCTATTTGTTACTTGTTGTGACAAGGAAGGCAGATGGTACCTGCATAACTGTTGGGCGCTGCGGGCGCCGTTCTAAAAATGTTATCATTGAATAATGGATCGGCGTAAAAGTTGCCGACAGACGGCATTTTTTTTCTTTATGAGAACAGGATTAATTACAGGAAAAAATTCCGGGATATCTAGTTTTTACTTCCGATGGACCTGCAAACTGGCCATTGGTTCATAGTATGCTTGCCAGCATTGGGTGTGTTAAGACATGCTTTTTTTATTCAAATATTAGCCTCAATATGTAGCGGTCATGGTCATGAGTGTGTTTGTATTCTTTGTTTGCTTCGAAGTGAAACAAATTGGACGTCAGCAACACGGACATGCTACCAAATGTTTCCTCATTCCGTGAACATTATCATTATTATCAGCCTAACTATGTATAATTCAGCACTTTCCTTTCCTAAAGCGCCAAGAAATCCTTTCCTGTGCTAGCTGCGGCTAACTTACGACCGCAAAATTCAGGATGTCACCCGAACACCGGACTTTCTGCCGCCTACTACGCTTTCCTTTTCTCAAACTCAATGCCGTTATCCTAGGGGATCATTCAGGAATCGTGCTTGAGCATTATGTACCTTGTCCCTGTTATTCTTTTTTCTTGATTTCTTCTTGAAAAGGCGTTCAAATAATCTTCACCGCGCAAGGCGGATTTCTCTCTTTCGCGTATCTGCCATCCACCGAAACAAGGCAAGAAAAAGAGGGGAAGGAAGAGGGGGTTGGCCACAGACCTTTTTTCCAACAGTTAATTTCTGCGAAAGCCCAGCACCATGCGGAGAGAAAGCGTGTACCCATTCGAAAACGGTGCCTGCCCAGTGGCAATGGGGATCCACCTCCCGTATATACGATGGGGCTAATATGCTACCTCATTCGAAGCCTGAGAACCCTTACTATAAGTCCGGGCTTTAAAATTTTCTGAAGCGAGATTTTTCATAGGCACAGCACCGTTTACATTTTATCGGTTACACTGTAGCTTCAAATTTCGCCGTTGGCGATGAATTATTTGTGAGTTATTCTGTATCCCTCATGTTTACTATCAGCTACGAGTAATACATCCTCTGCATACACCCACTCTCCCTCCCATCGCTCTTTGCTCTGTAACGTGTGCTGTGCGATGTCAGTGCACGTAAAAGAACCCCAGGTGGTCGAAATTTCCGGAGCCCTTCACTACGGCGTCCCTCATAGCCTGAGTCGCTTTGGGACGTTAAATCCCCCATAAATCATAAACCATCTTTGCTCTCGAACGCTCCAGTTGCAGGCTCCTGTACGCCATAGCACGTCTTGGCGTTTCTTCAGCTTTCGCGAAGCAGACGGACGAGTCGCGCTGTGCATGTTCAGCTCTTTTTGGCTTCAGGAAGCGTCTTCCTGGAATAAACTTGGTTGGGATGCGCAATATATTCAGGCACAAGAGAATTGGCTAGTGTCACTTGATGCAAATAATGATGCAGTCTTCACAGCTTCTACGGCTATTTTGCCGAATTGTCTCAATTTTGATTATTCGTGCTATCCTCCGCGTTATAGCATTGATTATACTTTAATGATTACAGAGGCAAACCGAGTGTTCAGTATTTGTGTAAGCGTACTGCAGACTCAATTGATCTCTTATCGATACAACATTCGCGGACACACTTATAAATTATCCGTAATTATAAATGAGCAGATGTTTTGTAATAACTCATCCAACCACAAAAGATATGTGCTTTTCCCCGGCCCGTTGCGTGCGTGCATGCTCAGAGCGCAGCACAACACCGAATGCATACTACGATTCACGAGGAGCATGAAACAAAAAAGACGGTAGCGCAACGCACCAGGAACGGAATCGCGGAGCGGTAACACCGTAAAATATTTGAAAAAGAATCGCAGCATTTTATACCGGTTCCATAATGGCAGTAAATGCCTTTTTCTATTGCAAAAAAAAAAACGTCTATCCAATTCTTTGTTAGTCTTGTGGGGACGGGTTTTCTCGCGTAAGCGCCTGAAGTAAGAGCACTGTCGTAGAAAATTCATTTAGACCTTTCAGAGGTTCGACTAGTTCTTTTTGCAAGCCAACTTAAATTTCGCGTGAGGTTCGGCCATCTGATCGTCCAGTGCTGTGAACTTAATTTTTTTCTCTGTAGATTAAAATATGGTATTAAACTCTACCTGAAACAAATCGCTATTAATATAATGCCTGCAAATCAATGCAGAGATAAACCTCTGCCTGTGTAACATTTTTCAAAATATACATTCAACAGATGATTCTTTCCAAACAAGTAGTATGCAAGGAGGATTGCGCCTTAGTATAGAGTTAAAGGAGGAAAATTTATTCACAGTGGGCGGAATACCTAAGGTACACACCGGAACGTGCCTTCGTTTAGCACATAACGTTCAGCATACACGTGCGCGCTGTTCCATCAGATTGGGCGAATTACTCAGAACGAAGAAAATAAAAGAATGAAACCAGTCGCTTACACGTTTAAAGCCTGCGCTCTAAAAACTGCGCAGGTTAACTCGCGACAGCATGCAATAACCCGAATGAGAAGCGGCAGTACACAATGGTTGCAGGAGCCGCCGCGGTGGCTGAGTGGTTATGGCGCTCGGCTGCTGGCCCGAAAGACGCGGGCTCGATCCCGGCCGCAGCGGTAGAATTTCGATGGAGGCGAAATTCTAGAGGCCCGTGTGCTGTGCGATGTCAGTGCACGTTAAAGAACCCCACTTGGTCGCAATTTCCGGAGCCCTTCACTACGGCGTCTCTCATTGCCTGTGTCACTTTGGGACGTTAAACCCCCATAAACCATCAATGGTTGCGCGGTGCAAATTAAAATAAATCAAGAACAAATGTAGTCTCGAAGCATCTATATTAACCAGCCTGCATAGACTCCATGTCTCTGACACCAGAATCCTAAAAACGTGAAGACCTCAAGCCTGGTCGCATGGACAGGCATCACTCGCCGACGTCGTGCTGTCGGAGCAGATCTTCCGCCATGTGTCCTTTGGGTGCACGAAGGTTATTCTGACAAAGTAGCACGAATGGCTGCTTCGAAGCCGTGAGCACGCTTCTGCCTCGTAGCAATAACAGAGAACTTTGAAAAGAGACGTGGGACATGGTGTATGATGCAATGCCAAAACAAAGAATCCTTACGCTCCAGCCGCAGCACGATCAAACGCGAAACGCCAACCATGGCAGCAGCCAGAAAAGAGCATATCTCCGTTTTCCTATTATTCCCTACTACGTGCTGCATGCGGGGCGAACAGTGGGTTGCCGCATGTTGCAATGAAGAAAAAAAACTTTTTCTGCCCTTCACGACGGGCAGGGGGGGGGGGGGGGTGTCACTGAGTCATTTTTAAGTGAACGTAAACACAGTAATATTAATAATGATTGTTTTTTGGGGAAAGGAAATGGTGCAGTATCTGTCTCAAATATCGTTGGACACTTGAACCGCGCCGTAAGAGAAGAGATAAAGGAGGGAGTGAAAGTCGAAAGAGGTGCCGTAATTGAGGGCTCCGGAATAATTTCGACCGCCTGGGGATCTTTACCGTGCACTTACATCGCACAGCACACGGGCGCCTTAGCCTTTTGCCTCCATAAAAACGCAGCCGCCGCGGTCGGGTTCGAACCTGGGTACTCCGGATCAGTACCCGAGCGCCCTAACCACTGAGCCACCGCGGCGTAAACATAACGTTTCGCTTTGTAAGTTCAAATTGCGAAAACAGGTATTCTCTAGGTATTACACGGCAGCTGCTTCAAAAATAACGTACAAATCGTCCGTCTTGGGGGACGATTGAGGGGAACACTTTTATCTGACTCTGTACTTTATTAAAACTCTTCGGCATATCAAAGCAAGGCAGGGAAAATAGTCCTGAGGCTGCTACAGAATCAATGACCATCGGACTATACTGTTGGCATTTTACCTACTACGCCCATGCCTTAAACCGCGCACTTCTATCTACATAACCTGAGAAGAACACAAGCTGTCGATGAGAAAATATTTAACTGTTTACTTGTCTCCACATAATTGTCTCCGCCTGATAGCTCAAGGCCCATGGCGCTCGGCTGTCAAACTCAGACATGGGATGCAATCCTGTCCGCGGCAACATTTTTCGAAAGAGACAAAACGTAAAAACAAAGCTGAGTATTGTGCAATAAGCTGGTCCGCAAGACTATCAAAAGCCCACATGGTCGAGAGTACTGCGCTATGGCATATACTAGAGCCCACCTTTAGCCTAATGACGTCAAGCCTCACATACGTCCGTAAGTTGTTTCGTAGCGAACAAATGGTTACTACAAAGCCATACTAAAGGTAGGATTTAAAATCCCTAAATTACCTGTAGAACCTCATAATTTTACGTACGTATAATCACCTCTGGCGGCGTAATGAAGTCCAGTTTTATTCCTCGTTACGTGAATCGCGTTATACAACGTGCCCACATGGTTGTGCGTTCGGCAGACAGCCACTGGAAAGCCTGTTCATCACCACGCGATTCTCTACTGGCAATGTAACCACTGACAAACACCGTTCCGTAAAACAGCTCAGAAAAGGAACAAATTTTCATTAATGTTACCAGAGTTCATTGCTTTATTTAGGAATGAACAACAAAATGACTCATTGGTTGATTTGGTTCATAGTAAAGACGCCAACATTCGCAGGAAATCATGCACCGGTAAAGGATCCATTATTCTCAGTTTTACGTGCAATATGTACCCAGAATTTCTTCGTTCTTACAGCTGAGCTTTTCGATCAGTGTAGTATAGCCTAAATATCTTACCTTTACCACTTAAGACTGATTTACGCAATAAGAAAAAATAGTTAAAAATACTAACCACCTCCAGCACTTCGCAGACCTTTATACTTACAACCACCAATTTCACAGCAGACACCCTGAACACTGGTATATTGAAACATGTCGCACTACATATGGCACACAAAGTATTAAAAACACACTGCCATGTACTTTGAACCCACTCCACGCTGTTCATGTAAACATCACAGATATTTAGCGCACATCGCTTTTAAAACTTATCGCGCTCTTGTAACTATACACTGAAACTGCTCCATCAGGGATGCTTTTCCTGTGTTGTTGTGTACGTGTGAGCCTTCTTTTTTTTTCCCGCATTAACATTTTCTGCCCCACTCTGCACGGGTCAGTGACTTGTTTTGATCTTTGTATGTTTTATATCAGAGTACTTAATTTCCAGCATTGCTGTCTGCTGCCACACACTGTAGGGGGCGATAGACAGGTCAAGCCGCTCTCAAAGCTTTTATCCTCGGCGCTTCCCAAGTGACAGTGGGAAAATAAACTGAACTCAGTTTCATGATATGTCACGCACGTAAGAGCGACAAGCTGATCAATTTGGCATGCATCAAGTGTCATGGTAATAGTGCAACAGAACACGTAGAAAGAAAGAGATCAGTCACTTGAATTTGGATTATGTGTCGACCACTTTCGTTGGCCATGTTTATATCGTCAGGTTCTAAAGTATCCTTTGGTAGTTGTTTATTAATTTTCTCTTTTCTTAGAGAAACTACATGGTATACAACAACGGACAGGCGTCATAACAAAAATCAAACTCAGCATTCTGTGTTTTTATATTCTAATTTCCTGCCAGTGTCTACTTCCGCTAGCATCGTGCACAGTTCTGTAACCAACGTTGGAGGGAAGGCAAGAAAATATGAGCAATGCTATCTGGTCTGTTGCTCAATATTTTGTACAATAAAGTATACGCAAACCTATTTATTTTTTAACAAAAAATATGATATTACTGCAGGATCCCAGGAAGCGCTGCGGGCAATATCTTCGGACCGGAAGTATTTCGCAATTCTGACCGATGCAACGGCCCAGTGAGTATTTATAAATAGTAGGATAGGACTTTTTATTCTGTTTACCAGAATAGACGATATGAGAAACTGTTTGGAGGTCTGGCAAAACCACGCTCGTAACTTCCGGTTGCATCCTTGGTTCGGTAGAGCAGGTACGTCGTTTACTAGCTTGCTCTCTTGGTATCGATGAAACTGAGATTTTCAAAACCTAGCTTCAGCGGCTGTGCTGCTTATATTACTTAAAATTCACCAAATGTAGGTATTTTCTTATTGTTTAATTAGCGCTAGCAAGCGTCTACCGCGTCTTCTGCTGCGCTTGAAGCTCGGCGTTGGAAGCCGGAAGTGCGTAGAAAAACCGGTCTACGCGGCGTTGTCGTTTTAACGCGAATTTATGCATCGGTTCAAGCGCCGCGCTCTATCACATCTGTTTTATTTTCAAATGCCCGAGAATTGGCCTGATAGAGTAGCGAGCGGTCATTTTGTGCAGTGTGCACGCTTGCTTTGGCCTGGAGCACCTTCTGTCGCACTGCAAACTTTTGAGCGCTCCGGCGTTAGCAGCTGCATGCAAAGCAGTGTGATCGCAACGACACACGATCAGCTGCGTACTGCTATCCCTTTTTACTGTAATGTAGCATGCTCATATGTACTTTTTAGCATAGTTGTAACAGAGCGCAGCGCAGTTGGAGCTTTCGCTGTCGTATCTTCTAGCGCAACATTTTAAAGAAGGCGGATGACGTGTGTATAGTAAATATTGCACTGTTAAGATTCGATATCAACAGGGGAAAAAGCAAGCATATATTGTTTGCAATGTTGCAAGCAAAGGCGCAGTTATTTTTTATTGTTTCCAAATTACGATGTTGTAGTGAAATTCCCTGCTGCCATGAAAGCTCGCTTGACGAAACAAAGAGCGTTTATGTTTTGAACTTGCATCACGCTGGTAGCGACTGTAGGAAGCCTGAAGATATGCATTCGCCTTCACTTTTTATACATAGCCATGTTACACTACAGGGCCCCATTAACGCGCATGGCATGCGGATGATCGCACGACATTGCCGGATTATATTCTGTGTCTGGCACCTAGTGACAACTGCACGGTGAAGAGAGTTTTGCTAACGGTTCTCAAGATAACAACAAGGGAGAAACTCAACAACTGAACACGATGATGACTAAGCTGTAATCGGCGCACTGTGGTAGATCACGTCTTGACCGATCAAGGTTTCTAGATTGGGACCACTTAGTGGGCATGGCCACGATTTCCCGGTAAATTAATCAAAACTCTTTGCAGCCGGACTTCATGTTTGAGTAACGCCGGCATACTCGACTAAAAAACTTGCCCGTCTAATTCGCCGTCCAATAGGGTGTCGATATGTTTACATACGATCGAACATGCGCTGCAGGATATTTACTAAATGCACGGAATTGGCTTCTCTTCTGATCACAAACAACTAGTCTGGTTCATATCGTAATTTGGAAACAAATCACCTGCAAAGCTTTGTCAGTGATCAGCGCAGCAAGCGAAGGCTGTAAACGGGTCGGCCCGCTTACGCGATACATCGCATTGCATTTCGTGTTTTTAAAACGCTCGCGCACAGTAAAAGAATAGTAAACCACAAACTGAAACGACAAGCTCCATACGTGGTTCCCGCACTATCGTAGTATCCCGGCAGGGTGCATGGCGTAGCGCAAAAGTGCACCGAATTTCATCTTTCACACGAACTTCAGCCGTCTTGCCCAACATCGGGTAGTGGTTTCGTTTTCTCCACAGAACCAACATTCCGGGCCTAGTGTTAGGAGCGCTAAGAGCTGGTGTTGCGCACTTCGCACATCGCCTATTGCCTGTGTCAAGCGAAAATGTCTGGGCTCGTTGGTAACCAAAGTTCTTCGGACATTGACAGCAGACGTGCGAGAAAGTAGCTGATTGACACAAGCCTTCGTCAAAAATTCGCTAATTCAATTGCACTGTTGCGACCTGAACACTGTCAAGAGTGGAAGCCATTTATTCGCTAACGCATAATTTGTTATCATCTTCGCATGCGTTGTACCAGCGTGAGCGATGATTTCAATAATTTTCCCGGCATCGTTTATAGCTGTTCACACTGCAAGAAGTATGCGTGGCTCCCCCATGTTTTCGTGCGGCCGACGTGAAGCATTAATGTTATGTGCTTCAGAAATAGACGTGCGCTGTCACCCACATGTTAAGAAGTCTCGCGAACTGCCAGCAATTGGAGACGAAGAGCAACAGGTGTGCTTACGAGACTGCCCAATTTCCTTGCGCGACGAGCAGCGCAAAGCACCTACACCATGCATGTTTTCCTGCTAGCATCCGCTTTTCTTTGGAACTTTTTTCACGCAATGTGGGGCTGTGTTTTATTGCCACCAATCTATTTTTTGCTTCTCATTAACCCTGCTCGAATTTGTTGCTTGCGGCTTTTTCTCGAGGTTTCATCTAGTGTCTTTTCTTTAGATTTAGAGGGAAATTCTGCGGGCTGCCCCAGATGCTTAGCATTATGTGGCGAAGTTTAAATCCAGTGCAATGCATAGTGGAGATACTGCGCTTAACTGATACAGAAAACACGGAACATGCATAGCACGGCCGACAGACGAAACGCGTACATTCAACTCATTTTATTATATATGATACGGCGCTTTTATAAAAGATAAGAATGAGAGAAAAGAATGAAACATATGACAGAAAAGAATGCAACATGAAAGAACGAAATAATTCTGCACCCCAAAAGAACATCTTCAACCTTCTACTTAGCTCTGGCAATGAATATTTCGTTCTGTTATGTTCCATTCTTTCCTGTCATTCAGATCCTGTATAAAAGCGCCATATCCTATGCTATAATATAACCATTTGAAAGTACTCACTTGGTCTGTCTGCCGTTCTGTGCATGTTCTGTGTAGTGTGTGTGATTAAGCGCGATATCTTCGCTATGAAGCATCAACTAGACCCCGTTCTTGTCTTGTGTGCCATAGTTATTAGAAAAAGCTCATATACGCTACTAGTAACAACAAAAACCCCTGTAATATAATGGAACGCATAGTAGCATTTCATCAACCGCGCACAATGAACGGGTGGTATACATCAGTGTATGCACTTTATAAGCGCAAAACGCATCTATTGTACAGCACACATTCCAAGGTGGCACCCTAAAGCAGCAATTCAGTTATTTACGCGAACGCAACAGGTGGATACGTACAGTGCTCCTGTGCGCTGTGAAGTAGTGTTTTGTTGAGGACTATGTCCCACGGACGCACCACTCGGTAGGACTAGTGTAATGCGCTCCTGTTCGTTTGCTACGCTTTGGGACGCCTCCTACGCGACATCACGGAGATGAAAGCCCTTAAAATATTCCAGTGAGTAACATCCAAAAGCTAACCATTTTCCTTCTCTGCGACCATGGCGAAGTGCCAACAAGCATTCCTTACTAACCGCACGGCCGAAATTCACTTCGGTCCCCACACATCCCATCCATACACCCTTAGTGGGGTTGGCACCCCCAGGGATCTGTCCTCTCCCCTTTCCTCTTCAATGTCACACTCATCCCCTTTGCCCGTAAACTACAAACTATCCCTCACCTTCGACATACACTTTATGCTGATGATATCACTTTATGGACCACCCATGGCAGTGATGGAGACATAGAGAATACTCTGCAGTCGGCAGCTACCCTCACCCAGACATAGAGAATACTCTGCAGTCGGCAGCTACCCTCACCCAAACACATGCGCGGAGTATCGGACTCTCATGATCTCCCGAGAAGTGGGAGTTCCTCATACCCCGCCCCACAACCCGAAACTGCCCCACAGCCCCCATAACCGTGAAACTGGAAATCCGGTACATCCCGGAGGTACACACTCTCCGGGTACTGGGCCTCCACATCCAGAACAACAGAAAAAACACTCTCACCATCCAGAAACTCAAGCAGACGGCGATGTCAATATTTCACCTAATCCGCCGAGTTTCTGGACACCACCGGGGCATGAAGGAACATGACCTATGTCGTCTCATTCATGCCTTCGTCCTCAGCCGCTTTCTCTTCACGCTCCCCTACCTGAAACTCCAGGGTACAGAAACCTCCACCCTGAATGCCATGATCCGAACAGCATTTAAGACAGCACAACACCTACCCCTAAATACCTCAACCGAAAAACTCCTCCAGCTAGGCCTACACAACACGATAGGTGAGCTTCGCGACGCCCACCGACAGACACAATACATACCTCTCGCGAGAACCACCTCCCGCAGACACATCCCACACACCCTCGGCATCAGGATACCAGCCACGGATCCCGCACAGCTCCCGGTCCCCCACACATTCACCGCGAACTACTTATTAAACTTCTCCCTAAAAACATGCACCCCACCTACCACGAACCCCGCCGCAGAGCTCCCGCACGTGCGCTCCAAAAAAACTATGGCATGGAACCGGATGCCGTTTGGGTTGATGCCGCATGCACAGGCGAGGACGCGGTTGCAGCCATCACGAACCCCTCCCTACAAATGATTGCTCCCCTTCCACATACCCCCCACTGCTACTTCGGAGGAGGCTGAAGAGGCCGCTATTGCCCTAGCCATCACGCGCACGGAGGCCCGGTATTTACTATCGGACTCTAAAACTGTCATACTAAATTTCGCCCACGGGAGAGTTCACGTCCCTGCATTTCGCATATTGAACTCCGTCGCCGCACGCCCACCCCGCCACATGGAGCTCATATGGGTGCCTGTCCACTCCGGGAATCCCGGAAACGAGGCTGCCAACGCTTTAGACCGAGGTTCTCTCAACCGGGCAGCGGCGGCCTCCGATCTGGGGTTCTCATGGGAGCGCTTGCATTCCTTCAGTGAACTGACGCAGGCCTGCAAAGCCGAGCGTCGGCTGTACCCCCTCTCCCCCATCCCTCCCTCGACAATTATCAGCAGACACTTTAGAGGCGGCTCCAAACACGCACCTTACCTTCCCCTTATATACGCTCGCACTATCACCTAGTCCACACAAACCCCTCCTGTACCCTCTGCCACCACCCCAAAGCCACTCTCGATCATATTCTTTTCCTCTGCCCGGCGGATCCTCCCCCGCGGGGCCTTGAGCACCTTACCACTTGGGAGGCTTGGGAAACCCTACTGCGCTCCGAGGACCCGGCCAAGCAAGCCATCGCCACAGGCCAGGCTGCCAGCGTCATGAGCCTCCGGGACATGAACGTTTGAGTGCAGTGGGGCCGTGCGGGGGCCCAAGGGCCTGTGCGTCCTAAACTCCCCTGTATGTAATAAAGTTTACACCACCACCACGAACAAGTGACACGATCTAAATTACTGCTTTGGTTAGGCCCTAAACTTCTGAGGTTCAGGCGGCTGATTTGGTGACGTCGCGTGTATTGTGCATCTTCAATATCGAAGAATGAGATAAAAAGAAAGCGCAACCACACACAGGGACATGAAAGAACACCCATCAGCTTTCGTGCGTGTTCTTTCATTTCTATATGTGGTCTAGCGCTTTCTAAGTGTCATAGACAGTTGTATTACCGGGCACAGCAAACAGCTAAGCCCGTACGACCCTTGAACTAACGGCCCCTGTCAGTTCGGGGTGCAAAGCTCTTCACTGAATAAAATGCTTATCACCGCCACCAATTAACTACACGTCAAACGACTTTTGACCGGTTCAGACTTTCACGGGGCCTGCTAGCCGCTATAGGACAGATACCTTTTTCCATAGTTTCGACGCTTACTGGCCCCCTGCCCGGCTTCTAATCGCGGCCTTTTTTCCTCGATTCCGGCCAAAGTAAGCGTCACCAAAAGCCAGACTTTTTTCGCCCAGCCGCAAGCCTTCGCGAAGCAACAGCCTCTCTGGACATTTATCAGTGAGGGCAGAGAAAAAGTAAGAAAAATAATGGACAGTGGAAACTGAAGCTCACGCGCCCCGGCTTCATGGTTGCCCTTCGTATGGGGCCGCCACGGTGGCTCAGTGGTTACGGCGCTCGGCTGCTGACCCGAAAGACGCGGGTTCTATCCCGGCCGCGGCGGTTGTATTTCGATGGCGGCGAAATGCTAGAGGCCGATGTACTGTGCGATGTCAGTGCACATGAAATAATTCCATGTGGTCGAAATATTCACAGCCCTCCACTACGGCGTCCCTCATAGCCTTAGTCGCTTTGGGACATTAAACCTTGTAAGGGATCTTTGGATGCCCGCCGCTTTGTGGGAGCCATCCGTCCTTTTGTTGATGGCTCGGCGCCGCGAAGCGGCGTCTTCTCCTCGCTTATCCCCGTTGGTGCGTCGGCAAGAAGCGGGCAAGGTGAGGCAAACGGACAGTGACTCTGCCGAAGGCGCCATACGCTGCCCCCCCCCCCCCCCTCCCGCCTCGTCCTGACAAAGACTATTTAGGTTTGAATGGTCATCACCGCCGGGCGAGACGGGTCTGGATGATCGCGCTTGACCGGGAGCAATTAAACGTAGCGTACCGTCCGGTACAGGCGCGACTAGTAAGCGCATCGGTGACTCTGATGCGTAAGGATGCTGTGTGCCAACAGTTTTGGGGGAAAGGGCCGGCTTAACGAAACGTAGCCGGACAAAAGGGGTGCTGCCCACGTTCAAAAGCAGCAACGAAATTGTCGGCGCCAATTTCCAGACTTTGGGGGACGCCGGTCAACAGTCTCCGCGAAGACGAGTCGTTTATTACCCGCAGTGGTGGCGGCTCGGGTGAAATCGATAATTGCCCTAACGCCGGGAACCGCCGGGGTCGCTGGTTCCCGTATTTATTTCCGTATGTATTTTCGTGTTTTTCTCTTTTTACTTTGTAAGGGAGAGAGTTTGAGTAATACTGTGGAAGTATGGGGCGTGGCACGTAAGCCTAGTGGGCCAATCATTTTGAGTGCCCATTCCTGCAGTGCCATTTAAATAATAATAATAACAATTGGTTTTCGAGGAAAGGAAATGGTGCAGTAATTGTCTCATATATCGTTGGACACCCGGAGTGCGCCGTAAGGGAAGGGATAAAGGAGGGAGTGAAAGAAGAAAGGAAGAAAGAGGTGCCGTAGTGGAGGGCTCCGGGTATAATTTCGACCACCTGGGGATCTTTAACGTGCACTGACATCGCACTGCACACGGGCGTCTTAGCTTTTTTCCTCCATAAAAACGCAGCCGCCGTGCCATTTTCTTAAGCAACTTTTATGTTCTTTTCACGTTGTGTATTTGAGGAGGAAGGTTTTGAGCGTTGAGAAACTGGAAGGTGTGCCATGCAGTTTGTTAACCAATCATGTTAATAGTTTGATATGATGGACACTATCGAATGTGGGCCGGGCCTTTATGTCGTTAAAACCAGGGCCCGGAGCCCTGGAAAGTGGCTCTGGGCTACGGTCAGATGTAATGCATCTTTAGCTATGCCGAGTAGGGGCGTCCCCTAGTGTTAGCCAGTTCCACCTTTTCTTGTTTAACCTTTTTGCTGGTTTAACTAGTCTCTTGTGAATCAACTTGTGTGTAATGTAAATTTTTGTACATAAAACTTCAAGACGCACTCCCTTAACACCTGCATCCTAATTCGTCGCAAAACCGTCCCTGACGGAGCTCCCCTGGTGCGAAGAAAGCCTTCAGGCAGTTAAATCAGCCAACTGTCCCTGGCGGTGGGCACCCCTAGTGCAAGGAAGATAAGCAACGCAAGCGGACCAGCAACTTTATAATCTCATAAATCAAACCAAACCTTCGTACGGAGAGGAAGATCGTGAGGCATTATAATATTGCAAAGCTTTCAAATTTGTCCTGCGTTTTGGCGTCCAGGTAGCGGGGACGGCCAGTTGCAGCATGCGGCGTAGCATCTAGGCTTGTGGTACAATATCATGGGTTTTTGCGTCTTCTAAAAGATACTTGAACCTCGCGACTCCTTGCGTACAGAATACTCTCCTTAGCTTAGGGCGAAAAGATTGTCCCGTAACCGGCGATTGCAGCGGTACCAATTTTTCAGTTCATTTCAATTCATTTGTAACCAAGTCGACCGTAGAAGGAAAAAATGCAGAGAAAATTTTGGTCAGAAAGCTGTTGTTTTGAACCCACGCCCACTCTAATACGACCTGCGCGAAAATACTGCATATATTACACTTGCTTTTATGAGCGGTTGCTGGCCTCAGAGAAGCGCATCTCCTCAGTGCTTGCGAATAATGCATGACAAAGCTGCAGCACTTTGTAGAGTTCACACCACTAACCACAGGGTGCAGTGATCCCTATCGCGTAGAAAAGAAATAGTAAAACGATGATCGTCAGATATTAGACGTGCTTCGTTGTGGCCATGATTGCGACCGGGAGCTATGACGATGACAACATACAAGCCAGTGTACCAGAATGCATCTCCCCACCACGCTCCACGAGCATGGCAAAGCAGGCAGTGGAAGCTTGGGAGGGACTGTAGATAATTGGTGTCAAGCTTACCCATGTACGTACAGTCTTCGTCAAAAGTATACAGCCCAGGGGGTCTGCTTCTGAGTCCTGCAGCGCGGCTCCTCTTCCACACTAAGGGACCCTGATCTCACGAAGCCGGGAGGAACTTGCGTCCTCAACCCTCCTAAGCTATGAACTGTCAAGTGAGCTAAAAAGCCCCGATACACGGATGGAAGCAAACCCCTTGGGTTTTATACCTTTCACAAAGACTGTACATATATTGCACCCATTTTAGCTGCATCCGTCGTGACACAATTTAGAACATTTAGGATTTCATAAAATGCAGGAAGCTCTAGACAGCTGAGAAGGGCAAATAGTCCTGGTTTTTATGATCAGGCAGCACCTTCAATTGTAGTGCCAGAAGACATTCTACGCAAATTTTAGAAAGATGCTTACATTTTTTTAACGTCTGCTGCGGCTGCTTAGGCCATAAAAAGGTTGATGTCTCCATGCAAATGTTACACCTTTTCCTGCGTTCCTGACGTAAATAATGACATGAACTTGCGTTTAAATTAAAAGTATTTATCGTCTTTGCAAATCTTAAATGCAGAATGAGCGCCGCACTGTTTTTCTCTGAGTGTAGTCTGCATACCCGCTTGCGCCGTGCTCCGGCTTCTCGAATTTTGGCGCTTATTCAAGCTTCTGCCCGCAAGTGACCCGTAACTAAAGAGATGTGGAAAACCGTATCATTTAGTATTTACTGAATTGCAATTTCTATTTGCCCTCGGCTTTGCCCAGCACTTTAATCGAGGCACTCCAGCAACACCATTCTCAGGTGCCCATAGTAGACCACGCAGCGGTGCAGGTTCTTGTGACCGTAATACTCTCGATGCTCTATAGTTGCATACAGCTTAAGTCTGCAGTGAAGCTCCGCTCACATTCAGCCGCCGCACACAGAATTCCTCCACGAAGAAAAAGTAGTCCGCTGCTTAAACCTTTCTCGTTACCTAAACAAGAAGCTTAACACAAGAAAATAATTATGACCTTTAGGATTTTAATACCTGTCTTGTTTAAGTCAAACATTAAAAAGCTTATTTCGTTTACTTTTGGGACTGGCTAGCGGAGTGGTACAGTACACCGCGAACCGTGGTCCAGTGTTAACAACTGCTGTTTTTTTTTAAGTTCTATCCTACTATAGGTGGAGGACAGTATATTCGGCAACAGCTGAAAAGCAAGTTTGACTTGGCTCAAAAGACTAGCTAAATATTCCCATAGTTTGACTAAATATGTCTTATTCCGCTCTCTTTTGTGGATGTCCAAAATTCAGGGGGAAGAATGTTTGCTCAGCGAGAACACTTATATCTCGTTTCCTTTACTGGACAGTTTGAACAACTTGTCTAAATTTCGAAAAAGTTGTAACAAAATCAGAGATGACTACATCTAATTTCAGTTCATCCTGCACGCGGTGCGCTAATATGAGAGGCGTTGTATAGGTACGCAACGCATGTCATGAATAAGCTAGCTTTGGGATCACATTTAATTTCAGGGTTGTTTGTATAGCAACGTTGTTTTCTGTTTCTAAAAATAAGAACAAAATAGTCATATTATCGAGATTGAGGGCGCAGTAGGGAGGTGTTGTGGAAATGTCTGTTTCTACGCTAGTAGGTGCTAAATAAACGTCAACGTATCGATATACATATTAACCAAAAAAATAAAATTTCTTTTCTTTTTCATCCAGTGCTTCATCGACAACGATTACAGAAGTAACTGCACAGAACCCTGCACCTGTGTTGCCACAAATGTCGACAGCGGGGACAATAGAGGACCAGGCTACTGCAGAGAAATTAACTGAGGTCATCGCATACATACTGCTGACCGAATAAAGGCTGCTTTCTCGAGCAATTTAATGTTCAAGCGTGGCTAATATCAAAGACACCTCTATAATCAGCGCTTCATTTCTTCATGAATCGAGCACCTGATCTCATTTTTCAGGATTAGACAGTGTGCCTCGTATGAAAGCCACTTATTAGCCTCTGCTAATTAAACACACGCGCGTGCGAGTCGGCTCAAGGCAAGCTCATGTGTAATGTTCTGTAGCTATTCCAACCTATTGCTGCGAGTCCATGGGTTTGAGAGAAGGAAACAAGATACGCAAGAGACACCTTTGTTGCATCCCACCCAAGTTTAGTTTCGTTTTTCTTGCAGCTTGCACTATCGCCATGAACACTTCTCTCGCTTCTCTGGAACCCACACAATCAGCTGGAAATAAAAGAGCCTACCTTGAGCAGCTGTCTTCACCTGTTCGTTCCCTTCGTCCGGATTCCGGACACCGCAATATCCCGACGAGGACCGCGGCGTAGATTGCGTTCCGAGAACCGTGCTTTCGCAATCGAGTCTGTCGCAGCGTTTCCGCTGTTCTCGCCGTTCCTGCCTATGTCAGGCGAATCAGCGGTAGCTTAGCAGCAATAGAACCTAGTCTTCCTGATACTTCTCGAAACGATTGGATGCGACGAGCTACAGCCCAAGCGTCGCAAAGCAATACTTCTGAAATCCCTTGGTGTAGAAGGTCAACGTGTGTAGCACAGCCTCGACATCCTCATGGAGCACCACTGATCCTTGGGCAAGCGTCACGTCAAGTACTGGCGAAACCACTTCGATGCTGCTACCGCCACACTGAATGTTCACTTCTCAGCACTGGTGGTGATGGTGTAAGTATACAGGCGAGATTACCCTTACAGAGGCCTGTGATAAATGACCTGGTGGAATCTCACCGGCTCCGTCACTGCAGACAAATACCAGGTGAGACTTTTCAAGCTTGCGTAAACGACCTTCTAGAACTTTCCGCAACATACAATTTTGAAACTGCTACTCACAGCTTGATCCGTGATCAGCTAATTGAGGGAACCATTTCACAAAATATATGAGAGCGCGTACTGTGCAGGGGTTCCCCTCTCACTCTTCAACACGCAATACAAATTGCAAAGCAATTAGAAGAATTCATAATTATTTGTTTATCTTTAGTGAACCGCGCTCAAGAACCGAAAACAGCGACATTCAGCCGTGCACTTGGGCGGGACATGCTACTGCTGTGGTTCAACTTCACATCTCGCAAATTTATTTACATGACCATTACAGAACACAGACTGCCGCACCTGTGGAAAGGCTGGTCAATTTGAAAACGTTTGCAGTCGAACGAAAACTGCGAAAAGAACAGTGTCATGACAAAAAGCTGGAGAAGCTATGCCATCTGAATCTTAAATGTCGATGATCAGGACGGCCCACCAAAAGAAATTTGTTCCAGGGTCACGATAGGACGAAGACGGTATTCTCGTATTGTTGACACTGGTGCTGGTGTGTCTCTGCTGAGCGAATAACATTACCGCAGTTTTTTGGCGGATTTTTATGCGCTGCAGTGTGCACGTCTTCTGTCATCTTCCACCACTACGCCAGTGAACAGAAAAGCATAGACGGATGTTTTTGACCCAAGTGACTCGCGGCGAAACCAGCGTCCTGGTGCACTATTCCGCATCGCAACCAAATGCACGTGTTTTCTTGGATTCGACACCACCCGCAGCCTCGGCATAAACATGTCACCCATCGTCACGCACGCAGACTCACCCCCTCGCTCCCCGCCGATCTGGAGGATCAGTTTTCGTACCTTTTCACGATGGACCTAGTGCTCATTCCTGGCAAAGGAAAAGGAACGTATGTCAGAGCGTGGAGGCAAATTCTTTCGTATTAACAGGCCTTTGAGCACGTGCCATCAGGGAGCCAAGAATTTGAAGGTCCAATAAATTTAAATATTTCCTGCAGTAAGACAACTTCAGGAAGGCACCATAGGAACGGTTTTGTTATTCACACGTACGCCCCACGTAATTGACATTTCCTGCCTGTCGAGCGTGCCGTTGCGAGTAAGCTACTTCTGTGCTCCACACATTATAAATCCAGAGGAAATTAAATTCCTTAGTGCTCCATCTGAATAAAAGGGTGAAATTTTAAACACCCTATTGGGAGCTCCTGTAGAGATCTGAAGCATTTGTCACGCCAGCAATATTATAAGCCAGATCGCTAGTTTGATACTGTTGCTTAAGATAAAGCCGATCTCAAAGGTGTTGTTAGTGCGGCTTCTAAACACAAGCATCTTAACAAATTAATTCATGAACATCGATGATGGTTAGCATTCAAACATTTTGATTTTACATTAGAGTTTATCCACTAAAAGTGTGTTACTGAGCCTTACGTCAATGCCACCGCTCTTCCTAAGGTCGACGGTGGGCCGAGAAAAATAAATGCGGCACATACAGGCATTTCTTGGATGCACGCCGAGTTTTCCCCAGACTGCTTCTTGCCTGGCCGAGATTTCTTCCCCATGGCAGATCATGCTAACATATAACTGGTATAAAAAAATTTCTTAACCGTTTTCGTTGCAATCGAGAAAAGTTTCTTCAAACACACAATACATGCTATACTTAGTCCTCTCCACTGCATAACTACGAGTACATAATGCATCGGCGAACGGAAGACTTCAATGGTGAGCTCGGGATAGGCAGGCTTAATGCACGGGTAGAAGAAAAGTTTGTTCAGCCTCTGGTCGAAACGAATGTGGCCCAGGCGGTCCGGGCCACCGTACGAGAGTACTTGGTTGTCGTCGTTTATAACAATTGCTAGAGACAGCACCCTGTAGAAAAAATTTGGTGTAAAAATTTCATTATTACAGCAGTTAGAGACATAGTTATCGAGCAGTTTCGCCACGTGTATTTCATTTATTCCGTCTCCAGTCCGTTTTACGAGGCAGCTCACAGCGATCTGGCTCAGAATAAAAAAATTCTCTTCCTCGTCCTCGTTATCGGAACCCTCGACGTTGCATGAAAAGGCCGCATCATAGCTGCAGCCTCCACCGTGGCATTCGTGAGCTGAAATTTATCGCTTGCATTTGACAAATAACAACAATGCACCATGTGTTGTGCTGCGCTAAGGCATAATAATCACCAAAGCGCGGGGAAGCGCGGAGGGGGTGGGTGGGGCGTAAACTCCTCATCAGCAGATATAGAATGTAATGTCCATAGACGACGTGCACGGGCAACACCATGCGTCCAAAGAACAGGGAGCATTCTTAATCTGTTTCGTAGATTACATGTACATCAGTGGAAACCACAAGGACGTGGCGACGTCCCCTTAAAGTTTTGTGGTCATGCGCGCTAGCAAGCTAACCGATCGCATCGTTTTGAAAGAAGCTGCCATTCCACTGCTAACAGCTTCTGAGAAGATGTAGGGAAAAGGGGGCAAAAACATTCTTCTTCTTGTCCAGACGGAAATGGCGCAGCGAAAGAGTGCGACTACAAAGCGCTGGCGACTAGAAACCGGAGATGAACGCACTCTGTAATCAGGATGATCAGCTAATGGTATTCTCTTAGTCTTGATCGTATAATAAGTACACCCGCTGTGCCGTCGCGTGTAAGAGCAAATTCACCATGTCGGCAGAGAGCAGGAGAGGACTTCGATTTTTTTCCGCTTGGGAGTCGTACATGCAATAATACTTTTCAGAGACGATCGCCAACACTACGTTTGCCCACTCTGCTTATTCACCTGAAATATTCTTTTTCAAGATCTCTTTAATAATATATTCACCTGGATGAGGTTAATTAACAGTCCACCAAAATTATATCGCCTTAAGTTGCTGTTCGTTCGAATGAAGTCAGCGCTAAGATGCTTCCTTCGATGAACCGAAGACAGTATCAAGCGCTGAGTCGGCTATTAAAGAAATTTATTTCACAGTGCTAAAAACGCCTCAATTTTTTTGCATTTAGAACTGTTCATAAAATGCAGAAATTACCTGAAGAATATCATTACTACTTTGCAGAGATAAAAAGTTGACACCTCAAAATTAAACTTCATAGCGCTGCTCAACAAAACACGATATGTTGGTGACTGCAGTCGTGTCCATGGCTAGGCGTGGTGGCCAGAGCGCATACCAACTCGTCAGGCTAGAAGTCAGGAGCCCAGCCATAGCTAAATGGCTATATGTATGGCGTCTCGAAGCTTCGTAACCGTGAGCAGGCCGCGGCGAAGTTTGCTAAGTTACGCTGGTTCGGAAAGCGTCCAGGACGAAACGAGGCAACGAAGTCCAGTCGTTGTCTCGTTTCGTCCTTGTCATCACTAAGAGCATTCAAGCACAGAGCTATTAAAGAATTGACTAGAAATGATATCAATGAATTGAGAGTGTGTTTTCCCACTGAAGTAACGAAGTATATGTGCCTCCTAAGAAAACTAAACCAAACTTTGGGGTCTCTCTCGGTGTCTAGAGTGCGTGCAACTATGCTATGCCTTGCGCGAAAGCCGTAAGATATTCATGGACGTGTTACATTTGGCGCGAAGAACCTACTGGAGCGAACAGCGGAAGCGTCAATTTTGCGGCGCAAGGAGGATGACGTGAGTGCTCTTGTTGCGGAAGAAGAGGGAACTGAAACGAATCCCTGTGTGGTTCATTAGTGCCTCAGTGCCAGACATACGCTACCGAGCTCGGTGCGAGCTCCGATTTAAATCGCAAAGGTTAGAAGTGGCAATAATCACGCTTTTTTACGCTGAGAATAGGAAAAAATGCAAATTTACACTGTCGTGTGTGTAAAGCCTGTTGCACAAATTCTGGTGCGAGCAGGGCAATTTTATTCTTCTCTGTTTTTATTGTGCAAATTAACATATGTTGTGTGTGCAGCAAGCATTTCAAGGAGCAAGAATACGTTCACGGAGTTAACACCAGCTGACACCGAAGGAGGTTGGTTCAAATGCACCTCCACAGTTAGAACGCTTAAAGATTGCTCTGTGTACTTCAAGAGCTAGTGTCGTCCCCCACTTTCGTACAGGTATTCCCTAAAATAAATGAAGAGAGGAGTCGAATGGCAGCGCACTCACCGGCACAAAACAAAACTGATTGACCCTCATTCGATTTGTACTACATAGATTTGACTTTGCGTTCTCCACAGCTCCGCGCCTTGAACGTAGAAGTTGTCTTCAGTGGGATTTAGTTACTTGGTGACCCCTCACCTCTGACTATTCGTGTAGCCGCTACAGTGTTGCCCCTAAAGACAGCAACGCATGTGCTCAATGACGGCTACAGAATATTGGTCGCTGCCCCATTTATGCGACGGATAAAACTCATCGTGTTATTCTGCGACAGCTAGCTCTCGCGGTGAGGTGCTTTTTGCCGAAGAAGTCACTTTAATGACTCACATGGGCTTTAACTAGGACCATAAAGCCATAAAAGCGAAAACTAAACGAATGGGACACATTGGAAAACAGGAAGGTAGCACACGTGATCCCGTTGTAATTTACCATCGGCACTCGGCTGCTGCCGAGAGATGGCGCCATAGTATCTGCTCGGCAGCTGCAATAAAGTATTGGCAAGGTCGGTCGGCTTATGGAAAAAAATTATTGTGGGACCATAAAAAGAATGGAAAATAAAGTGTCCCTGCCCGTGTCACTAAGTATAACGGGCTTATGACATGTGGCCACTTTTACTCGCTTCAGCTCGTGTAAGCGGGCAGCGCGTATGAGCTCTCTGGCCGTTTTCGAGTCTTTAGCATTCGCCGCCATCAGGCGTATCTCTACTCAGTGAACGGCGCGTTGTTTAAATTTCTAAGCGCAAAACTAACGAATAAATTATGTCGGGACAGTTGGCGAAATGAAAGCGTGTTTTGAAAGAAATGTCTTGCAATATTAGCAGATGTAAAGCATATAAGCAAGTCTTGCTTGATGCAATATCACCGCCAGACATCTGTGCCGGCTGTTAACCAATACCCTTAGCATTTCAGAGGTCAGGAATGCTACTGTTTCGAATGCTAGAATTATGAAATATCTGTTTTGTAGATGTATATGCAGTGACATACCCCTTGAACAAATGTTATTTGAAAGAACTTTAAAAAAAGAACCCTCTTAACCACCTTCTTAAAGAAAATGCTAGATCATTTAGGTTGCCTGCTTTGGTGTATACAATGAGTGTGCAGTGCCTTCTTACTATTTTCGTGCAAAGCTCTGGTTGGAATCGGTTGTATTGCCCTCATATCGCGTGCATGAGTCTTCACCCTCTATAATGCTCGAGTACCTTCTATTGGATTATCATAAAGAGTTATACTAATATGAACAACTAATCCACCTTAAGCGACCCACCAAATCACTTCAGCCCACAAACAAATTCCGCTACTCCACTTTTATACACAAACTAATCCTCACCAATTCAAATTAATGACCTACAAATCCCCCAACCCTCAATAATCCACCCACTAGTACACCTTAATCAATTTTCGGTGGTGGCCCTTTATCGAAAATTTAGCGGTCATCTTATTTTAAAGTATGACGGTGCCCTATGATTGGTGCACCAGTCATCCCGAGGTGTTGATGATGTAACGCCGTTTCGATCAATCGGGGAATTTCATGAGAGAAGCTGGAATTTTTTTTCCTCAGATGACACCCTGAATGCTAACTCATTAATATGAGCCTCCGCAAACTCTTCCGCCGAATCACCGCTGTTTCCATTCCAAATGAGCCCCAGTTGGACAATAATTCAGGCCATTCCAATATTCAGCTTTAGCATTTGTAAAAGCACTTGATCCTTGTAGAAATGTGTAGCCTGGGCTGGCGTGCCGCAATTTCTAGGCACAATAGAGGGCAATGTAGGGTCATCAAATGATTTCTCTACTAACGCTATTAGAGAGAAATATTGCCCGAATGAGAAAGCGGATGCCGGAGTTGTAGGTGAAAGCTCAGTCCAACAGGGCCAGTTACATACGTTGTAGTGAAGGGAGAAGGAGGCGCTGGTGGAGTGGCATGAAAAGCTTCCAGAAAAGCGTAGCTGTGACGTAATCTGGAACGCGCAAAGGCTGAGAGAGGAAAAACGAGAGCAGCGCGCGTTCTCGGAGCCTGCAATTGTGTCACGCTCTAACCACGTGGTGTGATGTTCTTCACGGATTTGAAGTGAGGACTAAGGTCTTCAGCTGTGCGATAGAAGCGATTTCATCGCGGAGTGGGCTGAGGGGTCGAAGGACGCTTCTTGCCGGCAACATGTTGGCTGCCGTTACTTCAAGGAGCAGAACAAGACCCAGCGAAGAAACGACGCCAGAGAGAATAGACAGCTGCGTGCGAAGACGATAGGAAGCAGAAGAAGCAAGCAGCAATAACAACGATATAAAGTACAATAAAGATTTGTAAAGTGAAAGCAAACTCTGCTTGTGAATTGCAACGAGAAATCGAAAAAGCGCAAAATTAATCATGTGCACAATTCATGCTTTCACATTCCCACCAGATCGATCATCGATCTCCCCGTAATATTGCAAAAAAAAAAACATCTGTAATGGATACATCTGGCAGCGTACCTGCGTACGCTGCGGTCTTCGCTCACGAGCACCCACCTGCGATTCGTGGGGCTCTGCAGTTGCTTCTGTGAAGGACGTCCAGGATGCAGTAACTGGTGTCGAAGTCTGAAATAATCCCCTTGCCAACATGTCCTTCCACTGGAAGGTCATATATACTTTTCAGGCAGTTGGTAGGTTTTCAGTGCCTGCGCACTGAAAGTGACAGGATTTTTCTAACTATGAGGCACATAAATATTTTTGAAGTGCCCGGTTCCCTTACACTTGAAATCATTTTTCCCGTTGTCAATCGCTAATAGGTCCCAGTACTGAAGTGTCGCACTTAGGCCTTATTTAAATGTGCACAATGCACAATTTCAGGCCGAAAATGTCGTCAGACAGCTCGAGATGCTCCACACCGCAGGCAGACCGGATCGGAAAGGCAGCTTTTGCCAATCAAGCCTGTTTCTTTCGGCGCGTCCCCTTGCCATGTGACCTCTTGACGTCACATTATTTTCAAACAGAGAGAGATCTATTTCCTTCTCACGCTCACGCCTAGCGCGCGTCCCCATTGGTCAGGCGCGTAGACCGGCTTCCAGAACGAAGGAGAGAGGGCGTCACTCAGCACGCTCAAGGCTACGCCATCGCCGTCGGAAATGAGTAGAAACTACTTCTCGAGCATGGAGGATGGAAATTCTCGAGTAATCGATGGTGCTCGCGGCCATATTTCCTTTGGCACCCCACCGGCTAGCGAAGTGGAAAGGGCAGCAACAAACACAAGGTTAGGCGCTCTCCGGGGTTTCTTTCTCCACTGTTCTAGCGGCGCGTGCTAGCGTGACTGCGTCTGCCCTGCACCGGTTTTCCGAATGCACCAAATTTTGTGACAAAATAAAAGCGGTGTTTTCCGGGTTAAAGCTTGACTCCAGGAGATTTCAATATTCTGAACACTCTTTGAAACCTTCTAACACGTCAAAATTTGCTGTGGCATAGACAACGTCATCTTAGAAGCAGAGACAGGTTTAGCCCCTCCAGGCCTGTCAACACGGCATCAACTGAGTGCCAAGTTGACATTGTCATGTTGCTCTCCATTCACCTCCTTTGCGGATGGGCGTGTTGTCCAAAGTGATCGCAACTTTCTTCCTGTTAGCGTAGTGTTAGCGCAGAAATAACTTATGATGGAGTAATCTGACCAAGAGCCCACTTGGGCAGTAAGTTTGCCGCTGTGAATAGCAACTTCGCCGTAAATAGCTCTTCTCGAATTGAAGTATTGTAGTACTGCGGGCTAGTTTGTCGTTCATATATACTTCTACAGCGTCAACCACGGAAAAAAACAGAGATTCGCACAATAAAGCGCTGAAGCAGCCAGATCGTTAGGGCATTGCTGAGCGACCTCGCCCTAGTTTTGTTGAGTCACGTCGCTAAGTTACCCTTATCGGGTGATGTCATCTCGTCAGGATCCTTCTTTTTGGTTGACTCCACGGCAACTCATATTTTTCTTCATTTTAATAAACAAAAGCTTGCCAGAACCTCAACTTCGCTTCACACTCATTTGTTGATTACAACAAGCATCGCGGACGCGCTTGATGCTTTACAGCTAAAGAGAAATTAGAAAAATACTAGCCTGCATGCCAGAACATAGCTAGCCTACTGTTGCCGAGCTGCGGCGTTTGCTAGAGCGCGTCGCATTTCGCTGTCCAACGATAGGACGGCACCAGACTAGCGCTCAAGTTTCATTTCTAAGCCTTCTTGCTATCTAGGCGGCGCCAGTGGGTACGGAGCACTCGTTATGGAGGCGATCAATGCAACTTCGGTTTTCATTTGTCCGCTCGAGGCCAAGGTGGAAAGGCCGGAGGTTTTCCTTGCTTCTCTGGATGCTGTGTCGTGTTCTGTACCCTGCACTGAGGTGATAGTCTCGCCGCGAAGTTTTTTTAAACTTATTTTTAAGCAGTGGTCTGTTGTGAGATGCTTGCTTGCCATTATTACTTATACCATTGTTGATTTTTCAATGCCGGCGTTACAGTTGTGCAGCTTGTGCTCAACTTATGAAACGTTCCTTGTACAGAAACAAAGAAAAACGCCTTACTTGCCGCACACAAAGCCTTTACTCATTACAAGTGCGTACTTTTCCCGCAGCCACAATGAAACGGTCATTCTTTTTCTACCCGCAAGGACCGTGGACATAGCATCTCGTCATATGGTGCCTGCCAGCCAGATCAGTGCTTCATTCCGTGGTGTGAATGCCCCATGCAAAGAAATTAAGTGCGTAAGAAATGATTTTCGGGACTAACAATTTTGTAAGTGCTCCCTTTTACTTTAGCGAATAAATATGTAACCAGACCTAAATGTCAAGGCCAAGGGGAAAACGTCGGGTTATACAAAGGCACCGCGTCAATACATGTACCTTCTATTCACATAAGCTTGCTTGTGGCCCCTTTCTCATTTTACTTACCTGTCGCTTTCTTTTTACAACCGGAACAATAGCCGAAAACGCATCTCTCGTTCATCTTGACTGTTTATGATTTGCTTTCTCATGCCTGTTGCAAAAATGTCAGAAATAGATTCTACTACTCTACAATGTTTTTCTTTTCCTAAATTTTTTTTAGAACCACAACAACGCTAAAAGGCGGATGGAGTTTTGCACAAAGAATTGCGTAAGAAGCTCACATGCCGCACTGGTCACGAAAGAAGTGTTCTAGCAGAGTCACAGTGCACGGGCACCCCCCCCCCCTCCCCCCGAAAAGGAAAGCACTCACCGGCGGCAGCGTTCACTGTGACGAAATTTAAACGATTATTTTGGATGAAAGGCGTGAGCAACTTACACAACGCTTCAATAGGAATTGAAGCACGGTAGAGAACCTTGTTAATTCAGCCTGCACTACTGCAAAACGAAAAGACGCGGGCCCCTTTTAGAGCGCAGCTCATAGGCAGCCGTTCCTGCGGGGTCGTTGTCGGCGTAACATGCCACGCCGCAACACGTCACCTGAGAGATGGCGTGTTACGGCGTGGCGTGTTATGTCGACTACGCCCACGCCGACAGCGTTTGACAGGTGGCGTGTTGGCAAGTAGCAGGAAAGCGCAATGCCACCTGTCACGTCTCTCGCCGTGGCAGGTGGCTGCTATGGGGAGATCCCAAAGGATGGCTAGCAGCGGTGGCAGGTGACGTGTGAAGAGGTACGCTTAAATTTCGCATCAATCGCCTGTCAATTTTTTCAACAGACACTTTACGAAGTCAACCACATATTACGCTGTTGCTCCACTTGAATTCTGCAGTTCCTCTCCTGGTGTTAGACTACTGCGGATATCTGCTTGTTTTAACGCGGTAGCGCTGTTGTTGTTGAAAGCTCCCATTCTGCAGAACAAATCCCGCGTCGTCGACAGAGGCGTCGGCATTGTGGGCCAAAATTCTCGGAGAAGCAACCTGGTTGGGCCTCCTAGGTCACGTGACCTTGTGGCGTCATCCCAATCTGCCCGCTAGGTTGTGAGCAAACTGACCACCGTAGCAAGAAATTAATGCGGTTGGGAGAAGCTGTGCGGGAAGAGTAACCTGGATCTCACAATCTCCACCGATTAGAGCACCTGTCATCGCAAGGCTGTGGCGCATCGATAAATTTCTTGCGCCACTGCGCCAGCAATTTATGAGGACTCCCAGGGATCTATGGATATAAATTCAAAAATTGCCAATTCCGGATACGCGGGCATTAACTCATTAAATCTAGCGCGTCGTATACACTTAAAGCAGAGCTTAAGTGTCTTCTCCAATTTTTCCAGCTCCATTACGTCGGAATGTATTTTTAATAAAACAAAGGAGACAAGCACGCAAATGACTAACATAAACTCGCATCTGGCACAAAAATTTTTCAAATAAGGCTAGTGATCGACAGCTCGTCATGACTACAGTAAAAGTCGGGGTTGCAAAATACTCTTAAGATTGGAATGTAAAACATGCTGCCCAACAAAAGTTCTGAGCTGCTAAAATGCGATCAAGATGCCAGGTATAGAGCATCGCAAATCACTGATTGAGTAGTGATAATAAGGACACGCCACCGGGAACAGGGACGTACTAGCGTTCACCATAACGATATCGGTTAAAACTCGATACATTGGGGAGCACGGTGTAATATGCCTAGTGGGACTACCGCTTTTTCTTTCTATTAACATCCTGCAGGCATTGTAAACGTCCTCAGTGTCAGCGATGACGTACACTAACGTTATTAATTTTCCGTACAACGAAAAAACAATATATAGTGTGGACGCCTCGTCGGAGACACGACAGAAAGGTATAGTTCAGTGCTGATCGCCGTGTACCTTCGAATACCTGCGCCTCTTACTTGAAATGAGAGGGCGCATCAAACCTTTGCCTAGTAGCAGTGGTAGACACTGTTATATTAAAGAAAGCTCGAAGGCGAGCTTAAGGAAATAATTTCCACATTGGCGGTGATTTCGTTGTCCTCTTGCTTTCTTTCGGGCGTTTGTAGCCGGGCTAGCACCTCTGGCAATAATCATTATCTTTGACTGAAAATATTTCCTGCCGAAAAAGTCCCTCGATTTTTTTGCTAATTCCTACAGCTACCTGACAACTCGTTCGGATTGAGTAAAGCTGAAATCTGGAAAACTTCCATTGCATTCACTGCAGAGCAGCAGCGCACCAGCGGCGGAACATGAACAAGGCAACTCCCTAACAGGTGACTTCATCGAAGGGCGGAAAGGTAGATACATAGAGTAAAGCCAACTATCAGATATAAAAACAGGTTTGAGAAGGCAGAGGAAAAGGAATCTATGTCAAGTGGCAGGCAAGATATCATATTCCGTTGTCATTTAATGTGACGTTAAGGAGCTCGTGCCGCAGAAAATTGGCGTCGTTGTCGTTGTCTTTGACCGTGAGCGAAAAATCCCCAGTGAACCAACCTAGGAGGCAGGTGGGCAACCTAGGTCACGTGATCTTGCGGCATTTTCACGAGCTGCCCACCGCGGCAAGTGGCAATTAAATTAGGGATTGGCCGCCCGAGAATAATAACCTGGGCCGCACAATGCTGACCGGTGGCAGCACCTGCCATCACAAGGCCGTGGCGCATCGCTTAACCGCTGCCCCACTGTGCCAGGAGTGGTATGGGGGCTTTCAGGTATCTATCAATGTAAAGCTGAGAATGATCAATTCTTCATATATTGGCATTAACCCACTCCAGCAGCCGGAGCTTATGTGTCCCTTCAAATTTTTGCTGGCGGATTGCTGACGCGCGAAATCATGGAAGTATTTTACATCCATAATCACGGTGTAAAATGCGTGATCAATCCTTCTGTCACATTAGATCACAAGGAAATAAGTTGTCTTGCCTACCACTTGACATATATCCTATCTTGCGGCAGCGTTTTCAGTCTGTTTTTCTGTCTGATTGTTGGCTTCAAATGTATATGTCTACCGTTCTAGCGTTGAAAAAACTCAGTTGTCAGTCAGCGCGTGATTTTTGTACTTCCCGCTGCTCTTGAGCTGTTCATCTATATTTAATTTTCTTGGCCCAGTTTATTAACGAAAATCCTCTGAAGAAAAGAAAATTTTCCGAGTGGAATATTACTGAATGGACACCCACTTCTTAGCTTTTCAACAAATTTTGCAGCTTCTTTTTCATAGCACTTCCTTCGGCAAAACACTAAATTGTCATATAAAAACTACCTACAAGGGTTTTCTCAATACGAAATTTATTTGCGCAAGTTTTGCAGTTCTCCGTATGCACATTATAAATTAAATGACTTCATATAATCGCAACTCACAAGATAGCATTTTATTTTTTGCTCTAGAAGTATATATTCTTCTTCAATTCGATTGGGCCGCAATAGTCGGCATATGGTGTCGAGGTGCCGCCCAATATTTTTCATTTGTTACGAAAAAATAAGAACACATATCTTTACTGTAATGACGTGTCAGATGAGAGCAGAGGCTGTCTGTCGGGCTTTTGATATAACGAATTTTGCACATTGCTTACTTAAGTGTGCTTTCCTTGCCACCAAAGGACCTGCTACATTTCTGCGACCGAGTCCAATAAGTTGTCAGGCTCCGTAACTGGAGGCGCCGACATCAAAAATGTGCGGCGCCTTGCAAGCCTATTAGAATCCAGAACATGTTCACTTCAACGCGCATTAGAACAGTGGCGTTTAGTGTGTATACTTCAAGGGATTTCCTTGTCTAAAGCATGGCTTTCTGCGCGCACTAGATATATTGAGCTTGATTTGCCTTCTGACAGCGCGCGGCTCTGAACTTCACGTTACCGTCAAAGAAGGCTTGAGAACTTTATACGTGGTAACATTGTGTAAACATACACGTAATAAAAAGTAAATCTACATTTGCGACGCCCGGCGAACTTTTTAATGAGTAATAAAACACAATGACTTCTGTTGAGTTTCATCCGCTATCTCTGCTTAGTTGTCCTCCTTGTCCACTTAGACTGGGCGGTTTTTATCTAATCTTGTAGGGTCTTTTGACTTAAAGAACGTCGTGATCTGAGATTCTTAATATGTAGTTTATTTACTTCGTCTAATTTGGATATACCAGAGACAGGTCATAAGCATAAGCGCAGTCAATTGCGAGAACGGAAGGCAGATGCAACGATTTCGCTGCTTCTTGCTCTGTACGGTATGTTGTGCGACAGAACGCGCGATCTGATTATTTCTGTCATTTTGCGGACAATAGTAAAACACACGTCACCCTTGAACGCCTAATATCGGTTGAAAAACGCAGTGACGTCTGTGAGCCATCGTGAGCAGAACCGAAGGTTTCGTTGGCTGCTGTGATGACATCAGACAGCTGGTGAGGTATCGGCTGGAGCCTTAACCAGTTTCAAGAACTATTTCCTAAAGAGCTGTCCGCGCACAATAGCACGACGCCGGTTTACTGTTGTTGTCCACCATTACAGCTCGGCGCGCTTACTAATCCCGTTTACTGTTGTTGTCCACCATTACAGCTCGGCGCGCTTACTAATGTCTCTATTCTCTAGTGTTGACCCGCACGAAACTCTCCTCAGTGTCCCTCTCATTGCCTTCAAAAAATGACTCTGTTTAGGGATATAGCTCCTCCACGACAGCGATCGCATTCTGTTAAAATGTTGATTATAGGGAAGTTCTCTGGCTATGCCTCCCGAGTTACGCACATTGGTTTGAACAAACTTTTCCGGAAGGACGAAAAGCTAATATGCCGAAAACATTGTTATAGGATGTTATTCGACTCGCATTGCTGCTTCTGGCATTCCTAAGATATTGTAGTTAAAAACTATGAACTTTAAACGCTCTTTCATGCAGCACTTAAAATCATGATACCAACACTAAGACTCATTTAATCTTTCAGTCATGCTTTCATTTCACTGCAGTCTGCCGCCAAAGGAATGATGAGCGTACTCGTTATACGCTGTGTACTCTAGTGGGTTGATTGCAAAGAATGCAAAAGAAAGCGACTGTGAGTGCTGATTCCGTTTCCGTCATTGTCTTCACCATTGTGCGCACTGTGCTTAGACGAGCTGGGCTTTCATACGTGGACGACCACGTTTGAGCACATTAGTAAACTGTCCAGAAGTCTTGTGTCTATATTCCAAACGAGTGAATGCAGAATCCACAGAGAAGATCAGTGCCATTATAACAAATATTTGCACAGTAATGCGAAACAGAATTGTCATGGTATTGCAGTGGGCCCTAAACCCAACATAAAATAGCAAATTCTTATTTGGCGTAGCATACGTATTTCAAACGAGTTCAGTTACGGGGCTTGAGGTAACATAGATACGCGAGGGAGTAAAGGACAGCCAAAAAAAATTACCAGCCGATCGTCAACAATACTGCTGATTTCAGCCCTAGCTGGTCGCTTAATCTCGCTGTTCCTATCACGTTACTGATGAAGGATGCGGTGCAACGTAGAATGGACACATCATGGACACATCATGGTGATATGGAAGCACGGTATCGATTGTGCAGGCCGGCTTCCGGCCGTAAAGAGGGAAGAATAAAGAGAAGACAGTTTTGCTCTGTGTGGCACTGTTGTAAGAGTATGTCCCGAAGGGGAAAATGCGGTCCCAATTTCAGCGGTCAGATGCAACATACATGGCCAGCATATAGCTCAATTTGCGGTTGAAACGTTCAGTAACGCCATTTAATTGATGGTGGTTGGCGGTTGTAGAGCGGTGAACAATGCGGCATTTTGAAGCAGTGCTTCGACGGTGTCTGAGAGGAAGACGCGGCTCCGGTCGCTCAGAAGTTCCTTAGGGTAACCATGGCGCACAACGAGATGATGCGGGATGGAAGACGAAACGTCTTGCGCAGACGCGGATGGCAACGATGAGGTTTCTACGAAGCGGGTGAGGTGCTCTGACGTCACGGCGACCCAGCGGTAACCAGCCGGAGTGATGTGAAGGGGACCGTAGAGATCGATGCCAACGCGGTCGAATGGGGGCATGGGACATGACAAGGGCTGCATCGGAGCGATAGAACAGCGAAGAGGGGTTTTGTGACGTTGGCATTCTGGGCAGGAGTAAAACTTAATGGCGCATGAAGCGGAACATTTCCCGCCAGTAGAAGCGGAGTTCAAGGCACGTGCAAGTCTTGACCACACCGGCGTGAGCGCTCTGGGGGTCGGTGTGGAAAGAGGAGCATATGTCAGGGCGAAGATGCCGAGGAATGACAACGAGCTATTTGCACTCGTCGTCGGAAAGGTAGTTGTGGCGGTAAACAGGCCGTCCCGTATTGCAAAGTGGTGGGCTTAATGGTGGAATAGTTACCTAGGTAATCGCTAATAGAGTCAGGGCAACCTTAGACTTCATTAAACCAAATAATCAGGCAGGCTTTCGTAAAGGATATTTCACATTAGATCACACCATCAGTGAGGTGATAGAGAAATGCGCCGAATATAACCAACCCCTATCTATAGCCTTCATTGATTACGAGAAAGCATTTGACTCAGTGGAAACCTCGGCAGTCATGAAGGCATTGCGCAATCAGGGTGTAAAAGAGCCTTATGTAAAAATACTGGAAGATGTCTATAGCAACTGCACAACTACCACAGTCATCCATAAAGTGAGCAATAAAATTCTAATAAGGGAAGGCATCAGGTAGGGTGACGCGATCTCGCTATTCACCTCCTGCTTACGGGGAGGTATTATGGGGACTGAATTGGGAACAGTTAGGGATAAGAGTTGATGGAGAACACGTAAATAATCTGTGATTCGCTTATGACATTGCCTTGCTGAGTCACTCAGGAGACGAAGTGCAAAGCTTGATCAATGAGTCAGACAGGCAGAGCAGAACGTTGGGTCTAAAAATTAACATGCAGAAAACCAAAGTATTGTTCAACAGTCTAGCAAGGAAAAAGCAGTTTACAATTGGTAGCGAGGTGCTGGAAGCGGAAAAGGAATATGTCTACTCAGGGCAGGTAGACCGCTGATCCGGATCATGAGAGAGAAATAACTAGAAGAATAGGAATGGGGTGGAGCGCATATGGCAGGTTCTCTCAGATCATAAATAGCAGTTTACCAATATCCCTCAAGGGAAAAGTATACAACAGCTGTATCTTACCGGTACTCACCTACGGGGCAGAAACGTGGAGGCTAACGAAAAGGGTTCAGCTCAACTTAAGGAGACAATGCAGCGAGCTATGAAAAGAAAACTGTTACGAGTAACGTTAAGAGACCAGAAGCGGGCAGAGTGAGCGAGAGAACAAACGCGTGTTGATGACATCCTAATCGAAATGAAGAGGACGAAATGGGCTAGGGCAGGCCATGTAATGCGAAGGCAAGATAACCGCTGGTCCTTAATGGTAACGGATCGGATTCCAAGAGAAGGCAAGTGCAGCAGGGAGCGGCAGAAATTTAGATGGGCGGATGAGATTAAGAAGTTTGCGGGCATAGGGTGGGCGCAGCTGGCAAAGGACAGGGTTATTTGGAGAGACATAGGAGAGGACTTTGCCCTGCCGTGGGCGCAGTGAAGCTGATGATGATGATGATTACTTAAAGAAACCACAGCGGCCTGCCTCCAGAGAAAGCAACAAAGCCCTGCAGCTTACTTCGCTTCCGACCACCACCATAAATTACATGAAATTCAGCGCTTCTTCTACTCTCTTTCTGCAGATCTAATCTCTTGCTACCGCGCTCTTCTACCTAAATTAGTTGTTCATTACCAAAAAATTGCCGGCGGTTTAGCTCTGATTATCCCTGGTCGAAAGCGAAAGCTTCATCTCCGTGGCCAGGTATGTCGTCGAGCGACTGGCGGTCTCCACGGTAGGCGTCGCGTCGAACACGCCTAGCGTTAGGCTGACCGCATCGAAGTGCACCGGCGTTTTATGCTCTGCTCATGCGATTCCAGCAGACGCTTTCCCGCTCCGCTCGGTCAAGGTGTGTCACGTCACGGAGGGAGTAGGCAGCACACCTGGAATGCCTCCTTTCCTCCTCTCCGCAACGCCGTGACGGAGCGCACATATCTGCCGCTCTTTACGGCAGGCGTCGCATCGATCACACCTAGCGTTCCGCTGAACGCATCAAAGTGCTCCGGCGTTTTATGCGGAATATTTGCTGTATTGCTTTATTTCCGTCGTTCGTGACAGAAAAAAAAATGGCTGTGGTTTAGCTCTGGTTAAACCTGGAGTGACTCGATAGCTACAGCTGGCCGAGTGGAAGTCGCTCAGTCGAATGGCGAAGTCAGTCTTTCGCCGCTCCGTTTCGCTGGGCGTTCCTTCTTCCTCTTCGTCCCTGGACGTGGATTCACTCTCTCCTCTCTACCCCCCCCCCCTCGGTTTCGCAGGCGCGCCACGCCGCCGGCAG
Organism: Amblyomma americanum; assembly: GCF_052857255.1. Taxonomy (NCBI): domain Eukaryota; kingdom Metazoa; phylum Arthropoda; class Arachnida; order Ixodida; family Ixodidae; genus Amblyomma; species Amblyomma americanum. The sequence goes on along the minus strand of NC_135498.1, from coordinate 57,236,251 downwards.
CTGCTCCGCACCACATGACCAACCACGTGACCAGCCACGGCACCGCCACGCTGAAGGCTCGTAATGCTACCGTAATGTAGCTATCGCTACAAAATTCGTGCCCTAGCGAGCATGATTCACTTATTGGCAAGTCTGTCACAGTATGATTCGAGGTAATTCTGGGAAATTGAGTCACACACACTGAAGATGGTTTCAGGCGCTGACTCCCTCAGTAACTTCTGCACGTACCACCCATGAATGCATGAGAGCAGTCGCAAGCCGCAGCAGAGACAAATCACGTTCCCACTCCCATTTGGCCTTTTCGATGAATTTGTCTATTTGTGAGCGAACGACACTTGTAACCTTCATTGTGGTCTGAAATGCTAGCTGAAGACCTCGGGCATGAACAGTTGTGGCAGTTACGAACCGCCTTTTAGCATCGCACTATAAAAACTTCGCTGTAGTGAAAATAAAACGCGGAACAGCGAATAGTTTGTAGTGTCTGTAGTGGAAAATTCGGTCTTACAGAATTAGATCTGGACTGGGGCGCTTCACGATAAACGTACGGCGGTGAGACCATTGTGCCGCTGAGGACAATATTACAGTGACCAGTGCCTAATGCATTCCGAACCCTCCGCTGTCTAGATCACATTCACTTTCGTTTTAATTGGTCGCCCTGATGGTATATTCAGGCTCCAGGCCATCGGGTGCCCAGTATTGAGCAACCAAGGCACTACTCAACAAGAAAGGCGCCAAGTTCTGGAAAAGAAAACTGCCTCGATGGAACTCATCATAAAGACGCTGAAGAGCACCGCGGCTCTCGTACAAGAGCAAAAAAAGCCCCTCTAATGACTACCTGTCATGATCATTGCCTACCAAGGAATCTGAAAGGCATGCCAGACTTATAAGGGGACAATTCAGCCTCGCTCCTTGCCTGCCAGCAGTCTCAACCAGGAAATCGCCTACGAAAGTTTTGCCTAGGGATGAATGAGGAGTTCTGCTGGCTGGAGTGCCGCACCAAAAAAGATGCTCCGTTCGGCTTTTCCTCAAGAGTCTTATCACCACGAAGTGCCACGTTGAGGGCATTCTGATTGAGCTTTCGTATCCAAGGGCTGCAGAACGTGGAAGAAGGCAGTAGAGAAGTTAAGGCAGCACAAAAAGTCTCACAGCCTTATAAACAGTACTGCATCTCAGAACGCGAGCAGAACACGTAAGATGATTGCTGGAGACTGCGACGAAGGACGCCAAAGGCTACTGCTGTGAAAGAGGAAAAATTTAAGCGAAATAGGGAAGTGTTGCCGCGCATAGCAGATATTGCATTTTTTTATTGCGAACCATGAAAAGCCGTTCAGGAGACACGAAAAAACTGACGATACCCAACAATTCTGGACAAAAGCATTTTTGAACGCCATTTTTTTATAACAATAATAATTGGTTTTTGGGGCAAGGAAATGGCGCTGTATCTGTCTCATATATCGTTGGACACCAGGAGTGCAGACGTCGATCTGTGTTGTGTTTGTAGGTGCGCATCTTTGCAGCATCTCAAAAGCAGGAAATAGAGCGTGTAACTTACCTGCGTAGCCTATTCATTGAATAGCTCGTAGCAAGTAGCATGGAGGGCATAATTTGAACGAGGCTTTAGCCATGTGTTTACAGCGATGTCCGCCGTAACTTAATTATGAGAATCCACTGAGAACGTTGCAGGCATCATTAAACATTTTGCTATGTTTTTTTACTCGAGGATGAACCAACTACGCTGATTTAACACTCAAAGTTAGTGTTCGTTAGTTCAATTATGAAGCGTATCGCGAGCCTGACACACGTGTGTCCCGGATAACATCGTCAATTCGATTTTATATGTACGTCGCTGTGAGACATTCATGTTGCACCGGGCCTCTACTAGAACTTACTGGGATCACAGCCTGATGGAATACAAGTAGATTTTAGTGCATAGACCTGATGGTTTTCTCCTGGCTTAAATATATTAATAAAACTTGCATAACGGCATATCTATGGCTGATATTAACTCTGGTGGCGACTAGCAAATCGGTAAAGTGAATTACTCTGTTTATAAATTAATTTTTAATTTAGCACGCTTATTGTAATCAAAGAATTAAATCTGAAGCTGGCTACTGTCGTTACTCTATATCGGGATCCGGCTATTCCTGCAAAAAAAACGCTAATGGGTTGTACGGAGCGAGACAATCTTATGCGTGCACGAGGGTTAAAAGCGAGACTGAGCTAGAAATGCCTGCGTCTCGTCAACCTCAAAGTCATCCGCTTTCCGCCGCATTGGTTATTTCACATATAGTACGACGTTCTTGCGGGCTGGTTGGTTCATTTTTGAGGAAGGTACGAAACTGCCCAAAAGGACGAGGACAAGGAAACGAACATTGCACCACGGGCGCAGACTGCCAACTGTTTACCTGCCCGTGGTGTCGTGTTTTTTTTTTTTTTTACCTTCTGTCCTCGTGCTTTTGTGCAGTTCATAGTCTTAATTAGTTATTTTGTCGTCGGGGATGTTGAAGCGGTAAACCATGAGGTATCTGAGCAAAGTAAGCAAAGCCAGGTGTGATAGCGCAGTCGCTTGCTTGGTGGGAGCTCAATAGACAGTTTTATTTGTGCGTCCACAAAGGCTTGGCATCCGCAAGGAGCTTGCGGGGACGGCAGTGCGCATGTGCAGAACGCAAGTGCAAGTGCAAGGTTTTTTTTATCCTTTACAGACGTGTAGTTTAAAAACTTCGAGAAATACGCCGGTGCTTTTTGCTGTGCTGGATTGCACAGAAAAAGTGGACATTATGTACAGCCGCCGTCAAAAGTATACAGCACAAGGGGTTTGATTCTAAGCTGTTTAGAGGGGCTCCGAAGCACATCTAGCAGTCCAGAGCTTGGGAGGATTGAGGACGCGAAGCCATTCCTCTTTCGAGAACTTACGGTCGCTGAGGGTGCTTAACGAGGCATACACCAGGCCTTACAAACCAACCCCTTGGGTCGTATACTTTAGACGGGGGGTGTAGACATATGGATCAATAATTAGATGATTAATAAGGTTAAATCAGCTAATAAACTTTATTATTTCTGCTTTAGAGGGCAAGGTGTATATAGAAAAATTTATCCGTCAACATAGAAGATTAGTCTTGTTTTTGTTTTTTTTATTCGGCAATGTAGTTCGAAGTTCTGAAGGAAAGCTTGTTCAATTGGCTTGCCCACATTACCTAACTATACAATGCCATCGCTGTGCATGGTATTACCGCCGAAATCTAGATAACTTATATATAATCAAATGCACTAATTGCGCCTGTATTTCTTGCATGCATTAGAAGTGCGAGAAGTGACTTTTTATAATTATGCAATGCAGGAAAGCCGACTCAACGAGTTTTCAGGTGCATATTTTTGACGGTCAATATTTCTAACGATACTGCCCATTAAGAATACTTAAAAACAGCTGACATTCAAAGTTGACGGCCATCAATTTTGTAATATTAACTTGCCTCTAACATCAAAAATAGAAAAGTCTATCACAGTTAATCATTTAACTACTGATACATTTGAGGTACTTACATAATGTCTGCCTTGCTGTGCAATCCAGCTCAGAAGACCACATCGACGTAACCGAGTATTGAATATAAAAATCCGAAAAAGTTACAAAATCACCCTGTATATAAAATACCAAAGGGAAGAAAAAATACATCTGTCCCGCTCTTTGTCCGCCGCATTTCACAGAAACACTTAAGGTAATGGAATCGGGGTACGGCATTCTGGCTTTGTTTTTTGATCGGAGAGCGGTGCGTTCTGCCTTGGTAAGCTGTTAAGAAAAGATCTAACGTTATGACAAAGCACATTTCACTTTGTTTTATCTATTTAATCCTCCAAATTCATATGGCCAGATGTACTGTCGGGGCTAAGAGTTCCTACGTTGCATGAGCTACGAACGAAGCCGACAGCTTTATTATTACCCACTGGATCTAAAAAAAATGAAAGTCGACCTCAAGTTCTTTAATATGTGGTAGTAAAATGAAGTGATCACTGAGAAAAATGGCGCTTAAATGGCTTTACTAGCATCCTAGAGACTTCTGTTCCCGATGGTGCCTGTATGACCAGAAACTCCGCCAACACATGCGCCTCTTAAACGATGAGAATCTAAAAGCATCATATGCTCTTTCCGCCTAGCAGTACCTCCGACTCATGCTAATGTACTGTTTTCGATAAAACGAATGTTGCTCCTTTATCGTTGCGAGGAGTTTGCCAAGGTTTGAGCAGGAAAGTGACTCCTCACAAAGCTAGTTTTTTATTTCTGGGTGTTTTTTGTTTTTCAGCTTTTACAGCTCAGAACGTAGCGGATAATACATGAGACCTGATTTTTTCTAACACATCTAAGTTTGTTTTGCCCTTGTAGGAGTGGTTGTGCAAGTGTACAACATATATATTTTTGTCTTTCAACTATAAAATTAAGTTTTTGGTTATTGTGCCTTGTCGTTAGGCATAGCTCGTGGCTCTTTGTTTTATGGCTATTAAAGCTATTAACCTGGAAAGAGGAACGAAGGTTGAGAACACAGGCGGGAAGCAACACTGCCTTACAGTGAGAGTTACTGCAATATTGATAACTGTAATGTTAAAGCCTACTTTATAATTAAGCATACTCTGTGGTATATTGGGAATTTCCTGCTTCGCTCACAAGGACGGCAAGCAAATGCGCAGCCTATATATTCAAAAATATGTTTTCCACTTGTCTTCCTTTTCACTTAGGGCCTCCAGTTGTTCAATGACGAGACTGATCTATGCTCACCCCCGTACTGAAGGTGTGTTCTCTCCGAAAAAGCACAGAAAATATCCCGGCGGACTAGGAAACTGTTACAAGGCGAACAATACTCTTGATAATAAAATGAGTTCATAAAGGTCGTTTTTTGTGTGTATGCTACGCGCGATCGACAGAAAAAGCTGGTCGACATGACATCCGAGTAACACTAAGCCCACGACCCAAGCTGGCAGGATTAGAAAATATAGCCGATACGGCGAGTAACACTTTCCCTGAAATATAAAGGCCATTCGTTTTGCACCTGGGTGGTGCTGGGTTGTTGTTTTGCAAACCCAGTGGTCTATATTTCCCAAGGTGAGTGCAACTCTCGTCCTCACCTCTACGAAGCTAAGTAGCGCCAGTTATTCTAAAGGAACCTTCTACGTGACCCAGAAGCAAAACTTGTGGGGCTAGATATTTTTTCACAATGCGTGCGCCTTCTCGTTCCCATTAACTTCCCATATGTCAGCACAAAGTGTAGACCGGATTTTTATTCGCCATTCTTCAACATCAAGCCTCACGGGATCAGTACAAGCTAACTTCAGGCGCAGATTGTTTGAAAACTGTACAGGCAACGCGTGCGATCTCACGCTTTTTAAGCGACACGGACCTTGCCTCGCGTTTTTTATGTTAGAAAGTGTGCCTTGTTTTTATTTTTTAATGTATTTTTTCATCTACCTGCTGCCATCGTCATCATCCCCCATCGTGACCCTCTTTTTTCTCCTCTTCCCGTTCCCCAGTGTAGAGTAGCAGGCCAGATATTCATTTTTCAGGTCAACCTCTCTGCCTTTCCCGTCGATAAACGCCCTCTCTCTCAACTTCAGGCGCAACATTCCGTTCCTGTTGTAACTGGCTCACAAGAGTGCATTTTCTTTCATAAGAGTGCATGCCTTTCTCTGTATTCGTCTAAATATGTGGCGCGGTTAAATTTCAAGACAAGAAAATGCATCATCATCTTGCCCCGCAACGTGTTTGATTAAACAAGAGTGCAGTATAGCAAATATGCACACGGAGCTTGTGTGGGTAGTATATCTGATATCATTTTATTACAACATCCGTCCACGGCGTTAAAGTGCAAACAGCACTCAAGAATGGTTGCAACTCTAGTCTAGTGCATTTAAGCTCGTACGCATGTGCTTTACTGTATAATTGGACTGCGTGCACTAAAGCAAAGGAGTGATTCATTATAGTGAATCCAGTGTTATTGATGTATTGGAGGCATTAAGCGCTCTATATTAATAGCTGATTATTTGCGTCACCCAAGGCAAGAAAAAATGTCTGGGCACCCACATAAATCACTACAAAAATCATCGGGCGCTAATTCATAAGAACATGCCGCGAAAAAAAGATAAAAACGAAAACAGCGACAAACAGACTGACTTGATACACTGCCGCCACTCTCATGCCGTTATGCATGCACGCACGCACGCGCTCACACACACGCACAAACACACACACAGACTCACACGTGCACACGCACATAGTTTTATCTGTGAGTGTAGTTCTTGGTACACCACAGTGCTAATAGAAGCGTTTCATATCGCTTGTATCCCAGCACCAGTCGCATGGTGTAAAAATTTGCATTTAGGCCCAAGGTAACGCCAGACTAGATTACTGCTGGAATACATGCGTGCTGCACCCTTTTGTGCTAACTAGCGCACACACCGACCACTTTGTATTAACCCTTTCAAACACGCACATTGTTCTACTATAGAAAACAATCTGAAAATTTGGATGCTCATATATGAAAACCCTGTCTCACAAATATACCATGAATGGCTAAAAAAAATTTACGTATCCAGGCACATCGCACACTTTTATACTCACGGAATTGCAGCCTTATTCTTTAAAAAACACACACATTTATGCCAGATATTTATTTGGACATCAAGCAGAACGGAAGCTGTTTCCAAAGCAAAATATCAACTGAAATGCTTTTTAGTTAAACTTTGCACCGTGTAAGAAAAGAAAAAAATTACAGCAGCAGACAGCCCTAATAGGCGTAGCATAGAACGGCGCTTGCGACGTCTATCTTTATTACTTATTTTTCAAGAGCCACAGTATTTATTTTTAGGCACGAAATGGCGCTACATTTGTGTCCAGCCTAGATTTAAAATGTAGCCGCCATCACTGATTTTGTGCAAACAGCTCTAGATGCTCCGAAGAGCAATTTGAAAAGTCACGTGCAACGCCATGCCGCTAAGGGTTCGAACACTGAGTGAGGTCAGCTAAATAGCTTACTGCGCGCAAGGTCGAATAAACTTTATAAATAGAAAGTGATTACGCGGGTGGTTCGCTCAGGTCTGGGGAACCATTGGCGAATACGGCTTTCTAGGCCTGACCGATCAGCTGGCCTGAACGGGGAGCTCTGTGTGAGCCAGCTTCGTCTTTCACTGCTCATGGCTGAGTTCCTGGAAACTGTACGCTTTGCGTTGCTCGGGGCAGTTCCAAACCATGTGGAGGAGTTCTGAAATCTCTCCGCAGATCGGCCATGCCTTTTTTGGGTATTTCGCGGGCCAAATATCATTTTTTTGTGGGGTGGGGGGGGGGGCTAAGTTTGGTAGTGTGCGGGCTTGCATATATTTTGCCATGTAAGTTGCTTGCTGACGAGTGAGGTCTTTGTGGGGGGCTGCGTATTTCCTGCGACTAAGTCGGTGGTAGTTTACGATTTCTTCGTATGTTTGTGAAGACGAAGGTACGGAGGTGGATGGCGACGGGGCTCGGAAGGTACGGCCTCGAGCTATCCTGTCAGCCGCCTCATTGCCCTCTATGCCTTCGTGGACTGGGATCCACAGAACACTGTGACGGGTGTGTGTACCGGGAGTGTGATACCTCATGATGTGGGCGGACGCTCAGCAAAGTTCCCCACTGAGGCATGCCTTGCAGGCTTGCAATGCTGCGAGTCGCTCATGATTGTAGTCATTTGCTCGATGGTGTGAGCGTGCTTGATGGCAAGCGCGATTGCAACTTCCTCAGCGTCCGCTATAATATTTCCGCTTTGAACCGTGACGCTCCCTATCTCCTCCCTGAGGTTGGTTGTGACGGTTGCTACGGCAGCCGCCCGACCCTGGTAGGAGCTCGAGAATTACCTTTCTTTTGCTTTTCTTCGTTTAACCGAAACCATATTCTTTAGGTACGTGCATTTTATCCTGTCGGAAAGTGCATTTGCCGTTTAACGGAAAAGCTGTCGTAGTCGTTGTCCGCGGCGGTGGTGCAAGCGAAAACACCAGAGAGAAGCAACCTAGGTAATGTGATCTTGTGACGTCATCACAACCTACCCACTGGATTGTGAGCAAACTCCTCTTCCATTAATGAATTTATCAGGCTGAATGTAGTACAGCAATATATTGCCAGTTGTCTGCGTCCTAGAAGTCATGGTAAATGGAAGGACGTTAGAAAAGGAAGTGTTTTGACTGTTCCCGTTAACATGATTTCGAGCTGAAGATTTTCCTATGGTATATTCAACAGTGCTGCGAATATGTTTTCGCGGACTGCCCATTTGTTAGAGTTGCAGTACAGTTTGGAGACATAATTTCAGATTTAGGAAAGTATTTTTTTTATTTATTGCAAAAACCACGTATATATTTCTTCACGTATTTCAACCGTGCTCGAAACATGCTTTCAGGTCGGGATTTTCGACAAATTTTATTAATATTTTACCGCGGAAGCATTTATTGGCAAGTGTTTACAGAGAGAAAACGGCAGCCATGGTAGCTGCGAGCAGCGCTGGGCGTAACGATGGAGATCGTCGTCGGCGTCCGTTTTCGACTTGTGGCATACGTAAACACTCTTCGTCGTTGCCTTCTGCCAGCTACATCACCCCGGACGGCAGAAGTGCCGTCCCGGAGTCAGCCCTTTCGGGCCTGGATTTTTCCTTTTGGTCGCAGATTTTTTTTTTTTTGCTCAAGATTTTTACAATGCCTATAACGCTACAACCACGCAGTAAAAATTTAAAGCTAATGGGGCAAATATTATAAGATTCAGAGTCATGGTGCCAAAATAGACAATCAGGGCTCAGTGGGTGTAAAATGCTAAATAAACCGCTTTGGTTGCAATATTTAGCAGCAGATAAGTGAAGGAAAGTGTGTCTTCTGTTGCAGTGGGGTGAGCACTAAAGCAGCTGTTTTTAATTTGTAAGGGATGGACTGATCTTGCATTTTTCCCGAAACATTCCACCGTCTCCTGTTTTCCTTGCATTAGGTATCATTAGGTCAACTGCACTCATGTTCAACACCTCCAAAGCATTCCTGAAAGGTGATTGTGGACAAGGTGAAGGCTTTCCCCATATGTGTAAGAAACAGTATCGGGAGAGAATATCTGAGAATTAAATAAATAAATATATGAAAATACCCAAACGCTCTTCTAAATGCGGAAATTTTGGAAACAATTAGCGATGGAATCTGCCGGCAGCTGTTATATAATTGGGGGGGTATTGGCAAACTCGATGCAATACAAAACCCCTCGCGCTCACGCCGAAAGAGAGGAGGAGGGGAACCGACAAAGTGAGACCCAGCTTTGTAATGTGAATTTCTAGGTGTCCTCTCCTCTGATGTGCAAACCTCCGGCAAGAGAGTAGGAAATGCTCCAATATCTCGACTTCACCACAAGCCGCACAAAGGTTTGTGGGACTGAACCCGCATCTACATAAGATTTAAACGGGGAATCCTGCACAGCATGAGTGTCATCGTACCTCACACTGCCGGGTTTTACACGCACGAGCCTTCCATGGGTACATGAGATGTTGGTAGTCAACAGTAAAGAGTAAGGGATCATTGCACGTGGCGGTTATAAACTTAAAACACTGAAATCGAGTCATACCGAAAAGAACAAGATTAGGGACGCTACCTTCAACAGGTGCATTTAGAGCTGATTTTGCCAAAAAGTCTGCTGCTTCATTTTGTAAAATACCGCAGTGGCCTGGTATCCAAACGAAGCGCACCTCTTTCACCCATCCAGGAATAAAAAACCCTCGTGAGCGTCTCAAAAAAACGTCTCGTGTGGACTCCAGCGCCAACAAAATAGAGAGACAATCTGAGAGGAATATCACCTGAGAAACAGTTGTGGGAATTTTCAAAGCGGCCAGCCCAAGAGCAATAAACTCTGCTAGAAATATGGTTGTGTAATCCGGGACTCTAACCGAGAAGCTCCACGAGAGGAACTCTGAAAAAATACCAACCGCTTCCTTACGGCCGGCCCCAGACGTATATGTAGCAATCACAGTATGTTACGGGAAATGGGCAAGGGGATCAAAGAGGAGTCCAGTTAATGTCCTTGCAGGCAGATGCTTTGCATTAGATGGAAAAATATAATCAAAAGCAATATCCACAGGGGACACTGCCCAACTAACGCTGCATACAAAATTGAGATCCACACCATTGTTGGATAAAAGGTTCTGGGTGAAAACAACTTGAGGGAGGCGGAACCTTGGTCAATGAGGAGTGAGAAAGAGGGCTGGGTGCGAGACTAAAATACGTGTAGCCACACCAGGATCCTACTCAAACGCCCGCAAAAAAGTCCTGACAGTTAAAAGGTGAAAGCGAGAGTTAAAGTCGGGAATACGAGCCTACGTACAGAACTGCGCTGGAAACTGATTGAGGGAGACCTAGGCAGAGGCGCAGTGCGCGCCTTTCTAACAGCAGCAACGGATGAAGCTTATATTTAGGGGAGCCGGAAAAAGTGTGCAGCCAAATTCCAAAATGGGTCTGACATAGGCTCTGTAGAGAAGTACAAGCGTGTCCCGGCGCATACCGAATTTCCTATTACTTAATCGTAGTAGCCTAACTAGTACACGCTCACCTTTCTCAACGTTAGTCTTGATGTGGGGCCGCCAATCTATACTGGCATCATAAATGACTCCTAGGTACCTCAACGATTCTACCTGAGGTATGCTGTCCGAGCGATAGTGTAGCGATATATATAGAGGCATGTTGGTTTTAAAAACTCGCACGCTGATTTTGTGCACATTTAATACCAAATGTAATGTATCCAGCCAAACCTCCAGCGCATTGAGGTAATCCTGGAGAGAACGATATAGGGCATGAATATCTGCTGCAAAAGCAAAGAAGGCTTTGTGGTCTGCATAAAGATGTACCGTACCATCAGGGTGTACTGGAATGTCGCACATCAGCAGATTGAATAGAAGTGGCGATAGTACAGAACCTTGTGGCACGCCTCTGGTCTAGGCATAGGTGTCTGAGGTGAAGGAGCCGTCAGAGCAAAAGAACTGCCGTTCTGTTAAAAATTCGCGGATCCATGCATAAATGTAGTACGACGGGTGTAATAATGCCAATTTAGAGAGAAGGACCGAATATTCAACACTGTCGTACGCTTTAGCAATGTCAAGCGTCACTAATGCTGATACTTCATTCTTGCGCATAGCAAGGCGGACTCTGTTCGCTAAATCGACATGGGCAGACCAAATGGAGCATCCGCGGCGAAAGCCAATCTGGGCAGAGCTCAATGCGTTGACATGTGAAACATGCGCTGATAGGCGGCTGTGCACAATTCTTTCTATGAGCTTTACCAAATTGGATGGTAGAGCTATAAACCGAATGTTATCAATATGGAAGCCCTCCTTTGTATCTTTTAAGAGCAATATTATTTTCGCTACCTTCCAGGAGTGCGGCAACAATGCAGTTTCCAATGATGTATTGACCAGATCGCGGAGGTCCTGAGTGAAGTCTTGCGCTAAGATTTTCAACATACCGACCGTAACACCATCCCAACCCGGAGCTGAAGATTGCATTAAAGAAACTGCAGTGGTTAACGCTGATTTGTCTACCACAACATAATCTGAGCAGGGGTAGGGGGCGAACAGGGGGACTCTAAGCTGCTCCTGAAAACGTGAAGCAAGTCCTTGAGCAATTCGCTCTAACTCATTTTTCGCCTCATGTGGAGAGAGCACCACCGAGCTGGTTAACTGCATGGCTGAGGAGTTCACATTCCGTTCCATAAAACGGTACAAAGCCTTCCTATCTTTTTGTTTTTGACAAATATGCGCTCAAGTTTTGATTGTAGTCATCCTTTCGCCTTTGCTATGGTTCGTTTAAACGAGGCCAAGAAAAATTTGTAGTTTCCAATTTGCCGGGCTCTGGTTATGCGAAAGGGTCCTCCACGCTGCTTTCCTACGACGGAAAGCTGTCTTACACGCGTTATTCCACCATGAGGATGGTGATTTATTGCAAATAGCAGAACACACAGTAAACTGGGAGCTCTCCGTAGCCTTCAAAACTGAAGAAAACACTCGCTGAGCCCTGTCGGTCCTACATGAACAAGGATCAGATGTAAGGGAGGCGCGCAAAGATGATTTGTAGGTTGCAAGATTAACTAATTTTCGGGCAGAACCACGATCTCGGAGGGGGCTCACCATTATGGTAAATGTAATTGGCAGGTGGTCACTAGATGTGCCGCAGTCAATTGTGGTCCATGCCCCTATACCTACTCCTCTTGCTGCCAAGGACAAATCGAGAACTGAGCGCGAGTGTCAGCGGATGAAGGTTATTGCCCGAGCATTGCAACACAACACATAATTTGCTGACATCCATGCCCATAACACATGCCCATGTGAATCAGTATAGGAACTCCAGACGACGTAGTGTGAGTTGAAGTACCCAGCAATGATTACCCTGCTAGAGTTTGCAAGTAAGCTGTCTAGGTGGTCTGTTCTGCATACTCCATATGTAAAATAGACGTTTGCGACTGTGACAGTAGCGCAGTGTGGCAAAGTGAGATCTATAGCTAGAAGCTCGCAATCAGAATTTATTACCTTTTTAGTTATTAATGCCCGGTGACACCATTTTGACGAAATCAGGGTCACCAACCCGCCGCCCCTACCATTTATGCGCTCCGCACGGAAAACACGAAACCTGATTAAAGCAAATGACTTTACAGGGGAGAGCGAAGTTTCTTGCAAGAGCACAATATCTGGGTTATGAGAAGATCGAAGAATTTTTAGATCAGGAAGAGAAGATGCAATACAGCGGCAATTCCATTGGAGGACCTTTACACCCGCCATGATGCCTATTCGAGAATAGAGGCCGAAACAGCCTCTTGTAGCATATCTGACTTGGAAGGCACTCTAGAAGGCCTTTTTTTTTTTGTCTTGAGCTGGGGACGGTGGACTTAGAAGGAGAGGTTGAAGCACGACGCTTCTGCGTAGGACAAGCCATTTCTACATCATTAGTGCAAACAGTGCTGCGAGAAAGAGTTACAGGGACGCTGTCGAGAAGCGGCACGTGACACGGCTTCTTGGGTGATGACGTGTCAAGGCAACTTTGAGCACAGGCTTGCTGTGATGTTGATGCTGGTGGAACTGCAAGCTGAGGTTGAGAAATAGCCTTATTTGCAACAACAATATCAGACAAAGCCTGCGTGAAGCTGCTGAGCATGCGCTCGCTCACAGCTGAGAGTGCTTTTTCGACGGTTGACACTATTGAGGCAGACAATGTGGCCTCGAGGTCAGGAGTAGAGGAACGCACAAGGCTGGCATAAGACTGTTTTTTGTGGTTAAGGAGTGCATAAGCGTCTGTCCGTGAGCAGCGATTCTGCTCAATTAATTCCAATAAGCTTTGCTCCTGTGACCGACTTTCACAAGTGGCATCGTCAGCGCTGTGACTGTTACTGCATAGACAACAGCTTGGTCATTCAGCGGTGCAGCTGTCGGAAGAGTGACCTTCGCCACACACCCGGCATCTGGTCGCCAACTTACAGGCTCTACCAATATGTCCAAATCTCCAACAGTTGGTGCATTTCAGGGGTCGAGGATGCAGCGGGTCCACGCGGTAGACAATTGGCCAAATTTTCAACTCCGGGCGGCATATGCGGCCAGCTAAAGTTGTTATGACTGACTCCGTTGCAACACGCACACCAGCCATTTTGCGACAGCAGCGATATACAAAAATAATTTCCGCCCCGGCTTCCTGGAACTCGTCCAAAATTTATTGAATTCAAGATGATGGGTCCACAACACGTACAATGCCCTTAGTGCACGCAAGATGCTTAGGAATGAAGGCTTTAACCGGCAGAGAACTTAAGGTATTACTCCGGAGCATATCCGACACACACTAAAAGTTTGCCGACTTACAAACAATGCCAAGCCTTCCGAAAGGTCGCACTTCAGAGATGTCGAGATATTGACTGGTTAGACTTTTTGATGCGGTATTGTTTTCGGATTCTTCATTTTCAGAATTCCATCTCCAATCGGTACAAGCGCCACGGGAATTGAATTCACATCATTTTTTAGAAATGAATTCAAAGGCAAGCTTTCGGCCGGCAGGCTGGCAAACCAGGCTGCCGCGTGCCTCCTCCCTGGGAGGTGAAAGACATGTCTACACACAGCGCGCCGACAACCTTACATCACCCGAGTCAGCAGAGCTACCCTGAACCCTGGCAAAAACCCCACGAACGTGGAACGGCCTCACCAAAATAAACGCCCAGCACCACTAGGAAACGAAGCAGGCAGGCGGTGACGAAGCAGCAGCAGCCACGGTTGTTTCTCGACTTTCACTCAGAGAGCGTTCTGGACTGCGCGAGCCAGGTCGCGCTCCGAGCTTAGTCTTCATTGGCACCGCCGGCGATACCAGTGCCGCTACACTGTAAATGTAAAATAGAAAATGACCAATTCCGCATATATAGGCATTAACCCATTACCGCTATCCGAACAGGTTCCATACATGAACAATGGGTCCGAACACCGCAACCGAAGTGAAAGCCGAACTGCTAGCGCCCTTAATTCGCATTTGGACTCACTACGCAAATCGACCTTTTTAATGTTCACGCCGCCGAGGCTTCTGCGTGATTTAAGGTGACGCAGTCCAAAAATATTTTTTTGATCCAACACAAGATTTTTATTGGATACGCAAAGCGTTTTTTATTTTTCACATGAGGCTGTCGACTGCAGCTACCTAATATGTTTTCTTGCATGTTCCCGGTCCGAGCATTCTGCCTACCCCAAAGCCAGGGTCGCAAAAGCAAGGTTCCTGACATCCAGATGGGCGACCGTCTGTTCCGAGGAAGCACTGCATGGAAGGCAAAAATACAATAATGGAGGGTTTGACGGAATACCATCTGGCGAGAAGCAAGCATTGCATGAATAGTAAACGTACAACCATTTGAAGGAAAGGAAAAGACGTTTTAAGGCCCGTACAAGACCTTCGATCACGCAGAGCTCTGGATGCCGAAACTATGGGTTATGTATAGGGTTGTTGAAATTGCGCAGTGAGTTAGTGCACACTTCTAGAAGAGGTCCGTGTGTCCTGTTAACAGCATGCTTCGGGATGTGTACATGAAAAAAAATCACCTAACAGTTATGAGTGCGTGACACGAATGTTTCATCGTTACCTGTGGTGGTCGCAAAGAAATTTTCGCCACATGTTTTTTTCTCTTCGATCACGCACGCAGGTTAGCGAGTACGAACTTGAACTTGAACCCCAGTGAGAACCACTTCCAAGCGCACACCTCTAAGAAAGCTGGACGCCGTGCCGGAGGTCGCTTGTACCCATCTTTGGCGGTTCCAGCGACAAACATCCAAGAGTTCGGTTGCACGTTCCCTCGGGCTAGTCATACCTTCTTCCTTCTACGGTAACCCTTCTCTCCCTGCTTCAACAGAACCATCTCAGATGGCCCCCGTGGTAATCATATTCCGGTCGCGCTTTACCCCGCTCTCCCTATGTTCACTTCCTGCCGCGGTAACCACCCTCCGGTTGCACAATACCTCCTCCTTCTCTTTCCTGGTGGTTAACACCCTACGGTTATGCCGACTGCTACAATACCGGCGCTAAACAGAGGCAACGGTCCCTTAACAGTTATCGCTGAAACTTACGATTGCGCCTTCTCTTTAAATCATTTCATCTGCTACAAAACACGAAGCATGCTATTAACAGAACATGTGTAACGCTTCCAGATATTTAAAAGTGGTCACTGCGCAATTTCAACTGCACATAAGCCACCATCGTTCTATAGAGAGCTCTACATTGTCAAGGGACCCGCACGGGCGCGGAAACGTCGTTGCTTTTTTTTTTCTTTCGTTTCTTCAAATCATGACGAGCGCATGTTTAAAATTCCTGCAAGATTAACAAACGAGAAGTCTGTTAATCTTGCGACTCGACTCCTAAATGCCTTAGTTAAACATACGTCGTCGCAGTTTGTAGACGGGTTGCAGCTGAAGCTCTGAACGGCGATAATATCTTGTTTGAGCACACGAAGGGCATTAAAAACTGTGCAAATCTGTGTGTAGGCATTAGTTGAACGCCTTGCTGAGGACCACGCACAGCATGTATGGCAAAAATTACGGCAATTAATAATTCAAATAATAATTAACAGCAAATGTGAACGGGTTATTGCCTTTAGTGCGTGTATTAATTATTAATATAAGGACATCAACTTGTCACTTTTGTCAGTATAACGAAGAGGTGCATTCGTATATCCCCAAAAAATATATACTGTAACGCGGTTTATTGGCACGTTGAAAGCTCCGGCGACGAAGGCCCTAGCGCAAGTAATCTAAGAACCAACGAGGCGAGAGACCGGGATACAAGCGGCAGTTCTCCAGCACGAGCATCAGACGGGCGGCGCTAACGCTTCGTCGCCGTTGGCGTCGGTGCTGATCATCTTCTTCATTCCAACACCTTTATAATTCACCATGTCAACGCGATGACCGTTGCAGCGCGTTGTAGTGAATCGAATATGTTTATCTCGTCATCTGGAGTGCATAATAAGATAGAGAATGTAGCACACTTCAATAAGCGGGATTTGGTGTAAGAGGGCAAGTTTCAGCACTCATTCTGCCATTATATAAACAGGAAAATAACAGAGCTTGCAGAACTATGCAATAAAGTGTCATCACCGAATGCACAGCCACATTGTTCCCCATTAGAATGGTGATGTGAACTGATCGGTCAAAAACAAGACGCAATACGTGTTGTTAATCACTGAACATATAGGAAAATATTCGGAGCGCTTTCTTAGACAAAACTTGCCAAAGAGTCACTAGGCAATAAAAGTAACCTCCAGCGTACTCACGACGTTGTTCTTCTAATTAATTCATGGTATGAACCATGTGCAGCAAATGACTCACGGCCAAAGCCAACAAAATTTAACGGTAGCCTTTAAAATGATCGGAACGATGTTTTTGTATCTTCGGTAATCGATTGAAGGAATAACAAGTTACAGTAGATAGGAAGGCACTGCATGTGCACAAATACAACTGAGCTTAAGATGTAACTGCAAATTCGCACAGAGACGAAAATTCATAGGAGTTTTAAGTGCATCGACAAGGCACTACTGAGTTCTAAAAAGCATCTCATCATTACCGTATACATACTGAACGGCAGCCCACAATCAGCGTTTCGTGCCATTATTAAAACTTTGTCAAATCTATTGAACGGAAAATAAATGGCGGTGGCTTAGCTCTGGTTAAACCTGGAGTGACGCGATAGCTACAGCTGGCCGAGTGGAACTTGCTCAGTAGAATTGCAAAGTCAGTTCACCGCTTCGTTTCGTTGGGCGTTCCTTCTTTATCTTCGTCCCACTTCACACGGTGCAAGCGCACAGCTGTTGCAGCTCGGTTTTGTCGGCTGCTCCGCACCACGTGGCTGGTCACGTGACCAACAACGTGACCACGTGGCTGTGGCGGCGCCGCCACGGTCACGTGCCACCGCCACGCTGAAGGCTCGAAATGCTACCGTATTGTAGCTATCGCTACAAAAACTTGAAATTAGACCGTGGACAGCCGTGGGTCATGGAATGAAAAAAGGCAGACTAAACCTTAGTATGCGCCTAACAGATATCGATGGTTCCTCGACATAATCAATGCAATGGAGACGGAAGCGCAGTCAATGATAGAAGAGGCCCCGCGTAGTGGTATACTTGGCAAATTTAGAGGGTTATGCTGGCCACGGCTGGCGCAAGATGTGGGATCCAAAATCACAGAAGGCGGCCTCAATTTTCGAGTGGAATTGACCTTGTTAACAATGACATGTGTTTTAATGGTTTGGTTTGGTTTATGAGGGTTTAACGTCCTAAAGCGACTCACGCTATGCGAGACGCTGTAGTGAAGGGCTCCGGAAATTTCGACCACCTGAGATTCTTTAACGTGCACTGACATCGCACAGTACGCGGGCCTCTAGCATTTCGCCTCCATCGAAATTCGAGCGCCGCGGTTGGGATCGAACCCGCGTCTTTCGGGCCGGCAGCCGAGCGCCGTAACGACTCAGCCACCGCGGGGGCTCATGTGTTTTAATCGCCATCATTAATACATGGGAATTAAAAGTGAGTACCTAAAACCTTTATTTATTCCCATTCCCGGAGTCTTAGTTTAGACTAATTGGTCTGTTTCCCTAGCGCCGCAAGCACCGCTCCTGTCCGCCTTTTGTATTCGCCCTCGTGTTTTCGCGCTCCCTCCCCTCGCTATGACCTTCACTTTCGTTGCCGGCACGTGGCTGATTGCCAACAGAAAAAGCAAGGGAGCGATGCCCTTGATATAAAGACAGAGAGGAGGCGTAATAGAATGGCATGAAGGTTAATTATAGGCAATGCTCGGTTTTCTACTCTACAGGTAGAGGAGGATGAAAGGAGCGATAGAAAGTGATAAGACACATGGGTGATCAGAGCACTGAAGGGAATGTGTCTGTAGTGGTCATTACTCCAAAAGAATTACGCACATGGGGAGTCTATAGTCTGTTTCTTAAGCCTTTGTGTCTAAGGTATTCGATGAGCGTCTCCATAGTTCTATTATCTGACCTAGGGCCAGGCCCTAGGATTTTGGCTCCCATTATAGGACAAGAATCCAATCGCCGTAGCGCTGCATCGCTGGGTATTCGTTCATGGTCAGACCGAGGGTAGTCACAAAGTAGGCTCGGAACTGTCTCTTGGTACCCGCAGTGCTCACACGATGTAGAATATTGCCAATCTGGTGAGGTGGCAGTAAGCGTTTGTAAACGCCACTGTCACTCACACGCTACACAGATGCGTTGCATCGTGGCGAGGGAGACCTGATCGTAGCTTCCGTTGCAGGAACCGGTTCGAGGTTGTGCAAACGGCTTCCCGACTCTCCAGCCATAGTCCTTGCAGCCAATGACGAATGGTGGGCAAGCACTCATAGATGCTGTGCGAGATGACCCTCGCCAGTGGAACTGGGAGAATGTGCACGCTGCCTGGGGCCGTATAAGCAACGCTTTCAGCTAAGTTGTTCCCAGTTGAAATCCAGTCGGCTGATACCACGCCTGAAACAAAGGAAGTATCAGCTGGAGCTGGTATCATACAGGAGGAGGAGAAGGGCTATAATGGAAAAGGAGAGGTCTGTCTGGTTGTCGGCATGACATGCTACTCCAGGTGAGGGTGAAAGAAGAGAAGAGTAGAGAAGAGGATGGCGAAAAAAATGAAAGGAGAAAAAGAAAGGGTGAATGGTGAAATCAAGCACACTAACGCACTCACAAACACACATACACACACACACATATTTGTCAAAGAATGTCCACCAAACCCGTGTCTCTTAAAAACACCAAGAATGCTTTTGTCCCGCGCACAACCGAAGCCGCGTCCCTCCAGAATCCATGGACATGCTCCAGGTGCACAAGGCCATCCTGTCGAAGTCCTAAAGCACTTAAATGTGCCTTGCGATGATGGTTGAAGAGCTGGCAGCGGGAAATCAAATGTGGAAGATCCTCGGGCACACCACATATGGGGCACAGAGGGCTACGCGATGCACCAATTTTATGTAAATAGGATTTAGTGAAGGCAAAGTCCAGGAAAACTCGGGGTAGGCAATTTTGATCACGTCTCTCTATATTGCGTGGCATGTGGAAGTCCCGCGCACATCCGAGGCCGCGTTCCTCAAGGGTCCAAGGACATGCTCCAGGTGCACAGGGCCATCCTGTCGAAGTGCTAAAGCACTTAAATGTGCCTTGCGATGATGGTTGAAGAGTTGGCAGCGGGAAACCGAATGTGGAAGATCTTCGGGCACACCACATATGGGGCACAGAGGGCTACGTGATGCACCAATTTTATGTAAAATGGATTTAGTGAAGGCAGCGTCCTGGAAAACTCGGTGGAGGCCATTTTGATCACGTTTGTCGACATTGCGTGTCATGCGGAAGTCACAAGTGGGGTCGATACTTCGAAGGGGTCTATATTGATGCTGCGGATCACATCACAAAGAGCGTTGCGTCTGCCAAGATTTTCTAGTTAGAAGCCTCGCGCCATCACTGCGAGAAAATGGTATAGGTAGGCCACTCGCGTGGAGAAGATCACAGAAAGAGTGATTCTGGAGTGACTCGAGTGGTGCCTCGAGCGATATAACATCTATTGTAATACTATGGCAGGCTTTCCGCGGGCAGCTCCTCTACAGCAAACGTCATTGATCTCGTCGCCACCGTACAGCAGGAAAATCGTCTGAGCCGCACCGCTGTGACACTTTTCTGCGTTCTCAAAAAGCATGACTCGTGATGCCGTCCTTGATGCTGTGGACTCTGTTGGAATCGGTGGTCGGATGTTTACGTAGATACCAAGCTATCTGACCAGGAGGTCCTACCTCATCTGGTGTCCGGATTGTCCGACGACTGAGCATTATTAGCGATTTTCATGAACTATGTGGGATGGCTCAGTTTATCCAATACGGCGGCGCTACGAAGGACTGCTTCAGGGAGCAGCCGAGTTAATTGTGCTTGTTTCAAAATTTCGCAATAACCTCGCATTTTCTCGTCGGTGTTGGCCACCTCGAGTCTTTTGTCGCTAGACGGTGTACAAGGACTAAATGAGAGGCAAGCAAGAACTCGCTGTCTGGCGTGTGAAAACAGCTGGCGCGAATGTAGAGCTATGAACGCTGGACACCCACTTTGGAAAGAATTTAAAATCAATAACATCGACGTTAGAGAGTTTTGCAATGGTGAAATTCCAGTACTAGGAGAGCAATTGTTTTGCATTCAGCACTGCACATGAGCAATATTAAGCGACTGTAATTCAGCTTGCCTGAGTCACACAACTCACCGCTCTGCAGCGCAAGCACACACGCACTTTCCCTGACGGACGACCAGCCTGTGGCGGACAGCCACCTCCTTCATCGGTGGGAGGCCCGCCGCAGCCTTGCCCGGCGGTGGAAGCGTACACACAGGTCGAACAAGAGGCTAGGGATGTGCATATGCCAACTCACGACACAGGCCAAGCTGTATGCGTAACAGCTGATGGACTCCAGCTGGATCTCATGGTGCGATAGGTAGGCAGGACAGATTAGCTCCAAGAGCTCCTGGCAGCTCTTGCACACACTGCTCGACCCGGCCAGCACCCGCGGTGAGAGACAACGGAGCCTGAAACGTGCTCAATACAAATACCCGGGCACTATACCGCTCAGCTTGCTGACGACTTGTGCTCCCGCTACCTCTCTCGCAAAGTGGATCCGGTGGGGCCCGAGTTCCAATATGCTGGGCAACCAAACGCGGACTTGTGCGCTCCTTTCGCACTCCAGGACCTTAAGGCAGCTCTCACTATTATGTTACGGCTACCGACAGGGGCCGCATGACAGTCACTCTATTGGCGAATCTCTCGGACCAGATGTACGCCCGACTTCTCGAATGCATTAATCATATTTGGGACGGCGCAGTGCCCTTACCGGAGGAATGGAAGACTTCTTTCGCGACTTTCATGCCCAAACCCGACAAGATGGTCCACTTTGACAATCTTCACACCCTTTCGCTCACTTCATGCGTCGGAAAGCTCATGGAGACAATGGTATGCGACCGTCTCTCCTCCCACATCGAAGGACACGGCTTTTTCGCCGGCGCCATGCACGGCTTCAGACCACATATGTCGGCTGCGGACATCCTACTTCAACTCCAACAAGACGTTATCCTCGCCAAACGTAGGGACAAAGTCATCATTGCGCTGTACATGGAGGGTGCGTTCGACAATGTGAAACACGACTCTATCCTCTCTAACCTCAGCAGCACAAAATGTGCGCCAAGAGCGTTTGCCTACGTCCGGGACTTCCGCTCCCAGTGGCGGGCCCTGCTCCGTATCAACGATCAGGGCTATGGTCCTCACATGGAAACCAGAGGTACACCCCAGAGGGATATGCTCCCTCCCTCCTTGCTTAACATAGCCATGATGGAGCTCCCCAAACTCCTGCAGCGGGTGGAAGGAGTGCACCATGCGCTGTGCGCCGACATCACCCGCTGGGCCAGCATGGGATCCATCGGCGTCATAGAGGGCAGACTCCAGCAGGAAGCCACGCTAGTCGACACATACGCTAATGGCTGCGGGCTCATCTGCGCCCCACCAAAGCGGAACTCCGACACATTCGCGCCGTCAAGACGCACCCCACTTCGATGCACATCTACTGCCGCGAGGGTCCTGTGCGCGAAGTGAACGGGGCCCGTGTCTGGGGCCTGTATATTCACCGTTGGCTCAAAGCAGATACTATAATCGCCAAACTCAAGTGCACCGAGGATATGGTTAGCTACATGCTGCGGCGGGTGTCGAACTGGCACGGAGGTCTGCGGGGACGTGGCATGCTCCGTCTTGCGCAGACCCCCGTTACCAGCCGCATCCTGTATTCTGCGCCGTACCTACACGTCAGCGCCGCCAATGTGCAACCTTGTCGAAGTCATCATTCGGAAAGTGGTGAAGCGGGCTTTCGACGTCCCGATCACAACTTCAGTGGACCGTCTTTTTGGTATGGGGGTGCTTGACACCTTCTGGGAGTTGCGGGAGGCCCACACTGTTAGCACGGATCAACGGACTCTCTTGCCGCGCTGAGAGGGCTCATTGGGCCGAAGAAGTCGCAATTGCTCACGCGGTTTCCGACCCCAAAATTCCGAACTGTCATTACCGATTCGAGATTCGCCTGTGAAAGCTATATGCGCGGTGATGTTGGCACACTGGCCCACCGGCCCACCACATGCTATATGCAATGCAGTCCACCACGCAAAACCCCCACTTAGGTGCATCGTGTGGGCGCCGACCAATCAGGGACTCCCAGAGAACGAAGTGGCAAACGCCGCTGCCCGCGCGCGCTTATCCGCCGGGCACCCACCCTCCGATCCGCTGATGACGAGCTAGGCCGACCGCTGTTGCCGTTCCGAGAAATCATAGACGACTGCACAGCTCGGCACCGACGGTACCCTCCTCCAGCAAAGGGACTGTCGAAGGCCGACGAACGCGTTCTGCGGCAGCTCCAGCGGCTCAGGCTACTCGCTACGACCCGAACGGGAATCCTGAGTGTCCGCACTGTGAAGAGAGCCTTGATGGCGTGAGCATGCCAATTCAGTCTCCAATTCCCTCCCCATTCCACCCCACTAAAGAGGCTTGGGAGGCCTTCTTCCTCGGGTGCTCGACGGTCGGGGTCCATGCAACCATTGTCCGCCGTGCTCGCGAGGCGGCTGGCACTTGCGGTGGCCCGGATTAGGGCTGCTGACCAACTGAGGCCAGTATCCACCATCTTCGCCGGCCCGCATTCAATTTGATTATGTCAATAAAGTTGTTTCATAAGCAAGCGTTTTCATACGCATCTTTGCGCTGAACGAAATACAGCGCTGTCTCCGGTGGCTTGTTTCTCGTAGCGCCACTGCATCAGCGACATGCGATAAATGTTGGCGCATGTTGACGCCTCAGAGCTTCAGTTGGGCAATCTATTACATATTCGAACCTGAGCTTTTTACGTTTTAGGGTTTCTGAGTTAGGGTGTTGACCAATACGGCGGACCAAACAATTTAGGAGTAAATACGGCCGTGATGTTGAGGTGAAGCTATCCTCAATTGTAAAATTCATGTGCGAGATGCGAGTTCACGCTTGTCATTTGCGTGCTTGTTTTCTTTGTCTTTAATAACAAATGCATTCTGATTTTAAAAGCCTGACAATAGATCCGACACAACTTTTCTTTCAACCCGTAGCTTTAAAGGGGCTCTGAAAGGCGGTCTCAACAATGATGCGAATGTTCCTAGGATGCTAAAGGACGCCGCTTCACAAATATCCTCCAGCAATAATTTTTAGATGTGTTTTGTGGAAGCTGAGTTATCTGTAGTCAAAATTCGAATCTCCACGTCTTCGCGCCTTTCCCTCTCTCGTCACTTTTTGCACGCTTAAATGTCGGCGCTCCTCCGCTGGACCCTCCCACTCGCCCCCTCCGCCGGCTGCCGACGCTCGCGAACCAATGCGACCAGTCCCCTGCTGACGTAACGAGCGCTACATGACGTGACGAGCGCGGATGCTGCCGTAACGAGCGCGGATTTGGGCGAAAGCCCAGCACCGCAGGTCGCCGCTAGGCGCGGAAGCGGGAGTTTTAAAAATTGTATTGCAAATTATCGGCTCTCTCTTGAGGACTTCTTCGCGGCATGAACGCTCGTTGGCGTGTACTCTACATGACGCAAGTATTTTATACAAAGCCTCAAACGCCCTTTTCAGAGACCCTTTAAGTGGTGACGGCGACGAGGTGTTCTCAGGGGTGTTCTCAGAGCTTTTAAACATGTAGTGGAGCACGGAAAAGAAAACATTAACAAATGCCACAATTTGTTGTTGTTCTTGTTGTTGTTGTTGTTGTTGTTGTTGTTGTTGTTGTTGTTGTTGTTGTTGTTGTTGTTGTTGTTGTTGTTGTTGTTGTTGTTGTTGTTGTTGTTGTTGTTGTTGTTGTTGTTGTTGTTGTTGTTGTTGTTGTTGTTGTTGTTGTTGTTGTTGTCGTCGTCGTCGTCGTCGTCGTCGTCGTCGTCGTCGTCGTCGTCGTCGTCGTCGTCGTCGTTGTTGTTGTTGTTGTTGTTGTTGTTGTTGTTGTTGTTGTTGTTGTCTTGGTGACATGGCACATACGATGCCGCAATTTATCCTGGTGCCCTTCACTGCAGCTCCTCTCTCTGTTTCTTCCTTAACATCAACCTTACTCCTTTTCTTACGGCGTGGTTCCACCGAGAATTGACACCATTACTGCGCCATGTATCTTTGTATTATTTGTTATAATCCCACACTCAGGCGTTCATTTATCTCGGCTAACTGCAATGATTAATGAAAAGAGTAAAAGAGCACTTTGAAACAACTTAGGAAAAAAATCGCGATTTGTCCAATATGGTGTAGGAAAGAGCGCCCAAAACAGAGATTTTTTGAACCAAGTAGGGGAATTATTTGGTTGCGGCATAGAACATCACTGATTTAAAATGGGGACGTAATGACCGAATAAAGCCGCGATGATCCTCGGGCTACCTCTGACAGCGTCAAAGCAGTGCGGAGAACCTTGGTAACGACGCCATTGTTGCTGAGCTTTCATATTTTCACTGCCTTCGCACACATCCCTTTTGAACATGGTACCTACCTATTGCAGTGAATTTATGTTCTATTCTTAGGGAAGAACGTTCGCTCGGCTTAGTTAAAGCGGCTCTAGAAGGGGCTGCGGTATGCCTAGGGTGTTCAAAGACGCCGCATCGGGAATATTCAAAAGCAAAAATTTCTTAATGCGTTTGCTAGAAGCTGAGTTATCTTTAGTCTGAATTTGAATTTCAGCGCCTTCGCGCCTTTCCCTCTCCACTCGTCACTTTTTGCACGCTGGAAGGTCGGCGCTCCTCCACCGGCCCCATTGCCGGGGGCGGAGCTTCCTGACCCGCCGGATTGACGCGGTTGGCTGGTCACGGCCATGATAACTACGGGAAGTCTGGCAGATTCTAATAGCCATCTCTTGACGGACTACCCATGAGCGTGAAACGGAGGAGGGCACGAGCATGAAAAATTCGTCGGAAAGGGCTCTCCAACTTTTTCGCGCGACTGTGGATTATTATTTGCCTCATGTGTTCATGAGAAAAACAATGCAGTGATTGAGCGAGTGTTCCTCGCTCATTAGGTGTTCCTCATTAGGTGTTCCCGGGACCCTCTAAAGGGAGACCGTCTTGTGGTAAACGATAAAAATTGAAAGAAATATAAATGTAAAATAAAACCAAATAAAGGAAATAAATTAGTTAATTAAAGAACAATGTCCTCGTCTGCGAAGTTATATGCAAAAAAGAGCCCAGGCCACTGAAGAGACCCATTAACGCTATCGCGTCACACCCTTAAGGCGGAGCTCAAGTGTCCCCGGAAATTTTTCAAGCGTCCTTACAAATCCGCTGTAAACGAACTAGTCACCAAAAAAGGTTGAAACTTCCCACAGGTGTAGAGTCTTCGTAACGGACACACGAGGAATATACTTAGATTCCTTCCTTTTCATGGAAAATATGGATTCACTCGATTCTTGCACTTCGACTTGATTTCTGAAAAATGGCATTAACTTCATTTCTATCCGAAAGCGCACATAAGAAAAATTTATAAACGGTTTCGCTAGCAGCATAGCGCTGCCTGTGTTGTGTCCTCTCTTCTTTGTCCCGTCTGTCGCGCTGTTATGGATCCTCGTGAGCACCAACTCGCCCAACAAATGGTATTGCCGCTGCCTGTTTCTATGCTCACGCTCTTAGACAGCTTCCATCTGATGGCGATGCTAGGTCTGGTCCCATAGATGAACAGCCGCACGTTCGACTGCACACACAGCAGTGACTTGCCTGTTACGACGCCTATGCTAGTTCAAATCAGTGCCCGCGAACACCACTTGCGTGGCGCCATGCGTCCAATCTACGCCGCTCCGACTCGCGCTTAATCGCTTTTCCTCTCCCTTCATTCTCCTACTCCGCTTTCCTGCTCAATTTCTTCGGCTCATCAACGAGACGTCACCGGCGGTTAATTCAAATAGCAGTCGTGTTTGTGCAGTTCACGTGGTCGGGCCTCTTCATATTCGCGTCAACCGTGTTTTTGTTGTGTCATCCACAGGTTTTCGGCACAGCTCGTTTTATACATCTCTGAGCATTAACTTCCGTGCACTCAGAGTGCACAATAAACGTTGGCCGTCGTGCTTCATGTCCTAGTTCGGCGTGGACAAGCAGTTGGTGCGTCCAAAATGAAGGGTATTTCAGCAGTTCCCTACGTATTCTCTGCCGTGCGCTGGCGTGCCCCAACAACTGCACTGTATTCGGCAATTGGCCGACGCTGGTCACCGCTGCGGGCGACTGTTTACTGAAGGCCATCGGGGATGAACTCCTTGTGAAGTTTTTTCCCTGTAAGAACTGTAGTTTCAGAGTATGCAAAGATGAAGGCACCGGATGGAAACTATCGGATGTCGTATACTTTTTCTAGGGTGCAGTTTCCAGTTAGCTTATGAGGATTTTAAGCCTATTATAACGTTTGTTATCAGCGGCGTGGTTGATACTTTGTATAAGCTGGAAAAGGAAATCTTAGAAGGCCAGAATAAATGCACTGACCTGAAGTAGTATTGTGATCATTGTATGCATGAAGCACTAGTCACGCTAACGAAGTCCTGTACAATGATGATGGGCGCTCGAACTTATTGCTGTAATGTTGACTGTTTTCGCAAAGTGCAAAGGCAGCCATGTGTATCCGGAGAAGTGCTGCACACGAGGATAGCAGTGTACACTTCGGAATAGTTGTGATCGAAAAAATGAGATACCTACCGTGGATAGCAATTTTTGATTCTAGATTACAGTTCTAGACAGTTCATAAAATTATCAGTACAAATAAAGAATTGCATGTCCTTCCTTGTTAGTGCTCCTTATTAGAAATTTAGTTTTACTGGACCAAATTTGCCGCGAGAACAAGATTTACGAAAGTTTGTTAAATAACTCTATTTCTGCTCATGTTTGAACTCCTAAACTAGCACCCAATTTCTAACCCGCGAAATAAGTGAAAGTGTCAAAGCGGTAAAGCTGGCACTGTTCATAAAGAACGGAATTGGGCTTTTTGGGATGCCATTTCAGCATATAAGGGTGTCCCAGCTAACTTTCGCCAGTGTTTAAAAATACGCCGAGGCACTCTAAGACGGCCGCGACCAAATGCATGCTGCTGGCTATTGTATCGAGCCAGCCACACTATGTCTTGTATTGTGGTTAATTGCGTAATTATTCGATATTAATTAACCAACTTCGCAAGCAACGGAGATGGGCGAAAAGGATCAATGAGAATCTTGTAGAACGGTCCGGGAAACTTCTCTTTGAACAGTTTTTAACTCTGCATTTATTATGTATCAGCGTTTTTCCCGCTCAATGGAAATGCCCGCGAAATACAAAAAATACCATGTGACATGCCCGCTTGCGCACCGCGGTTTCAGCGCTCTCAAACGTTCCGTATCAGAACTAACAGATAATTTAGCCTGGTGCGTCGCACCTTAAAAGGCCAGTGGTATGCTTCCCTCGCGGCGCTTCATGATAGCGACAAGCACAGCGTAATCGCACAGCCAGCGTGTGCGTCGGGTCCCTATCACCTTTTAATCAGCAGTACACCCGGCTAGATGAGCTGTTTCTTCAGCGGAATGTTTGAGAGCGCTGCAATCGTGTCGCAAAAGCGGACATGTCCCGTGGTATTTTTTGTATTCCGCGGGAATCTGCAGAGAGCGAAAAAGCCTTATACATAATGGATGGAAAGTTGGACACTGTTCAGTGGAACGTTTCGCGCACCGTTCTACAACTTCCTCATTGGACTTTTTCGCCAATCTTCATTGCTTGCGAAGTCGGTTAATTAATCTCGACTAATCATGCAGTTAAGCCCAATAAAAAATAGTGTGAGGTGCTCCATAAAAAAGGCAGCAAGATTCATTTGGTCGCGTCGTCTAAGAGTGCCGCGGCATATTTTTAAACCCGGGCTAAAGTTGGCTGGGACGCCCTATATGGTGCCAGCTATTGCCTGCTATTAGCACCCGTGGTCATACTTTGTCATATCTGACGTATCCCATCCTTTATTACGTTCCGCACCTAACAATGTCTCTGTTTTACTGAATGCATCCATGTCACTCGTAAACGAAGTGATAACGTGAAACTAACAAAAAAATTCTCTTCGGCACATTATGAATTTCCACCTTTGTTAGCACCAAATTAACAGTTCTTGCTGAATCTCAACGAATAGCTAACGACTGGCTCAAAAGCGCTTTGCGTACATAATACAGAGGTGGTATCGAATAATTCGTAGTAGCACTTCTTTGAAGATGCTGTAAGAATAATTTTCTTGTTGGCCTCACCAAACTCAAAGGACGATCCCTAACTTTTTTTTATAATAAAGATTCACATGGGTCATGACGGCAAGACATTATTAACTCACTATGGTTGACGGAAAAACCATTATCTGCGCCATTTTGTGGTTTTCATCTTAATGTTCGTGAGTGGGCAGCATAGTGTCCATGATCAATATATCAGTACACAGACAGAACAAAAAGCAAAGTAGCCGGAGAAGTTTTAATTGCCAATAACTTACCGGTATCAGTGGTGCATGCTGTGGAAAAAAGCAGAGGTGTGTTAAACAATAATCTCATCCTCTACGGCGGGCATTTATACAGCCTACCAGCATATTACTGATACCAATACTTAATCTAAGACATTGCATAAAGGATGTGGTGCTCGGCGTTTTAGTTTAGGTTTACTCATAATGTATTCCGAGTTACCAATAATTTCTTAAGAATGTATACATGTAAAATATACTGCAGATACTATGTCACATCAAAGGATGGGAAGAAGTCAGAATTCTCGTGTCGTCTAGAAATAAAGAAAAACGAGTACGTGTAGCTCCAATATGAATTGGAACCCATTAGAAGCTTCAAACTAATGCTTACTTCATAAGCATGAGAGAAAAGCACACTTGTGCTTAGGTTTTTCTTCTGGGCGGGTAGTGCCAATAAAACATCTTCGACTTCAATGTAAAAGTAGCAGCGAAATTTGTACGTCTATGTTAACTGATTTCCTTTTCATACAGAAGCTACATGCAGTCTGCAACATACTGCGTGGGCAAAAACAAAGCATGAGGACCTTCTCAACGATATTCTTAAAGAAGAAAACACGCTATAGCAATTAGGTTGCCTGCTACTACAATGAGCGTTTAATGTTCTTCAAATTTCCCGCCAAGACTCCGGTGGAACTGGTTCCATTTAGAATGTTCGAGTACTTTCCATTAGATTCTTATATTGAATGATACAAATGCGACCCGCTAATCCACCTGAACTGATTTTCTGGGGTGGCCCTGCTTCTAAAATTTCGAGTGTCCTTTGGAAATTTGGGAGCTGGGACAACTTCCAAATTTTGGGGCGTTCTCAGATTTCCAAATCTGGTGGTGCCTCATGAATAATCTACTAGGGGCACCCATGGTGTTGATGACGTCACGACCATCTCGACCAATCAGGAAATTTAGGGACAGAGAAGCCGGAAATTTTTTGTGAGACGACAGCCGAAATGTTATTGCATTAATATGCTATTGCGGTGCGTAGACGGCCAGATGAAAGAGAAGTACATCAGCTCTCAATCACTATTATCCATCAATCAAATTGAATGAGCAATTATCGTAGCGTGGATACAAGGTGAATAGGCGGGTCATGTCGAGATGAAGTGCGAGCGCACTTCGGTTTCAGTTTTAATCTATTTCGCTGCGAGCATGATTCGAATGTTTTCAGAGATGACCGTAAGTGGCCAGCCTACACGGTGCACATGTTAAACTGTACTAAACTGCCTAAGTGAGCTTAATTGCGCACGGCCCAAGCACCGACAACTTCTATCCTGTTTTTCTGTGCCGTTTCCTTGCCAGAAGAGTTTGTCCATCGAGAGAGAGTACCTGCATGCCTCGTGAGCTCTTCAGCTCTTTGTACTCGAAGCACTTGCTCCGGAGCACTTCTTGTGCTGAGCAGAATTCTACCACGTGCATCATGCACGCAACGTTTGCTCTCGTTGCGTGCAT
Source organism: Amblyomma americanum (assembly GCF_052857255.1). NCBI lineage: Eukaryota > Metazoa > Arthropoda > Arachnida > Ixodida > Ixodidae > Amblyomma > Amblyomma americanum. The sequence goes on along the minus strand of NC_135498.1, from coordinate 57,205,764 downwards.
CGTCTTTTATCGCCACTTCGTAGTTCAGCACCAACGTGAAGACATCATTGGAGGCGAGAAATAACTGCTATTGTTCTATCGAGGTAATGCGTCTAGATTACCCTTTAACTCGTGCTGTCGAGTAGAAATTACCGCCTGATTCTCGCCCCCGAGGCCCAAAGGGCCTTAACGCAGCGCTTCCGGGCTGCGGCAACCGCCAATGGGGTGCCTGACTAGGCATCCCACCTAGTGGTCGTATGGGCGTGACCTGAAAACGATCCCTAACACTCTGTAGTTTTATCTGGTGGAAATACAAGCTGTTCAGTCAATCAATCTATGATTACATAAAAAAAATTTTCACCACCACCACCCCTGATTCTCTGTATCACTGTAGTAGTCGAGCATTATAAAGTGGTTATGCTACAACAGCTAATGCCCTATGTGCGTATTCAAAACTTTGCTTTTCTCTAATACCAACATTTGTAGCCTTCGCCTCCTCTGCCCACTATCCTCCCGGATGATGTTCCCGTGCCAGCCTTGAAATAAGCAGCTACGGTACGGGCGGCAGTATTGCCCTTTTGGTCTCCTAATGACCGTCATCCACCGCTGCTACTGCAAGTAACAGCAAAACATTTCGCTAGACGGCGCCATCCTTGCTGCAAACTGACTACGCTGAGCAAGTCTGCCCGCACGCCATATTTCTGCAGTCGAACCTCCACACTCAAAGTATTTCTTCGATTTTAGCTTGGAATTTCGTTAGAGAGGAGAAGAGTGACTGGAATACATCTCACTGCACTTTAAAAATTAGATTGTCAGCTTACGACCACTGCAGGATCGGTGCTTTATAATTGGTTATGTATGAAGGTAAGTTATAAGTGGGGATAGAAATTGCATTCACAAAATTCACCAAGACCAAATGAACAGCACAGACATCCCCAAACAGAATGCCTATTCTCATTCAGTTACCCAGCGACAAACCCGTTCTTGTCATTCAAACAAGCTGAGCGATTTTTTGTGCAGAGCATTAAAGCCTCTTTTTTTTTCCTATAGCTATTCGTACGCGGAACAACCTACCTGCAAATGTGGTTGAGTGTTCAACGCTATCTTTTTTGAGTGCATTCAGTAATAGATAGCGGTGTTTCATAATGTCGTATCATAGTGTTTGTACTTCATTTTTTACTTTGTACGGGTTATACACGTTCGTTTCGTTGTCGTCCTTCGCAAGACTGAATGTACATTATATTTTTGTAAACTGTTTTGCTCAGGACCCTCCACTTCTGCCTAAAGTCTGACATTCAGGCTAGCAGTATGCAATAAACAGACTTACCGGGCCTCCACACGGCTGAAAAGTTCCAGCAAATATATCGTGTTCAGCAGTGACTCTTTCCTTCCTACAAAATAAAATCGTACTTATTCAATGCTCAAAAAGGCCGTATTATTTAGCCAAAACTGACCGAAGGATGGTTCCACATAAGAAAATTCCTGGAGCGGTGGTCAGCCTGTTAAATTTGCTCCAGATTTTATATGCCGTTGCCTGATCACAAGCATAAAGAACTGACAATTGTTTTTGAGGAACGAAAAATTCTTGTCGCATATAACAAATTATTTATCGCAAACAGGAGGAGTGCCGCTCTCATGCGCTGTGCTGCTTTGCCAACTTCGGTTATGAATGAAATGCAACATAATAAAAATATGTATCTGAAAATTCTTACTGTTTAGGTATAGATACTTCTGTCTGCGCCTTGTTATTAATGCTTGAACGTTAGTGGGGACAAGTCGCGATAGATAGAGTGAAGCACTAGGTGAAGCCCTGCCCACCGGATTGTGAGCAAACTTCCCACCGTGGCAGCTGGCAGTTAACTGAATGATTGGCCGCAAGAGGTCGCCCAGGACGATAAATCTGGGCCCCACAGGCTCCACCGGTGGCAGCACCTGCCATCGCAGGGGGCAGTGACGCATCGCTTCAACGATGCACTACTGCTCCAGAAGTGGTATGAGGACTCCTAGGACACCATGAATGTAAAGTAGAGGATGGCCTATCTCGCGGTGTTCAAAGAAGATGACGAGAATGAACACGCCAAGAAAGAAAAATAGAAGGCCTTAAAAAGAAATGTGTGTGGTCCATGAGCGCAGTTAATAATGGTGACCTCTCACGCATTTCCGTCTTGTTGTTAAAGCAAACCACATTGAGTTTTTTGTTTTGCTTTGTTTTGTCGGTTTCAGGAGTTCAGTTTTTTTACCTAAAATTAGTCGAAATTAACCTAAGCAACCCTTTTTTGTCTACTTTTCAGGCATTTATCTTAAGAAAAAAATTGACCCAGAGCTGCCGGATATATAAATTGTGTTCTACGCAAAGATGTCTGTCATAATGTGGAAGTTCACACGTTTTATATGTGTCATTGATAACGAGATTTAGTCGCGCGAACCTCAAAATATAAAACAGTGAACAGCACAAACTTCTCCTAAAAATTAAAAAAAAAACAGCGTTCAGAAGCGTCAAGCAGATGTGGCATTATATTGACGCTTTAATAGTTACAGGCCGTTTAATGAGACCCTTGCGAAAAGTAGAATGCGGGCTGTACCAGATCCCAGCTTCTTAGTCTAGGTGTGGAGAAGTGAAGCACCTATATGTCGGCGGAGCAGAGGTTGTGGCGGATGAAGGCTCCGCCGAGGCCAAGAACGCCGCACCCACCGTGCAAGCAAGCAAGCGCCCCAAGAGCACCGTGGGACCACACGGTGAAAGTCCGTTTTCGGGGCCTCAGACAGATTATAGAACATCATGGGCGACGCCCGAGAGTGCTTGGTGTAAACGACGAATGAAAGTACGCTCCCTGTGACTATACGGATGGCTAAGCCTAACGAGCATGTCCCTGCAAAGCCCACTTCTCCAGCTGCGCACGGCGTATACGAATTAGGGGCACCACTCGGAGGGACTTAAACCACGAAGATTCTGTTTAAGCTGTATAGCTTTCTTTGTAGCCGTAAGGCTGCATTTGCGTGGATGCCAATGGGTAATTACTCCCTTATGACAAAGCAACTACACCTTGGGAATTCCCTTAAAAATTAGACCTCCACTATACACTGCTGTCATGCGGAGTAATATTTTCACCAGCGCGTTCACGCATTATGTGGGAGCGCAAAACAACACGAACAGTCGCCTCAGATTCGCCACCATGTGCCCTCTTAAAATATGGCCCGCATCGGCTTCAGCGCTGAGACTACAGGGCTTAATAGACTGGATATATTTCACCTCGTCCTCCACGACAACGCTCTTCCAAAATTGGTCTTCTAGGCACCGCATAAAAAAAAAATATATATGCGCGTTTGCGAGACTGACATGTTCGGTTTGTGCATGCATATTCGGCCGCGGCGGAGGCGTTCGGTGCGTGTTGAAGTCTCCCTCAGCACAAATCGAGGTAAGTCTAAACGCCAACTATATTTTCGTCGGTCTATGTAGTATCAGGAAGCTCTTAGGGACGGGGTAAGTACGGCCAAGGTAACCTACTGTGGCAATATTGGCTGTAAAGAAGGAATCGCGGCGCCCCTTCGATTTTGTTATAACGAGGTTAAAGTGCGTTTCTGTTAGTTTTCAAGCTTCTTTTCTACAGATTTCATCCCAGCACTACATTTTCTCCTTTTTGACGTTTTTGGTGGGCCTCTTCTCTTCCAAAAGTCTTGATGGGGAGGGAGGAGGGGCAATGCTTTCTTTAGTACTGGAAATATTGTAGTAAAATGTCCGTCGTAATAATTTTTTTTTTTGCGGTTATGCGCAGTCGAAATAGGGAAGAAAGCTATTATAGGTTATTTTACTCGTACGTGTGTTATTCGAGCTATAGGCACTGAGGGGCTGTGGCTTCCTTCTTCCGACGTGCCTAGGGTGGATTGTTACGCCAACTCGGAAGAGCTGCAGCTTTCAATGCATGGCAGCCGCAGGTTTGCAAGCGGAGCCAGACGACGCAGAAACAGATTCCGTGCTTTTCTAATACGATTCTCCAGTGAAAAATGCGAGCGTTTACTCATTGCGCTCACCGCACGCCACAAGAGAAAAAGTGCCAGTTATAATTGAGCCAGCTTTAAATATTTTTAAACGTCCCAGTCGTTCCAAACTTATGCAAGAAGGGAATGTGTTAGAGGAACAACATTCCAAGCACTTACACCAATACGGTCATTGCAGTAAAGAGCAAAAGCGACAGCAGCTTGACCGGAGTCATTGTTGATTGCCCTCGATTGCTTGCACTCTGAGCTACTTACGCCTCCTATGATTGTGTTGTCATATACGCGTGATGTTACATCCCTGTGACTGTGGTAAGTATTGTGTCGTCATTTGAAATCTGGTGTCCGCACTTCGCAAAAAGAGCCCCCGCTCAATATGACGCAAATGTTCCTACGAACTAAAAGCCGAAGTCTGTCTATATATGGCTGCATGTGCGAATTCAGACGTCATCAGAGGTTGAACCTCATTATAAAGGTGCAAAGAATGGTGTTGAAAGCAAAACGTATTTGTGAAGCAAAAGGCTCCTACTTTTTCAATCAATTCTGGCAAAAGTTTTTTTTAGCTCGACAGCACTCCTTGCGTTCTTTCCAAAGCAAGGTCTATTTTTCTCTGCACTTAACCTTAAGTCTATTTTTTTTCGCAAGAAGCCACTGACGTAAGCAACTGTCTTGAATTTATTTAGTTTTTGTATTCTCGTCTTTCCGCAATATTTGACTCAATAGCTCATTTCTACATGCCAAGTCATCACTGTGGCCTATTAGTCACGCTTCAATTTGAAGCTCTAAATAAAGTTCGTACAGCTGAAGATTTTCAAAGCGCACCAGAATACTAGTGAACGTGCTTTTTTTTACATTGCCCTTCAATCTGAATACAGTCGATTACACCTAGACTGAACCATAAGCTCGGCGACAGGTTTTGGGACTCCGCCAGCGTCTCTCCCCGATGTTTACTAATAGAAAAATACTACGCCTAAATGAGAGTGACTAAAATATGTGGCTCTTCATGTACGCAATCTTGAGAGATCACAGGTTGCAACTTATGTCTCGGACTCTAGTGACGGCACGCACAGCGAACATTGTGGATAATCGTCAATGGTAGAGAGAAATTGGACAAAATTCTTGATAATCACCAACTGAACAAGGGACGGAAAATATCAGGGTGCTTGCCAACGTTTCGACAAGAGGACTCAAATAGGTTTACAATAACACGTGAAGCAGATTAAGCCAATTACCTCCTCGTGAGATGTGTGTGAATAATAATAATAATAATATTAATAATAATAATTGGTTTTTGGGAAAGGAAATGGCGCAGTATCTGTCTCATATATCGTTGGACACCTGAACCGCGCCGTAAGGGAAGGGATAAAGGAGGGAGTGAAAGAAGAAAGGAAGAGAGAGGTGCCGTAGTGGAGGGCTCCGGAATAATTTCGACCACCTGGGGATCTTTAACGTGCACTGACATCGCACAGCACACGGGCGCCTTTGCGTTTTTCCTCCATAAAAACGCAGCCGCCGCGGTCGGGTTCGAACCCGGGAACTCCGGATCAGTAGCCGAGCGCCCTAACCACTGAGCCACCGCGGCGGGGCTGTGTGTGAACGCTGAATGTGTTTTCGATCCATCGTAACGCAGCCACCGCGGCCGGGGGTTCGAAGCCGACCGCGGCGGCTGCGTTTTTATGGAGGCGAAACGCTAAGGCGCCCGTGTGCTGTGCGATGTCAGTGCACGTTAAAGATCCCCAGGTGGTTGACATTATTCCGAAACCCTCCACTACGGCACCTCTTTCTTCCTTTCTTCTTTCACTCCCTCCTTTATCCCTTCCCTTACGGCGCGGTTCAGGTGTCGGCCGATATGTGAGAGAGGTACCGCGCCATTCCCTTTCCCCAAAAACCAAAAAGCCAACATGGAATTTTTTTGGGACGCGAGAACGCAGGTAAGTGCGGAATTTTCCCTCATATGGTGAACGCAAGAGTTTTCGATTAGAACAACGTCGTGAACAACAGCGCCTTCTAAAATTGCTAAATCCCCTCGTACGGTTATGGCTCTGATATTGCACGTAAGTACGCCAGTTATATATACTGAGATATTTTTTAAATATTTACAGATTTTTATTCTAAAAATGCTGAAATCAACGTCGGTTCAGTTTGTCTAGGTGGATTGTACCGCAAGACGGACGTTAGGTACGTGATAGAGATCAGTTAAGAGACAGTTAACTAATATTAACTAATGCTTTTTATAGGTTTTGTTATTACGGCGCAAGATTATACTGCGACACTGAAGGCCGTCAACATCAACGGCGATTCTAGTTTAAAACTTTCTAAATAATGATCATCAAAAATACGCTTTTGGAATGTTGTTGACTTGGCTGTTTCGCGATGCACATTTACAATGACGCCGCTGAGCGTGGAATTGCTGTCGAAATCATGTTAACATCCTTTGCGTCATAAAATTCACAAACTGCGTCTACATTTACTGCGTTAGAAATGCGAGAAAATCTTTTTATAAATTCGTGACGAGGGAAGGCTAGCTTAATGACCTTTCAAAGCCGCATTTTTCACTTTCAATATCTCGAACCGCAGTGGCGATTTAGAATATTTAAAAGCCGGGCTAGCCATCGGTGTCGACGGCCTTCAATTTCGAGGTATAATCTTAAGTATAATCATGCGCCTAAAAATGAAAAACAAAGCAATGTTAGTAGTTAACATTAGCGACCTATAGGCATTTCAGTTGTGCTCTGTCACGTACATAACGTCCGTGTTGTTGTGCAATCCAGTTGCCCGCACCGCACCGAAGGCGGTGTGTTTATAAAACAAAAATCTGTAGAGGTTTCAAAAAGTCGCCCGGTTTTAACAAGTGATGGTAATTTAAGTTGTTGGAAGGAAATAACTGAATCCAGTAATATGCAATAAATTTAGCAAAGTTATTTAAGGAGTGAAACGAGAAGCGCTGCGATGAACATTTTCGCAGAGCGATTAAACGCAGCCTGCATGTTTCGATACTGCGAATCGAGCATTCGCCTTTCAAAATTTATTGGTGCGAAAGTACTATTAGAATGGGTAAACCCCGAGGAAGATCTTGCGGAGTTTGTGGGTTTGTTTCAAGTGGAATAAATAAATATAAATCAAATAAATACCGCCGTGACTGAAATTCAAACCCGCGGCGGTGCGAATAGATTCACTTCGTAGGGCAGTGCACGAGACCTCTCCACTGTGAACACGAATTCGATTATTTGGGAGTAAAAAAAAGGAGTAAATGTGAGTGCGCTAGTGGACATCTTACTCTTTTTACTATTTTATTTATAGCGCAGCCTATCGCCGCAGCCGATCATGCCTCGTGTTAAGCTGCAACACGCTCTCGCGCTGTGCGCTGTGCATTGCACATTGTCATAAACCTCATAAACTTCATAAACTTATGTCATAAACTTATGTCTGCGCGCGAACAGATCATCCTAACCTCGATCAGACCTTAACATGAGCCTAATATCGTTGCCAGATGTGCCGACGACCCAGCAAAGCAAAACCATAAGCAACCCGCCTGAACACATGCTTTGACACGTTTACTCGGGTTAACTATCTTTAAACCCTACAATTTTTTTGCCAATACGTACTAATAGTATTCAAATTAAATGCCCACGTGGCGCTCCTTGGTCATGCACTTGCGCTAAAGCACTTTCACAATGCTCTGTATTTATGCTTGTGGGGAAGTTGAAGCCAACATTAAACCTTTCGTTAGAGAAGTGAGCTCACGCTTTAAACAAAAGAATGTGAGACCCAGAAGAAGAAAACATTTTTAATATTTTTCTTTTAACAGGGCCTATGGCCAATGTTTTTCAACCATTGTTTTTTTTTGTGCGTAAATGCAAAGAAACATCGAGCTTTATTGCTGCGATGAAAAACCTGCAAGCAGAAAAACTTCAAAAATACGGAGCGTTTAAATTGACTGCATTATCAAGGTTTTCTCATAATCGATGCAACCCAAACGAATTGACAGCAGAGATGGGTCTCGCAGGAATTATACCCTTTTTTGTGCTTTCAAGGACATGGTTCTCTGCCCGTATTCTGCGGGAACGACAATTCGGAGGAACATTGCCGGATGCTGAAGCTTTCTTAAGCACGCGCATTCCCTTTCGAGAGATCAGTGTCACGACCATTACTGAAGCATTTAGAGAACCTTATGAGCCAGTGGTAGGGACGCAGTCTCTTAAATCAGTGGCTCAGGCGGAGAAATTGACGACAGGCCTCTTTAAGGCTAATTCCGCCGGTATATTTCACCACCACCACCAGATCATCTGCCTGCTGGCCGTAAGCAAGCCTACGCATCAAGCGTTGACCGCCTCTCTCAAAAACTTCATCACACGTGTGACTACGAGGAAAATTTAAGAGTGACTAGCGCATCGTAATTACAATGCGCATGCATGCACGCTTAATGTTTGACTATAAATTGTTGCATATATATTTATTATAAACGTGCATGCATAATATTTTAAACGCAGTTGTGAGTGCAGCGCCATGCATGTCGTCTTCTTCATTGTACTGTTGTCGGTAACGCTAATTTTTAAATAACTATAAACCAGGCGAGAGCTCACTCTCATGTTATACTGCATCAGTTAAACATCCCTGCGCTTGCGTGGTAGTGACGAGTCAACTGCGCTGCTTGAAAAGGAAATGCGCCTGGTAAACGAACCGAAAAATATTGTTTTTCACTGATATAAATTGATTTATCGACAGTTTCAAGTATTCTTTTTCTTTGTAAGATTCCTTGCTCTGTATTGGATCCCAACATTAGACTCTCCATTTGTTAGTAAGAACATTGAACTTTTTTCTCTTAACTATTCTTTTTCTTTTTTCTCAGAAATATTTTGTTTCACCTTTGACGGCAATCGATCTAGAAAATTCCAGCCGGGGTGCATCATTCTGCCAGTGTTCAAACTGGAAATACCAAAGAATACGTTGTAATCTATTAACGCCTGTTTTATTCGACAGTCGTATGACTAACACCAGTTTTCGGAGGTTATAAATTACCTACTTGGGAGCCAGCCTGAAAAGATGCCGAATCCTTGCTTGTCAGCTTATATTTTGTCCGCAAAATTACGCGCGCTCATTGGGTGAACTAGTGGTGATTATATCAAGGGTAATTCAACAATGTCTCCATAATCAATTTTCAATACTACATTCATTTTAAAGATATGTAATAATGGCATGACATTCAAAAACTTACACGAATAACATGGTTGCCACAAGAAGCAAGGAAGACAACAACCTGGTCGACGACATAACTAAGCGTGCTTGACTGCTATCAGTGCCAGTCTGCTACTCATGCCACCGAAGAATTGTAGGGTGTTTATATACGCCTTGTGTGACTATATTTTGCAGGTGTTCATATAGCGCAGCCAGTTGGAAGCGGTCTTGCTAATTTGAATTCTTGTTACAAGATATTCTGACGCCAAAGACTAGACTATTCTAGCGACCCATCAGTGCACATGTGGATTTCAAGGTCATTCAACGCTAACATTCAGTGTGTATGGGGTGCTACGGGCTCCTTAAAAGGAAAGGAGCATGACCTTTAATCGCATGCTAGCGACCCACCAGTGCACATGTGGATTTCAAGGTAATTCAACGCTAGCCTTCAGTGCGTATGGGGTGCTACAGGCTTCTTGAAAGGAAAGGACCATGACCTTTAAACGCATGCTAGCGACCCATCAGTGCACATGTGGATTTCAAGGTCATTCAACGCTAGCCTTCAGTGCGTATGGGGTGCTACGGGCTTCTTGAAAGGAAAGAACCATGACCTTTAAACGCGTGCTCTTAGTGTTCGTGTTTTTTTCATTCTTACACAACATGGCAAGCCTCTACAGGTCTCTTTACAGCCCTTCCAACACACGATCTCTGTTGCATTTGGCTGCATCATTGCGGCTATTATACTTGCAAGGCACCAGCGATGTTACGGATCGCGTTGTTTGGTTTTACAGTGACAGTTATTAGCGCCTCAACCCCCGATATCACCTCGGATTAGTCTGCAATAAGGGAAGAGATGGAGGAGGAGAGGGAAGGATAGGGTTGAGGAAGGAGCCGCCGCGGTGGCTGAGTGGTGATGGCCCTCGGCTGCTGACCCGAAAGACGTGGGTTCGATCCTGGCCGCGGAAGTCGAATTTCGATGGAGGTGAAATTCTAGAGGCCCGTGTACTGTGCGATGTCAGTGCACGTTAAAGAACCCCAGATGGTCGAAATTTCCGGAGCCCTCCACGACGACGTCCTTCATAGCCTGAGTCGCTTTGGGACGTTAAACCCCCTAAACCATAAACCATGAATCAGGAGTTGGGGAAGGAAGGTGCGTCGAAGTGAAGTGGAGAGGCCTACGCATTCTCTGCCTCCTCCTCCGAGCAGCTTTGGCAGCACCGCTGCTGTTCTGTGGGCTCAAGCGGCTACTTCGGCAGAGAGGCACGCGCACTTGTCACCTTCTGCGCGAATGCACTGAGCCTCTTGCTCTGATGTCGACGTGCAACGACCACACGGAAAGCTTTAGCATAGCGGGAGTGTACTGTAGTCGACGTGCACCAGAACACCGGTGACCGGCTGTGCAGGTAAAATGGCAGCGGCGCGACCATGCGGGGCGCAATTGGCCTTGCTAACACATCTCCATCAAGCTAAACCTCTGTACCATTACTAGGGATGTATGCAGCAATTAAACGGAAATCAGTACCAGTCTTTGACAGCATTCAGTGTCAGGTCCTTGAGGTCACGTCCGTCCCAAGGCTCACCACGTTGGCGAGGTCGTCCGGTTGGCTTCCGATCCTGTGCATGTCCAATATGTGGTGAGCCCACACGATCTTTTGGAAGTGAATGCGTTTGAGTGCCGCTCCAGAGCAATGTGGTGGTTGGTCGCCCCAATCAACGTTACGACAGCTTGTTGCTCAGTATGTGCTTGGGTACAACAAGCACTAACAACCTGTCGCTGCCAGACCCGTACAGAGTGGTTACCGAGCTGTGTCTCTTTTAATCACTTAATGAAGATTGTGACTGCTTCGAGTACTTCTTGCTAAGCGATTTCATTCCACAAAGAAAAGTGTACTGACATATGTCGCGTTTTTCTTTTGCCACAAAAGTCGACCTACAAGCCCGATTTACAATGAAAACTGCGTGAAATATGAGAACAAAGGAGAAACAAACGCGGCAGGATCAGCGCCAACTTATAACTGAACTTTATATTGCGTAAAACCTGCCTTTTTGTAAGCCAACACGCCGTAACATCTGTTCAATCACGCATTGGCAAAGTCACGAAGCCAGCACACAGTACAACAGATCACTCAATGAAATCTAATACAAGAAGCACGATAACTAACCACGTAAAAAAGTTTATCATGGCCATCCGGAATAAAAAATCCTAACGACGTGAAGAAAAAGATAACAAACAGTATGAAGATCAGTATGAAGGTACAAATCAGTATGAAAATCAATTGGCCATGATCAAGCAAACCCTTAAAGGGAAGCAGAAACGGTATTCAAATTGCATGAAACCCGTGGTTGAGAAGGGGGGACCTTGGTAATCATGTGTGTAAATTTTTTCTTGATTCTGTCCTCAAAAAGAGCTGCAATCGCTTCTCAAAAACCCGCCGCTGACACGCTTTCGTCGCTTCCGGAAGCGCCGGGTGGGGGGCGGAAAAAGATAACTGGCGGAAGTTACGCTATCCACGGGGAGTCGGCCGACCGTCCTGTTTTGCTTGCTCCGCTGCGGCCCGCGCTTTGATGAACAATGCTATCTACTGCCAGTCTAGTTCGGATGTTCTGTGTAATGTTGAAGCCTGTATGTAAACCAGTTTTGGCATGATACTTCCTTCGAACATCTCTCAGCACAAAGCATCAATATTTCTCTTTTCGTTATATTACTTTCATAACTGTTTGTAAACGTTTTGCATTTTCCAGCTGGTTCACATCCATGCTCAGCTAAATAAAGCCACTTCAAGCACTGCCTTACTGAGGCACACAGCCTAACTCTTTCCAGCTCGTTACGCAGTGTGCGCCTTTCTGCTTTTTCCTAATTTCTTACACCTCCGGGCACCCCAAGCAATTCTCTTAAAATTTCATCAGCGCACAGCACATACAGCTGCACCTAACTAAACAAAAACTGATTATATAAACCTAGTGCACTTGAGCAATGCAAACATTTACATTCACAAACGCCTGGTCATTGGTGCCGATCGACAACGGCGCCAGAATTCATGCAGATTTGTCATTCAGTCAGAACGGCAAGTCGTCGAGCCGCGGTGCGCAAATATCTGCCACAAGTAATACTGCTGGTTATCTCGATGCGCAACAGCAGCAACTACATATACGCGTATATCTCGCAGCACACTAGTTTTGATAAGGACCGCTGCAAGCTACGAAACACAGCCATAATTATTGCTCAAAAGCGGGATCAGCATGCAAAAAACAAAAACGTACGGGGGTAAGTACGGGAGTTTCATGGTTGAACTGTAGCCGGAACGTGCGACCGAAGGAATAGCGCACATAAGAACTTCCCCGTCGTCTCGTCTCTTCGCGCTACAGTGCAGGAGTGAACCCACTCGAACTCGTCTAGTTTGGCATTCTTTTGTAGTTCTAGAAGGCCTTCGGGTGTAATCAGGCTCGTCACTATAACTAAATGAACAAACAAATGCTTTACCTCGCGCGACTTGTGTAAGCATGCCGGCGATTTGAATTCGATCATGTTTACAGGCGTTACAAAAAGTTGGTCGTCCGGCATTTATGCAGCAGCCAGTACACAATAGCATTTCGACGCGATTTCCTTTTTTTTATTGCCACTTGTGCATGCCCCTACGCAAAAAAAAATATGCACGCGCAAGCACCTACGCAAAACATACGTATCAGTCGAGATTTTAAGCACGTGAAAATGTCGCTACTTGACACCGCGGCGTCGTCGGCTCCGTCGTTTTTTGAAGCTGCTGATCGATGACTCGAGCATCTGTTAAACACTGCTTGAATCATCCATTATTTCGAAAACGTAGTTTTTAAGCCAGCCGAAGCAACGCGCTACGCAGCAACGCCGTCGGTGCTGGCCGGAGATCCCCGTGGATGACGTCACGACGGTCCCGGTCAATCGCGGGCGACAGCGGCGTTCACTCGGCGCCTTGAAGCGATGGGGTGCGTTTCCTTGTTAAAAACTCTTTAGGTTTAGGTTTAACGTCCCAAAGCTACTCAGGCTATGAGAGACGCCGTAGTGAAGGGCTCCGGAAATTTCGATCACTGAGAGTTCTTTAACGTGCACTGACATCGCACAGTACACGGGCCTCCAGAATTTCGCCTGCATACAAATTCGACCACCGCGGCCGGGATCGATCCCGCGTCCTTCGGGCCAGCAGCCGAGCGCCATAACCGCTCTGCCACCGCGGCGGGTAAACAACTTTTTGCGTTTATTTCAGCCCTTTTTGAATGAGATATTCTTTTCCAGCGGATTAGAAACTATAAAATCCCTCTGGGAACTCGTTTTTTTTTCGGAAAGTGCTCCAGCTTCCGTTAACAACCGAAAACTATACAACCGCATGAGGAGTGAAACCAGGTGACCAACAAGACACGTGGAAAAAAGGTCGTTTCTGGGCGCAAGTCAGCCCAGTAAAGAGTTTTTTCGGAAGCCTTTCCCTGCCTTCCTGTCCGCCGGACTGCACGTCATCGCCACGTGGCAATGTTCATTTTTACGCCTTGCTGGTGCCTAAATAAAGACATCTCAACCAACAGCAACAGCGACGGGAGATATCACTTCAGTCGATTAAAATTCAGATCTTTGTATCTCTCTCCACAACAGTGTCTCTTGATTTTCTCCCACCTTAAGTCTTCGTTCTCCCCTTGGCCGCACTTGTCGATTCTCTTTCGTTTTCCTCCTGGCCTACGTTTTTTTATCTCCGCTTTCAATCCCTCTGTTATTAATAGCATCCCTCCATTTTCTCCCTCTCCGTTCTCCTATCGCCGCCCCTCCATTCTTTTTATCTCATCTTTCTCTCCTGGACGGTTCGAGCGATGACCTTAGGTGGTCTTCAAACACGCGACGGCTCAAGGTGTGCTCCGTATAACAGCTCACGCCATGAAAACTGTTACTACTGTGTGCAGTGGCTAACAACATGGTTGAAATTTCCCCCACCTATAGTGCCTTATTATATTTGTAACCTTTGGCTAAAGCTACATGGAGTACAGTGATATATGGAAGCCTCTTTGTCCTTTAAGGCCGACCTGACTCTATAAAACGTCAATAGGCACAGCTGGACAAATCGCAGAAATTATTTCCAGGTCATGCACCCCTGTATGCCATTTGAAACACAATGTTAGCTTCTGTAGAATGTAGAATGTAAATGCAGAATGCTCCCCTCAGTTCTGACATTTAAGAGGTGCGTTCCGCCCAGATATTGTTCTCAGCGCTTAAAAGCTGTCAAGCATTACAGCATGCGCTTCATGCTGTCTCAGCTCTACATGGCCCGGGAATTACTTCAGAGAGATGAAAAACTGCTGAACAGTACAGGAAAATGATGAAAAGGACAGTCGGCTGCTTCAAGTGGCCGTGAGAAACGAGCTTCACTGCCCTCTGTAAACCTGCCGCTGCAGTAGTGGTAACGCTGCAAATGAGTGCAAGGCCGACCGCCATTCGTAATCGGCGGTAATGAGTCAGAAGCGCGACTAGGGCTGCCTGTCAGTACCCATGTCGGGAGAAAACACTGGTTAGTCAGCGCCTGAAGAAGCAAAGGTGCTGGGCGACAGTGGAACACAGAACCTTCCGGACGATATGAGGGTTGTAGACGTCATTACATCCAAGAAAGATGAGGACAAAACGTCACTCGGAGACGCTGAGGAGAAAGAATGCAGGTTGGATGACGTTAGTAAAGGCATCAAAGGCAGTCCTGAGCCAGGTAGCACAGGTGAATCGGCTGACGATAAGAGTGATATTGTCAGAGCACAGGAACCTAGGCGACCTATGGCTGTGGAAGCAGCATGTGCTTCCAAAGAAGCAGCAGCAGCTAGTGCGAGAATATTGCCACCAAAAGATGAAAAACAGGCATAAGAAAGAGTGGTTCCGTCGAAAGGACAGAAAGGGCAAGCGCACGAAGACTGCTTGCCACTATCGGAAGCATGAGCGTTACCGAGAAAATGACAGCAGCACGTCGATAACGTTGTCAGTACTGAAACTAGCTTCAGATTCGGAGAAATGTGCGAGGCATCGTCATCGCGCAAAGCGAAGCACACAAGCGTGCCGAGGCAGACCGATCTGGGCAGTAAGATAAACTGTAAAAAGAAAGCATACAAGCATTTAAGCGGGAAAGAGCATCATGGCAGGAAACCGGCATACAGGAGCACGCTGCCCGGGAAGCGAAAAATTAAGGAGTGGGACCAGGGTGAATCTTTCCTCGAGTGCACTGAAAGCATGTATCGCAAAGGCACATACTCTCATGCAGGCTGTCGCTTTCCCACTCAACCACGGAGGAAACCGCGGTCCCACCGGATGCGGCAAGCGCGCACAGAGAAAATGCGTGCATGGCGCATAAAGCGCGACATTGTACAGGACCATGACAGCGCCAACAAGTTAACCGGCACGAAAAAACCGTCTAAGCACTCGGTCAAGCATAGGTATTATGATGAGAAGCCGCGAGTTGAGATAGCGAGTTGAGATAGCCCTTTCCCGGCTGCAAACTTCGAACGGCCGAGCTCCTCATGTACATTCGTCAAATTCGAACTGTGACCAGTGCCGTGACTTGATTGGAGGATTCGAAGGGCTGGCTGATCGAACGGTCGCCGGACGCTATATAAACCGAGCCACGCCGGACGGGAGCAGCATAGGAGCACACGAGCAGACGGAAACATCAAGCGAGAGAGACGCTCTCCCGGCGCATCGCCGTGTCCCGTGTCCCTCTGTGCGAGCCCGTTGTGCTCTCGGCCACTGTTCAGATATTTTGGCGCCCTTGTTGTTCCTGTACATAAATGTTTCGTTGACTCACCGTCGCCTGCACAGTGTCTTCGCCCAGCTCTGCACAACAGTGGTAGAAGGCTGAAATGCTCCAGTCCCAACAGTGGTGACAGGCTGGGAGACCCATTCGTAACAAGGTTTAACGTCCCAAAGCTATGAGGTACGCTGTAGTGAAGGTCTCCGGAAATTCCAACCACCTGAGTTCTTTAAAGTGCACTGACATCACACACTACACGGGCCTCTAGAATCTCGCCTCCACTGAAATTCGACCGCCGCGGCCAGGATCGAACGCACGTCTTTCGTGTAAGCAGCCGAGCGTAATAACCACTGAGCCACCCGCGGCGCATTTCTTCTCTTCTGTGTTCATCCCTCCTTTGATGCCCATCGTCACGTCCTGCGTTTCATAGTCACCGCCATTCTTCTAGTTCACGCGATCAGGATGATCACTCGGGGGACTAGGGTAGTCACAGGTTAGAAGATGACAAAGTCGGCAGGAGTGCCGGCAAGAAGCGCTCGCGCTAGTCCCACCGTCATTAAATCATGCAACCCCTAAGTGCCATCTTTTAAAATGCAGCAGCAGCAATAAATCATGCAACAGCAACAGCAAATCATGCTGTCACCATCTGTCATGTAGTCCTGTCTTCATCGGCTAGCTGTCAGGTAAAAATAGAATGCCTCAAGCCACTAGTTCAGACATGCTTCTTATCCTTTACTAGAAAAAGAAACCCGTACAGCGCTTACTTGTGTA
This sequence comes from Amblyomma americanum, assembly GCF_052857255.1. Lineage (NCBI taxonomy): Eukaryota > Metazoa > Arthropoda > Arachnida > Ixodida > Ixodidae > Amblyomma > Amblyomma americanum. Next base: position 57,189,106 of record NC_135498.1, on the reverse strand, counting down.
GGCGCAGGCTTCCCCGAGCGCAGCACCGTAATCCGGTGTTTTCAGACTCAAACCACGGACCAGGATATATTTTTTCCTTCACTGAGAAGATTTTTAGAAATCTGTGCACCTTTCCTTTGTAGTCATATCAATGCGCTGCAATGTATGCTACTTACTTCGATATAATTAATCCATTGATGGCTTGTACGAGGAGGGCAGTATGTGTACAAGTAACAGTGAGCAATTACAAGTTATTAGGTTATGTTTGCATCACGAAGGCTTATGGTTTGGTTTCTGGGGGTTTAACGTCCCAAAGCGACTCAGGCTATGAGAGGCCGTAGTGAAGGGCTCCGGCAATTTCGACCATCTGGGGTTTTTTAACGTGCACTGACATCCCACAGTACACGGGACTCTAGAGTTTCGCCTCCATCGAAATTCGACCGCCGCGGCCGGGATCGAAGCCGCGTCTTTCGGGTCGGCAGCCGAGAGCCGTACCCACTCAGACACCGCGGCGGCTCCAACAGGAAGGAACCGTCAGAGGACGTATCTTGTAGTCCCGAAGATTTTCATTTTTAATTGTATCTGCATTCTAGTTGGCTAAAAAAATATATTGGTTCTTTTCTAGTGCACTCACTGTCACAAGTAGATGGTACATAAACATAAGAGACCAAATCCATAGGTGTGCACAGTAGGCCGATAGATATAATTATTAGCTTGAAAATGGTTCACCATATCGTTGCATAGAGGACATCCATGAAAAATAATCTGTTTTTTGTGCCGCCTCGCATGACGTATGTCTCTTCTTTAACCTTGTGTCCGGAGACTTATGGCCTGTAAGTAGCTTTTGCTCAATAACAATTATGTCACCTTTACCACCAAGGTGAATCCCGCTGACTGCCGATGATCCTCGGAAACCATCCACTCGATCCTTGTCCTATCTTTGGAAACGTGATCAGTACTTACAGGGAAGGAAAAGAACAGGTGACTGCGGGGGTCTATATTGTTACGGTGTGGGATGCCACGGGGTGGCCACGGGCCCGCCCAGAGAAATATAGCAGCAGTACGGAGGAGAGCCGGCGAAGCACGACCGGCGGCGGCCAAGCTTTCTCGTTCTATCTCCCTCGTGCTAGAGCCGCGCGCTCGCCGCTCGCGCTCCGCCTCTTCTTTTATTCCCGTATCACCTTTCCACCGGGGGGGGGGGGGGGGGGGGGGGGGGTACGGAGAAGTCAGGCCGTGCTTTGATGCAGGGTTTCGTGGGGCGATGCAATGTGGGCTCGCAGATAGGAAACGGTCACACTCTTCGTTGAATTCGAAGTGTGTGAGCTGGGCGAAGGTGTCTGCAGTCGCCGAAGTAGGTCCCACACCGGTTAGGCTAACTTCAGGGAGTTTTATGCATATTGAGCGGCGATCCATTTATGGGACTGCATTGCGTGGGGAAGGCATGGAGCCAGCAGGCGACGACGGCACTGATGAGGACCCGGTAGCTAAGTCGGAGTCATCGCAGGCGCCGTAGACATATCGCTTCATGTTTGAAACATGCTCTGGGAAAATGTGGTGCACACCGCATGGTCGATGCTCTGGCAGGTCTTCGAGGCGGTATGTCACGGGGCCGAGTCGGGCAACGACACGGTAAGGGCCGCGCTATCGGGGCAAGAGCTTTGCGGCACGGCCAGTCGCACGGATGGTGCGGCGAACGAGGACCAAGTCACCGGGCCGGAAGGGGGGATGTGGTGGTGCTGCCGCGTTGGCCGCTTGCACACGCGCGTGAGCCGTGAGGAGGTTGCGCTGGGCGTCGAGGAGGGCGGAATGAAGTCGTTGAACAGATTCAGTTGGTGACGCAGCGGGATGGGGAAGGCCCAACTGCGCGTCGAGAGGGATGGAGGGCGTTCTGCCATAGACGACTGAGAACGGCGTCACATGCGTTGTTTCTTGCGCTGCAGTGTTGACTGCAAAAGCTGCAGCAGAAACAAAATGATCCCAGTTTGTGTGGGACGGAGCGACGTAGGATGCGAGTATATCCGTGAGGGTACGGTGAACACGCTCCACGAGGCCATTGCACTGCGGATGATTGACGGATGTAGTGGAATGCGCAATGCCGAAGGAGCGGAGGGCTCGCTCGAATTCATGGGACATAAAGCAGCTCCCACGGTCCGTGATGAGGCGCCGGGGAACACCGTGCCGAAGAACGAGATGCTGTTCCACAAACGCGACGGCATGAGCGGACGACGTGTCTGGAACGGGCAGTGCTTCTACCCACTTGGAGAAGTAGTCGATCGCGACCAGAACATACCGGTTGCCGGCACGCGTCTTCGGAAACGGGCCCAAATGATCCAGTCCAACCAGCTCGAAAGGTGAACTTGGTGGCGAAAAAGCCTGCGGGGGTGGCTTGGTTACACCTGTGGACGGTCTTCTGTACTGGCATGTCTGGCAGGACGCCACGTGTTCCTTGACATCTCTGGACATATTAGGCCACCAAAACCGCTCCGACACTCGTGCGTAGGTCTTGCGCGACCAAGGTGACCAGCCGTGGGAGCGTCGTGTAAGCCGCGCAAGATTTGCGACCGCAGTGTTGCCGGCACAACTGGCAACCAGACGGGTGGTCGACCACGGAGCCGCTTCACATGACACAAGAGGTCGTCCTTCATTCGATAGACCCGGCGTAGTTGGCGGAGGCCTGCGCCGGCGGCGGTGCCAAGGGAGTGGATTATGGCAGCAATGGCGGGATCTTGCGTTTGTGCAGTCCTCAGGTCCGTCAAAGCCGTCACGGAACAAGGGTGGCGAGAAAGGAAATCGGCATCTTGATGGGCAGAGCCGCGTCGATGCACTATTGTGAAATTGTACTCTTGAAGTTGCAGGGACCAGCGTGCAATCTTGGCATTCAAATGTTTGGCGGACTGCAGCCAAGTGAGAGCGCTATTGTCCGTGACTATGGTGAAGTGACGGCCGTACAGGTAGGGACGGAACTTCTCGACGGCCCAGACAACGGCGAGGCACTCGAGTTCTGAAGAGTGGCGGCGGCGCTCAACGTCGGAAAGCTGGCGGCTGGCATAAGCTAGGACTTTGTGGTCACCAGACTCGTCTTCTTGCAGGAGGACAGCGCCGAGCCCATCTTGGCTGGCATCCGTGTGGAGGACGATGGGGGCCGATTCGTCGTAATGGGCCAATGTAGGAGGCTCGAGGAGGGCGTGCTTGACGTCAAGAAACGCGAGCTGTTGGGCATGCGTCCAACTCCACGGTGCATTCTTCTTCAGCAGGGCGGTCAATGGAGCGCTGCGCTTGGCAAAGTCCGGAATGAAACGACGGAAATACGAAGCAAATCCAAGGAAACTTTTGAGCTCCTTGGCGGTGGTGGGAGCTTCGTAAGCTGTAAGCGCTTTTAGCTTTTCAGGGTCGGGACGGATGCCATGCCGGCTCACAACGTGACCCAAGTACGTCACCTCCGCGAAACCGAAGAAACATTTTTTTGGTTTTAAGCGAAGCCCAGCAGAGGTAAGGGCTTCGAGGACGAGTTTGAGGCGTCTCTGGTGTTCTTCAAATGTAGCCGCGTAGACAATTACGTCATCCAGGTAGACCAACGCCATAGTCCACTTCAAATGGCCTAAGACTCGGTCCATGATACGCTGGAAGGTGGCTGGAGCGTTCGAGAGACCGAAGGGCATACGGTTGAACTGGTAAAGGCCGTCGGGAGTCACGAAAGCCGTCTTTTCCGCATCATCGGGGTGAACAGGCACCTGCCAGTAGCCCGAGAGCAGATCTAGCGTGGAAAAATAACGGGCCCCCTTCAGGCGGTCAAGCGCATCGTCGAGGCGAGGCAGCGGGTACACGTCGCAATTAGTAATAGCATTTAGCTTCCGATAGTCAACGCAGAAGCGGAGTGTTCCATCCTTCTTGCGCACAAGGACGACAGGGGAGGACCAAGGGCTACAAGAAGGGGCAATGATTCCCTGGTCAAGCATGTCGCACACGTGCTGCTGGATGACTCTCCGTTCGGCTGGCGCTACACGGCGAGGTTGGTGATGAACGGGCCCGCGGTTTTCGGTGTTGATCCGGTGTTGAGCCCAGGAAGTGCACCCGAGTTCACCGGCGCTGAGAGCAAGGCAACTGCGATGCTCGAGCAGCAAGGTCTTCAGAGAGGCGAGCTCCGCGCAGGTCAGGCTGGGTCCAAAGTTAAATTCTTCCCATGATAGGATCGCCGGCGCTGGAGGGTGGCGAGGCGGGGCTTCAGGTTGCAGAGACGCCACTGGTGACCCGGGGTCCAAAACTGAGGCTGTACCCAATTGCGTGCCGGGAGTCAGCGTGAGAGGTACGCTGCTGATGTTGAGTATAAATACGTGGGCCTCTCCTTTGAGCACAGGCAGAAGGCTTCGACGGGAGGTCACCTGACGGGCTGGAGCTGAACACCGGATGGGTTCGAACAGCACGTCTGCTGTGACCGGACTGTCAAGCTTGGCATACACCCACGTTGCCGCACCCGGTGGCAGGGTCACGGCGGACGCCACAGTCACGGTAGTGACGTCGAACGGCTTGACTCGACACGGCCACTTCGTCGCGAGGTCACGCAGAGATGCTGAGGCACGCTTGGTCGCCGACACCAGGGACTGCCACAGGGCGACACCGAGGCTGGAAACCCGGCTAAGCCAGCCCGGCCCACAGAGAGTTCGGCTCACCCGTGGTTTGGTTCTAGTAAAATTAAGGACGACTCCGGCTTGCTGGCACCACCCGCACCCGAGGACCACTGGCCAAATAGGGCTGTCTGCGACAACAAATTCGGTGGAGATGGTATTTCCGAGTGCTGTCAGGTTGACGACGACACGTCCGACTTGCTCCACAGGGGTGCCGTTAAAAGCTAAGAGCCGGGTTTTGGCGGCTGGCAGAAGCAGGTGGGGCGCGTTAGCAACAAACGATTTGTGCAGTACATTGACAGCCGCTCCAGTGTCAACCAAGGCCTTTACGTGCCGGTCAAGCAGGGCGACGTCGACGAGCACGTAAGGAGCATCAGTGGTAATCGGAGCCGACGAAAGGAGGGGACGCGGAGAACGAAGGAGTGTGGGGACGGAACGGTGCCCCCGGAGTTCCGCCAAAACGTTTCCCGACGTTGGAGGGCCGGCACAGTCCCTCGCGTAGTGTCCCCGCAGGCCGCAGCGGAAGCAGGTCATGCGGACGTCGTTACGCAGGCGTCGGATGACCGAGGAGCCTGCACCCGGACGCTGCGCTCGGCAGACGGTGGCGACCCCCGCGTGGCCAGCAAAGTCAATTCCGCCTCGATGGCGAGCGCCATGGCGGCGCGGACGGAATCAGGACGGCCAGAGCGGACCAAGCGCTGCACCTCGGGGAGTCGGATGGCGTCGACAGACGCCTCGGTGCCGACCAGGGCCACGGCGTTCTGAGGCGCTCCCGGCAGCGACTGCAGAGCCAGGCGCTCAATGGCGGCGGCGAGGTCCTGGTACGTCTCCCCGGGCTCTTGACGGCGGGCTCGCAGGCGGTGGTACTGCACACGGGGTTGACCTGAGGCACCATAGTGGTCGGCGAGGAGGCCCGCCAGAACAGTGTAAGAGCCCAGCTGGTCGGGCGGCACGTTCTGCAGCAGCTCGGTGGCGCGGCCCCTCAGTTTTGCAACGAGCATCCATGCCTTCATTTGCTCGTCCCAGCCTCTCGCCGCCGCAATACCGTCCAGCTGGATGCGCTAAGCATCCCACGAGATGGTGCCGTCAAATGTGGGCAATTCCACAACGTCCAACGAACACTGCGGCGAGGACGCACCCGCGCCGAGCACGCCATTGGCGGCCACGACCGCAGGCCCAGCGACGGCAGAGCCGTAAACAGCGGCGGCGGGGACGCCCAAAGGCACCTGACCTGTGCTCGGCTCGGCTGGCACCAGGCGACGGAGTTCGCGCCGGAGAGCTTCCATCTCCCCAGCCTGGGCAGTCAGACGGGCCTCCCATGCGTCCATCCGTTGGGTGACTGTATCCAGGAGGCGCTCAACACCGGCGTCCGGCTGCTGCGAAGAGCCGAGCCCCTCCGAGCGCCTAGGTCTAGCGGCGCCGGCCGCCGCGTCGTCGGCGCTATGGGCTGGTGGTGGACTCCTGTCGTCTGGCACGTCGGGTGCTTGATTCCGGGAGCGGGTGAGCGGCATGATCCCACCGCTGCCACCAAAATGTTACGGTGTGGGATGCCACGGGGTGGCCACGGGCCCGCCCAGAGAAATATAGCAGCAGTACGGAGGAGAGCCGGCGAAGCACGACCGGCGGCGGCCAAGCTTTCTCGTTCTATCTCCCTCGTGCTAGAGCCGCGCGCTCGCCGCTCGCGCTCGCTCTCCGCCTCTTCTTTTATTCCCGTATCAATATGGAGGTAACATTCGATTTTTCAGATGTTGTGCATAAAAATTCCCACACATTTCGTCCTCCCTCGGGAGGAAGAGCCGAAAGTAAGGGCTATATTATTGCACACCGTCTCCTCCGACCATTTCAGTGTGGCTTCTACAACCTGACAGCAGCTTGCACGCTTTCAACAGCACTCACATTTCATCCTAAGATATCACTGCAAAAGGTCATCAGTTTTAAACGACGCCTTATGGTTTGATTTTTGGTTTTATGGTGTTTAACGTCCCAAAACGACAGCGGCCATGACGGACGCCGTAATGGATGGCTCGGGATAATTTTGACAATGTGAGGTTCTTTAACGTGCATTGACATTGCGCAGTACGCGGGTCTGCACCATTTCGCCTCCACCGAAATGCGACAGCCGTGGCTGGGATCGAACCCGCGTTCTTCGGGTCAGTAGCTGAGCGCCATAACCACTGAGCCACCACGGCGACTATACGCCTGTTATGGATTACACACAAACTGCCTTGGCTGTTTTTTTTTATTTTTTATTTATTATGCATACAATGTACAGAAAATGCTTGAGAATTGTTTGCACCCATAGCCAGAGGGTAAGTGTGGGGCCCAATACAAACCACGGTACAAGGGCAAGCAGACAAAGAGAAACGGTTCATAAAAGACTACAGATAAAAGGAAACGAAACAGCAACAATTCACGCATGTTTTCTACTGGCCAAGGAGGAATGTCTTAAGTGAGGGGACAAAATATTTTAAATCATTAGAAATTCCATTCCAGATTTCGGCACCATAAATTTGATTAGTCTTCGCCCGCAGGTGTCATGGCATGGTGGGAGGTTAAAATTGAGATGGATTGCAGCTCTCGTGGTTCTAGTGGGATGTCTGAATAGGTCTCAGAAAAATGGGTCATTAGGGACTAGAATATTGTGAACTATTTTGCAGCACTTTTCAGTGGGCATATGGAGTTCAAAAGCAGCAATCTCAGTGATTTGAATAAAGGCTTAGTTGAGCCAATACACCTTGAACACGAAACAATCCTAATCGCTCAATTTTGCATGCTGATCTAGATATGTCCTATGTCTAAGATATTTATATATCTTATCCTAGATGCGGATCTAAGATATGTCCTTGTTCCTGTACAGAACCAAGGCTCTATACAGTAACCAACCTGGCTGTGAACAAATGCAAAATACAGAATGCGCTATAATCTGTATTTTGCAAGAACCGACTGACCTAACCAACCGACTCACATTGGCCGTAAAATCGCAGCTTGTGTTTTTGCAGCAATCTCATGTTGCGTCGGTGTCCTGGAACGAAGAATTACCTCCTTAATCGAAGATGCTAAGCTTTCCATTATTCAATGGGCGTGACCATCTAAAAGAAATAAAATCTTCACCTGCTCAGCGAGTTTATGAATGGCCGCTATTTATGCATTTGGCGTTGCAGATCGATCCGCATAAACGTGCACGTGGGTTTTACGATCTGATATCATGTACACCAAGCAAGTTGCTGAAATCCAGCAACCTGTACTGTCCCAGTTTTCTTTTTTTTTACTGCGCTATAGATGCATCAGCCCAGTCCCCCGATGATGGTGATGATGATGATGGTGATGTCCTCAGGCTTAATGGCACATACCCAAGGCAGGGGATTTGCCAGGGTGCATTGCGGATACAAATGCACTCATGGACAAGGAGTGGAGTACTTGGGTAATTTTGAGTCTTGGATTAGAATTTGTACAAAAAAATGACAAAAAATAAGATTCGCGTTGTCGTCGTCGGCGTCATTCCGTCCGCATGTGCAATTCCATCACTCATCCCATGTCAGAAATAAACATTAGTGAAGACGGCATTCTCTGCCTGCTGCGCAATCTAGACGTAAAGAAATCTCCGGGGCCTGATGACATCTCAAATAATTTCCTGAACAGATACGCCTTCTGGGTTTCCAAATATTTGTTCCGAATTTTCACTCTGTCGTTGCAAACCCTAACAGTCCCGGATGACTGGCTCAGGGCTAAAGTAGTTCCAATTCATAAAGGCGGTCCCAAAAATGAACTAAACAACTACAGACCGGTCTCGCTAACAAGCTCTACTTGTAAAATACTCGAACATATTATTTACAAAGCAATTATTAACCATTTAGAGGTTAACAACCTCCTCTACAGTAGGCAACATGGCTTTAGGTCGAAAATATCAACAACCACACAGTTGGCAGAGATAACGCACGATATCGCAAGCGCCCTTAATGTAAGGAGTCAGTTAGACGCCATTTTTTTAGACTTCTCTAAGGCATTTGATTTAGTTCCTCACCTAGATTTAATAACAAAACTGCAGGCTATAGGGATCGAAAACACTATCATTTCATGGGTTGAGTGCTTTTTGAAAAATCGTAAACAGTGCGTCAAACTGAAAAGTTCCGAATCTGATAATTTGGATGTCTACTCAGGTGTACCACAGGGTTCAGTCCTCGCCCCCTTATTGTTTTTAATATATATCAATGATATTTATCTATGCGTTGACCCTGAGGTACAAATTCGGCTCTTTGCGGACGACTGCGTGGTATATAAGGAAATAGACACCATTAATGATCAAATTAAACTAAATGAATCTCTATCGTCTATTCAGTCTTGGTGCACTAGGTGGGGAATGAGACTTAATGCCACCAAAACAAAGAGCATAACTTTCAGTAAGAAAAAAAAGCCACTAGATTTTTTATACACTATAACTAATGTTCCTGTCGAGAGAACTAATAACATTAAATACCTAGGAGTGACACTATCCAGCAATCTATGCTGGGAACAGCACATTAAAAACATATATCATAAGGCCCAAGGTAAGCTGTATTTCCTTAGAAGAAGATTACGCAACGCACCTCCTAACGTGAAACTTAATGCGTATAAAACACTCGTAAGACCGACCTTAGAATACGCGGATCTTATTTGGAGCCCACACCAAAAATATTTGATAGGCAAGCTGGAACGTATTCAAAACCTAGCAGTACGCTTCATATACTCAAATTTTTCTAGACATTCTAGCGTATCTAACCTACTTCACAAAGCAGATCTTCACACCTTAGCACAGCGCAGAATAACATCAAGGCTTAAATTTCTGTACTTACTTTATTACGGTCATTTGAACATCTCAAGAGAAACATACCTCCAGGAACCATTCCGTCACTCTTCAAGAAATAACCATGAAAAAGCACTTCATCAACCCATAAGCCACATTAATGCTCATAAATATTCTTTATTCCCATCGGCTATTTTCTGCTGGAATAAACTACCACCGGCTGCTGTAAACTGCAACTCAATCGAATCATTCATAGAGCATGTTAACAGAGTTGAATCACTGTCAGTACCACCGTGATGAACCTATGTCGCCCAATTTCCATTTGTATTTTCTTTGCAATTACATGTGTTTCCTTTTCAACCCGCTAGTTTCTTCTCCTGGCTTTGACGTCATTAGTACCCTGCCACTATAGCGATGAAATGTTATTTTTGTACCCTTGTACTTTACGTATTCCCTTTGTTTTATATTCCCTCCTTGTAACCACTCCTGCATGGGCCCGAGAAGGGCCTGCAGTATCTGTAAATAAAATAAAATAAAAAATCATGCATAAAGCTACAGGCCCAGGCACGGCCACCCTACGGCCACTCTACACTGGACTCCCACACTCCGGTGCATGCCAACTTGAGCAACCGAACGCGAACCGGAGACCCAACTGCAGACCGTACGCACTGTACACTTCCTCCCTGCCACGAATCCACCCTGCCAGTCATAGATTGCGGCTATTTGTGTTTGTTCGGTGGCAGTTAAGTGGCAGTGGCAGTCATGCGTGAAGTGATCCGTGGCGCCACCACAAAGCGCTGATCAATCGTAAGCGGCAGTAATTCTTTCTCCTGCCACTCGACGGCAAGAACCTGCCGCGGTGGCTCAGTGGTTAAGGCGTTCGGCTACTGATCCGGAGTTCTCGGGTTCGAACCCGACCGCGGCGGCTGCGTTTTTATGGAGCCAAAACGCTAAGGCGCCCGTGTGCTGTGCGATGTCAGTGCACGTTAAAGATAATAATAATAATAATTGGCTTTCTGGGGAAAGGAAATGGCGCAGTATCTGTCTCATATATCGTTGGACACCTGAACCGCGCCGTAAGGGAAGGGATGAGGGAGGGAGTGAAAGAAGAAAGAGAAATAGGTGCCGTAGTGGAGGGCTCCGGCATAATTTCGACCACCTGGGGATCTTTAACGTGCACTGACATCGCACAGCACACGGGCGGCTTAGCGTTTTTCCTCCACAAAAACGCAGCCGCCGCGGTCGGGTTCGAACCCGGGAACTCCGGATCAGTAGTCGAGCGCGCTAACCACTGAGCCACCGCGGCGGGTAAAGATCCCCAGGTGGTCGAAATTATTCCGGAGCCCTCCACTACGGCACCTCTTTTTTCCTTTCTTCTTTCACTCCCTCCTTTATCCCTTCCCTCACGGCGCTGTCCAGGTGTCCGCCGATATGTGAGACAGATACTGTGCTAATCCCTTTCCCCAAAAACCAATTATTATTAATATGCCACTCGACGGATAAGAAGACCTATCGAAGGTATGATGTCCATTGTGGCTTGTTGGAAAGATGCTAGACTGCAGAACCTGACAGTATTCAGTGTATTCATTGTAATTAAATACTATTTAATTGATTTTAATGTTAATTATCAATTTCAGCAACTGATTGCAATAGCTTCAATGCTATGCAGGTTAAAATTATTGCCTGGCCTGTAGTGCGTTCTCTTCTCCAAATGGTGATGGAGTGTTAATGAAAGGTACGGATGAAAACGCAGTCACTGTGCAAGAAGAGGGCTGTTACGCGCTGATTGGTGCATGTTTAGCGAAAGGATGTAACAGCGCTAAAACAGGACAAAGAGATCGAGACACACACTTGCGCTGGTGTATGCCTCGTTCTCGTTTGTCACATCTCAGCGCTGTTACCTCATTTCCGTCACTACGCAACTTTTGCTACTTGGCGTACTAAATGGAGATGACGCTGGTGAGGCGCGCTTGGCACATTGCGCTTAGGTATTTATAGGTATTGTGGAAGACATCCTTCAGACATTGCCGGCGCATTCAAAGCACTGTAGACGTTATAAGGGTATTCAAGAGAATTATTAAGTAAAGTGCGGTAGCCTAGCTGCTGCCTCCACAAAATGGAGCAATACACGCTTCGTTTCCGTCCAACACATAAATTTTGAAAATCAGCGCTTCGTGTACTCTGTTTTTCGAGAGATTGGTTGTTCATTATTAAGAACGTATATTTTTCCTGCTGTTCGCGGTTTAATTTGCCACTGTGGTGCATTTTCTAGCAAAGACCAGGTGACGAAGGTAGCAGCTGGCACTCAAGCCTGCAGCAAATTAAAAGGAGCTTCCCATGCGGTGCTCTGCCGGCACACCTAGCCGTATCCGAGCGGTTTGACGCAAACTCTACTAATTGAGGGAAAAAAAAAGCAGAAGAATCAGCACCGAAAAAACAGTGCGATCTCACCTGCAAATGTGCGTCCAAAGGTGGGCGCAAGGAGTACGGTCCCTGCGGGGTAGCGGCTAAGTACCTGGTGCTATTGCGCTAGCTTGCTCAATTTCTCCTTCTTTTTGTCTGTGCCTGCTTGCTCCTGTTCTAAGGTGACTGGGCGCGGGACGAAGGCTTAATGTCTATTTCTTCCCCCAACCAGGGGTTTTCCCCTTGGTCGGCATCTCTTCCTCAATGCCAGCTCCCAACTGATTTCTTTGTCCGCAGTGGAGTTTGAAGCATTCCAGTCGCTTTAGTACCTTCTGATGGAGGCGCCATCCGACTGAACAACCCGGAGGCAGTACAGGCGGCTTTTCATTCCACATCGAAACACTTCATGTGCATTACTGATGTCCGGCAGTTCGGCGGGGGTGGTATTTTGTGCAGGTCACCGGATAAGGACTGTATAGAAGACCTGCTGAAGTGTACGTGCTTCACCAACGACCCGGTGAGCGCATTAATTCCGCCTCATCTAGCGTGTTCCAAGGGCTTAGTCCGAGGGGTCGACTCTCGATTGAGCCCTATGGAAACGCTTGAGAACCTCTCGCCTGCGGGAGTGATTGCTGCCCATCGATGCAGCAGGATGGTCGACGGAGTAAAATTCCTACAGAGTCCGTCATTGCCACATTTGCAGCAATATTCTGCCCGTCAGAGATAAAAGTGCAGCCATTGGTATTTCGAGTAGATGCTTTTAACTCTCAGCTCCTTCAGTGTCAAGACTGCTGGCGATTTCGCCACAGCGGCAAAGCCTGCAAATCGGCTTTACGCTGCTGTGCTTGTGGGGAAGGTCATGACAGAGAGGAATGTCTCGAACCGCAAGAGAAATGTTGTTTGTGTAGTGGTACTCACCCTGCTGATTCGCCTGAGTGTCCTGCACGAGCACAAGAAGTTCAGGTGCTTGAGCTTATAGACAAGCGCAGATGCACTCGGAGAGAAGCTTTTGCCGTAGTCAAGGAGAGAGCCTCAGGCTACTCTAGTGTGGCCGCCAAATTCTTATCCATAATGGATGCCAGTTGGTCCCAGGCTATCACAGCGGCAGTTAAGAAAGCTGTGGAAAATGCAATGGATCGCATTATGGAAATCGTACCCACGCGTTTTCGCAGGTCATAGCTACCCAGATGAACAATCTGCTGCAGGTGCCCATCGCTCCGCTCTTGCCTACTTTGTCTTCGGAAGCTGCTCCTCCTTCTATGGTAATCAATTGCGCTCCACAGGGCCAAAAACAATATGAACAACAAAAGACCTCTCAGGCCTCTCCTCCCAACAGCGTTACGGACACATCCTCTATGGACTGTGTGGATATGGAATCTGATGTCCGCGCCCAGAAACTAAGTGGGTCTCCTTTGATAATTGCTTGTCCATCTTGCCCCCAGTTGAAGACAAAGAAAAGTAACGGTAATCAAAATCCTAAGACCAGGATTATAGAAAAGGCAGTCGCGGCTGCGGAACTCCCGCCAAAGATAGGGTTCTTAAGTGTACTACAGTGGAATTTCCTATCTATATTCTCAGCTTCAACAGATTTACATTGTCTATGCAATCAGCTTCTACCAGATTTAATTGTATTACAGGAAACACGGCTAACTACAAATTTCAATTATCGTCTCAAAAATTACCATCCGTTCCTGCTTGACCGGTCATCACGAGGGGGAGTGTTGCTAGTGGTCATCTCTACAAAGTTTTGTCACAGGGCACGCATTTCTTTCCAATATGCGGACAATGAATTTGAAATCCTTACGGTTGGCCTCGGTGTCCCAGGTCTACAGCCCTTCACGGTAGCTAATGCATATTTCCCGTCTGCTTTGCATGACACTCGGCCCCTAGACTCACTCATGCCTAGTAGCCGTTCTCAGGTTTTATTACTCGGAGACTTCAATTCGCACCATGCGGCGTGCGGGTTTAAAACAGACAGCTTTGGTTCTGGGATATTTGATTGGGTTTCAGACAACAACTTGATCTGCAACGATTCCGGATTGCCTACGTTTGTTCGGAGTCAATGCCGCTCTGCCTTGGATTTAACTTTTTCCTTCCCAGGAGTCTCTGTTATGTCTTGGGCGCCTGTTGACTGTGCAACAAACAGTGATCGTCTACCGATTAGTTTCAAGTTTGCGTGTAAATCAACTCTTTCTGAGTGACATCAGCGCAAGTTAATAAATTTACAGTTCCTTTAAAGACACGCTAAAATCAGCTCTCAAAATCACTTCAGACCTTTGCGCTGAGACAAGGGCCGAAAGCAAGGCTACACTTCTATGTTCAGTACTGGACCATGAAAGGCAAAAGTCTGAATTTTTGGTTAAGAGAACCAAGGGTGCAATCGTGAACAATTGTTGGAATGCTGAGTGCACGCGTGCATATAGACGACGGAAAGCAGCTTGGAAGACACTTCTCATAAATCAATGACCAAAAAATTCGTTGGATTATAAGTATGCTAAAGCAACATTTAAGCGCACTGCCTCCCGTGCAAAAGAGAAGTATAATACAAATCTTTATGATTTCCTTTCGCAATCAGGAAATAAACGAGCTTTTTTTTTAATTTCATGAGGCGCAACAAGGTGATTCCACCGGCTGTCAACATTGAATCCCTCGTTCAGTCCCCTGCTGACACCGCAAAGGCCTTAGAGGACATTGCGTGTGGCCTAGAGCGTCGCCTTACAACTGCTCTACCTTCTCCAGCTATATTCACATGCACCTCAACTGATCTCTCTGACTTTTCTATGCCTGAGCTGTCGCAAATGGTTTTTCGCTTATCCCCGGCGGCTTCTGGCCCCGATTAGGTCGCTTCATCTATGATCAAAATTTTGTTCAATGAATCTCCTGAAGACCTGTCGGCTCTAGTTAACCATTCCATTAAAGGTCCTCGGATACCTCATGAGTGGCGTCTTGCTGAAATAGTTCCACTGCTTGAAAAGCAGGGACAGGGCTTTACTTTAAACAGCATACGCCCTATTTCATTGACATTGAACCTAGTGAAATTGGGGGAAGGGTTTTTCTCAGATGTGTCATGTCATTCATTTCAGAAAATTCTTTCTTGAATCCGTGTAAAATTGGTTTCAGGCCGGGTTTTCAATTTGGTGTGTTCATACTGACCAATGGAGTCGTATTAAATCAGCTCGCAATAGATAACAGCTTGCTGCGCTTGTCACTTTGGATGTCAGTAAAGCATACGACAGCATTGAGCACTCGACTCTCTTACTCAGATTACAGGAACTCAACTTCCCAAGCTATTTTGTAGCCTGGATGTCTGATTTTTTGGGAAATAGAGAATTTTATTGCTTTCAAAATGGTGTTTGCTCAAGGAGATTTCAACAGACAAGAGGTGTACCGCAAGGATCAGTTCTCTCACCTGTTCTTTTTTAACATTTTTCTAAGCTCAATTTTGTGCATTGAAAATGTGAAAACTTATGTATAAGCCGACGATATTCCATTTTTTTTTTGCATCAGCAGATGACATTCACACTCTTTATCGAATCCTGCAAAATTACCTCAATGTTCTTGTCAACTGGTTAGGAACAATTCATCTGTCCCTTAATGTGAAGAAATGCGCATTGTTAGTATTTTCGGTTTCTGTTCCTGTAAATAACTGCCTCGTCTACAGAAATAACATAATTCCTCAAGTTCAGACGGTGAAGTATCTCGGAGTAATATATGACTCTACTCTATCCTGGCGGCCGCACATTGAGCAAGTTTCTGCAAAAGGAGTTCGGGCCATTGGCATCCTGCGCAGGCTTTGTAGTGCTAGGTTAGGCATGAGAAGGCATACACTTCTGATGATTTATAAAATGTACGTCTGCCCACTTTTGGAGTTCGGTTGTGCTTTATTCTCAGGAGCTCCTGCCTATAAACTTCGCCCACTTGTGCTCTTGGAGCGTGAGGCGTTGCGCCTCTGTCTGGTGCTTCCAAAATATGTCGCCAATGTTGTTCTGCACCTTGAGGCGCGAATCCCATCGTTTCAGCTAGTTTTCGCCTTTTAACAGTTCAAACATTTTTAAAATTGTGCGACGCACCTCTTCACACCTCCAGTATAATATTTCTTAGTCAACCTTCAGCCTTTTTTAGTGCCGCCTGGTCTTGTTTCCATACTCCGCAGATATGGTTCGTGCAGTCCCTCCTTGATCCGATAAACATTCATTTCACAGATGTCCGCCAAATGTATAACACCTCATCTTCTGTCCAGATTGAATTCGATGACACTTTGTATCGAATGCAAAGCAGCAGCCCTTTCCTCTTCTTCAGGGTTTGTTGCAGAACCACCTAATGTCCTTTCCCTCTCATGTTCTTATTGATACCGATGCTTCGCAGGGTCACGAAAAGGCAGGTGTGGGAATTTTTTCGCCTTCACTGGGTTGGTCTTTTTCTCTCCGTTTTCCTGACTTCACTCCAATTTATCTGGCTGAATTATTAGCAGTAATCTTAGCCTTACGAAAATTAGAAACTACCGTTTTTCAGGTCGTGGTTATGACGGACTCTCTGTCCATTTGCCCTTCATTATCCTCACTGAGTCTCGGGCATTACGCCTCTTTAAGTTCCTGAACCCGCTCCATCTAAATTCGGTAAGGCTGCTTTGGGTACCAGGTCACAAGGACTTTCACTTAAATGAGGTTGCAGATTCCTTAGCAAGAGCCTCTCTCAGCGGCCCAATTGTTGCTGTCCTGCGAACCTGTGCATGTACAGCTGCGGTGAGGTTTCGCAGCTACACAATATTTCAGGAATTTGCTGCATTGGCTCTTAAGTCATCTCCCGAATATCAACATCTTCTGCATCCTTGGAGCAGCAAAGGCGCGCTCGCGCAGACTGGAGGTGTCTTTCACGCGTTTGCGTTGCCAGGTTCCCCTTCTAAATTTCTACCTTCATTGATGTGGCCTGGCGGTTTCCCCATTGTGCCCTTTTTGTGCCGAACCAGAGACAATAGATCACTTCCTGCTGTTCTGCCGCCGCTTCTCTCATTTGAGGAAGCGTCTTTTGCAAATTCCATTTCATCAACTGGGTTTGCCTATGTACTCTGCGGTTGTTCTTTACATTGGCGCTTCTTTGCTTGGACGAAGCGACAGGAGTTGCGCTCTGCTGTGTAAAATTTCCATCAAGAAACGCAGCGACTCCCAGTCTAATTACTTTTTCCCGCTCTCAGTCAGTACGACATTGAAACATTACAATCATTGTATACTATTATGCACATTAAGTTATTGTCCCGTCTTCGATCTCCAAGTTAACAGGACCCCTGTCCTTGCGTCTTCCAATCTATCAACCTAAATGCTATTACCACTCCTTTTCCCGTCAAGCCTTTCCTGTATCCAGCAACTTACCGCCTGTGTCTTGGCCACTCCCCCGCGGTGGGTTTGTGCCAGCGGTGGTATGCCGGGTAAGCAGGTAGGCTTACCTGCCTACCTACAAATGTGCGTGTCGTGCGTCACGCGCAATCCGATGAAGAAGCAGCAGCCCAGCAGTGGACGCCGTCCACCCCCGACCAGCCTTCATGCCAAGCCACGACAGGAGAAGTATCTACGATAGAGGTAGAGTACGCACCGCAGTGCATCGCACTATCCACCTGTCGCACTTTTCCTACATTGGCATCAAGAAATCCTTATTCCGAGGCATATCACTAGACACGATGGGACGCTGCGGAAGAAAGAAGGTATTGTCCCGTCCCTTATACGCTAGTTGCCGTCACGTTTTGTGCTATTAGCTCCCGAATTTAGATTTAATGCACCAGTTTACAACCTCCGCGTTGGTGTTGTACGGAGTTTAACGTCGCAAAGCTGCACGTCAGGCTAAGAGAGGTGCCGTAGTGGAGGGCTCCTGAATAATTATGACTACTTGGTGTTCGTTAGCGCGCACTGCCATCGCACAGCACATGGGCGTTCTTGCAGTTTGGCTCCATTGAAATGAGGCTGCCGCGACCGGTTTGCGATCCCACGTCCTTCGGCTAAGCACAGAAACGCCATAGTCACTAAGACACCGCGGCGGCTAGTTTTCAGCCTCATGGCATCATCGTTTGCAGCATATGACTGTGCCACCTTAACTCGAGGGAAAGGAGATGATTTCTCCGGCGCTCCTTCCTGCGCTGCCCTGAGTAAGCGTTTCTTAGTGACCGGCAGCTGTTTAAGGCAACGAAGCGGCCCCACTTGTTTCCTTCGCACGCTGAGCCGCTAATATCACCGAAAAGATAGCTATAGGTTTTTCGGAAGTAATTGTGTTGGCTCTCGTGAAAGCAGTTTTCACATAACACAGTATGAGGATGTTCCAAGAATTTCCGCTTCCACGCGATACGGCGCGAGAGCTGACAGCGACTTCCTACGAAACGACTTCGAAAGAAAGCTAGTATCGTTCATATTGTTACGAGGTGGCAAGCCAAGGAAAGCACGACATGATGACAGAATGAAGATATGATTTATTATTATTATTAGCCTATCAAAAGATGGCACATACCCACACTGGAGGATCGGCCAAGATTCGGGTGGCTATTCACCTGAACGCATATGATTTAAGGGCTCAGGGCCTAGCGCGAGCACTCCGTGCCGCGCCACTGCACTTCTTCGTCTTCGTAACAACACCCGGGTCCTCCGAGCGATCGTCCCGATCGATTGCTTGAATTACGAATGATGAGGTGACGATGAGCATGGCCAGAAAGGATAGATGAAGATGAAAGGCTTGCCACCAAGATGTAGGAGATGATCTGGTGGACGGTTGCCCCCGGAGCTTCGGGTTCAGCGGTCGGTCACCCACAGCCGAAGGTCAAGGGTTGAGGGATCGCCGCACAGCTTGGGCGGGGGTGCCGTCTTGGTTCGGGTCGTAGTCGGGTCATCGTACGTCAGGTCCTGGTCGTCGTGTCTTGTGGTCGGGGCTGGGGACGGGGCGGGGGAAAGCGGCTGGTCGGTTCTGGTCAGTTCGAGCTGGGGAATGGGCCGGGCGGCGGAGCCCAGGTCCCCTCGGCCGACGACGAAGGCGAGCAGAATGCGGCGATGCTCCAGGGACTAGGATGACGATGAGTACCCAGCACCTCACACCAAATGTTACGAGGTGGCAAGCCAAGGAAAGCACGACATGATGACAGAATGAAGATATGATTTAATGGCTCAGGGCCTAGCCCGAGCACTCCGTCGTTGTTGTTGTTGTTGACCTCACTCCGTCCCGCGCCACTGCCCACTTCTTCGTCTTCGTAACAATATGCCTTGTGTGTCCTCTCACCCGCGAAGCGGCGGAAGAAATTATCACCTTGCTCGATAGACAGCAATTAAGAGACCGCACTGATTGTGCCTGCTGTTCAGCTCAACGAAGAAATGATCTTGAATCCTTTCTCTTCAGGATACCAGCGTGGCTTCCTGTACATTGGCTACCTGATTACTTTCTACCTGTCCCCGATGTTCTACGGACGCACGTGAGTAAACGTTTACGTACGCTACACGCTGTGCGTTAGCCATGGTTTTGGCAATAGTGCACGAACCGTCGATAGTTTTCAAATGCACCTCTTCTGTCACAACGCCACTGCAATCCGGGCCACTATAACACTTTCATACTATACTACTTGTTGTGTTGCTAATACCACAGCAAATATCCCGCTAACTTTCTTCTCTTCGGTAACTTGTGGGGACTGCCCCACAGCCTCCCCTGGTTTGCTTTCCCGCGATGCACCGTGTAGCCTAGCCTCGAGGAGGGGCACATCTTGTTAGTTACATTGACTAACAAGAGAGGGTGCCAGCGTCGCAGCGCGAAAGCCTGCTCGCACGCGGGAGAGGGCACAAGGCAGTTCGGCTGGGATCGTCGGCGCGAGCGGATGTTTCGCACGTGGCTCCGCACTTCGCCAGCGGGGCGATGAAGCGGCGGGAAGACTGGCTCCCGTATCTCGTCCCGTCCAGGCTTCGGAGTATCCCTTGCCCTAGCGTGGGCAAGCATTCGCTTGTAACCTTGTTGGTGAGTCGGACGACCTTGATTCATTAGCATATCTTGTTGCTAGCTGGCGTTATTGTTGCTGTAGCAATAAATGCATATTTGTGTAAGCCAATGTGTCGTTCCTTTGTTCCGTCAGAGCAAGGCAAGCCGTGGCCGGCGTGCGTTCGGTAGCGTACGCGACCACGGGGTGGGGTCCGGGCGGCTTTGAACTGTATCAGCCGCGGTTAATCGGGGAGAACGTATTTATCTCTCCTCAGATTCAACCCCACAAACTACAGCTCAGAACTTATAGTGCTTTATTACTCATTATTCTTATTGCAATCGGCAGCATTTCCTGAAAAGGAAAACATCGCACGTAATCTGCTGAAAGAATGAAGAAGGGCAGGTGCTTACCGCAAGCAGCCTAATTCGTGCGCGGGTGACTTTCCTACCGGCGTTCGCGCAGGGTTCCTTCTCCTTGTACTGCGTGACGCTGACCTTGAGCTGGTGGGTCATCGGTCCTATGCCCAAGGTGGCCAACACCTTAGTGCTGATGTTCTGCGCCCCGCGCCTCCAGGTCTCCGACCCGCAACGGCTGGCCTCCAGCTTTTTCTCGGTACAGAACCCAATTCTGATAACATTGCGAGGGTACTTTATGACCTCCAAACAATATTTTTCGCGTTAAGGCCTGTACAAAAATAATATGCGAAATATCTAAACTGTCGCTTAAAAATTTCAACACAGTTTTGGCTTCACTACGTAAGATGATGAGACATGCTGAAATGCGATTAAAACCAAGTTGTGTGGGGAAGCCAACTGTGTGTTCACATACTTAGGCGACATTTTAGGTACTTTGCATAACTTACTGTTCAAGCGGTGATTCTATTCGGCAAAAGTGAACGCAATCTCTAGGCGAGCTTCTTCGGATTAGGCGGGTTCAATTTAATCACAGCGGGATCAGTATAGCTCCGAGAATACAAGTGCTAAATTAATGGCGCAGTGATGACAGCCTTGCTTTAGCCCTTTCACGTTAAACTTCGCACTGTGGCCTAAACGTGCGCCATCTGTGAAATCTTGTAAGCGCACCAACGTCATCAACATAACCATCCCCAAAACTTGATCGGCCCTTGGTAGCACATCATGGACTGGACGGAAAGATGGCGTCGCCTGTGCCCAGTCGGACGTTCTCGAGGCCTTGCTGCTGCTGGTGCTTTCGGCCCCGGACCACAACGTACACAGTCGTCTGGATCCCTGGCTGGCCCTCCGCTGCCAGGTTGACCGCGTGCGGCTGCGGTGGCTCTTCCCGGCCGTTTTCCTCGGCGCCTTCTTGCTGGCCACGCCCCTCCCAGCGGCGGTGGTTGCCGTCGACCTCTTCGCGGTCATCGAACCCGCAGTCCGCTACCTGGAGGTACGCGCTCCAACAAAGTAAATGCTGAACCTTGGGTCAATTGACTTGCCCTGGCGCTCAAACTTGAACGGTTCTGGATAGTGCGGATTTTAGAGCTTCCGTCGTGGGTCGTCGCAGTGTTTGTGAAGTGTGCGAGCAGTCCTATACAAAGAACGGCTTAGGTGCGGCTGAGGTCCGGTACTCCATCTGCTTTGCTATTCTGGCAAATTGTGTGGAATCTAGGCTTCGCGCATTCGCTAGCGCATTCTTTTCTAGCCGCGAGACTTGCAGAACCAAGACATCTGTTGTACATATTCCTCCGCCTCAAGCTGGTGTTCTGACAGGCTCGGGTGGGACCTCTCCGGGAAGAACACTTCTGAATCACGGTAAGTGCAGCATTCAACTTCGCGTGTCCCAGACTGTGCACATCGGAGGTGAGCTAATAAAGAAACAGCCTGAAATGTTAGTGATATCAAGTTCAACTTTAAACGTGTTGTTGAAAAGCCAAAGAATTGAAAAATGAGTGATAGCCGAAGTAGAACGTTATTGCATCCAATGGATGTTGGATGCAACCTACGCCCCTAACTGCCACAGGCAGGGCATTAAGCCTTGGCGCTGATGGAACTGCCGCTCACTTGGCTCCAGTGGAGACTCCCTCGAAGTGGAAACTTCCTAAAGATTATCGTTAACCCGGATCATGGGTAACCAAAAAATCTGCATCATTATTTATTTTATTTCAATTCAAGGTACCGCTAAAGGCCCTCACTGAGGCTTTTACATAGAGAGTGGAGGTTCGTTTATTTCCGATCTTTCACTTTTTTTCCCCTTCAATGGAGGAGACGTCGCAGCGTTCCCTGTTGGGTGACCCGGCGCTGCTCACGGTCGACGAAGCAGAGCGCGCAATCCTGGTGCTGCAGCGCCAGGGGCTGCTGAACTCGATCCCGCGCTCGCAACCGCCCTCATCGTCAGCACCGTCCACGCCACACAACCTGGCCGATCATCCGCTCAACTGGTACACTCCTCCCCGGTACCAGTGCCAGCCGCCCGCCAAGACTATGGCTGAGGCCATGGCTGCGGCGGCTGCGGCCAGGATGCCGTCCAATGCAGCTGCCCCGATGCAGGGCCCCTCCGTCAAGAGGGTACGATTGACAGTTCCGCCTTGCGTGGCGAGTCTATAACACCATCGCTTTGACCTGAGAGCTCTTAAGCATGTTTTGTCTTTTTGCACCGATGCGACTTTTACTACGGTGTCGTATGTCGTAAAATTGGCTGTCTGGTAATAATGTTATCCCGTTGGGCCTCGGACATAAGGAGCTTGGTTCCCGGTTAGTGGGCCCTCTTAAGAAGGTGCCATGTATAGTCTTGCGATCCAAGTAGGCTTCGGAGTGGAAGCTCTCGCGTGGCGTGCGATGCAGCTATCGTTTCCACATCGCCCGAGATACGGCAGTAAGTTCTACAGACCTTTTTCATTTGGAACCAGATGCGGGGAGAGAGGGAGTAGTCACCGTTATAACCGCTTGCATTCACATTGCAGCACGGGGCATGATATTCTAAGATCACAACCTTCACCCAAAACTTCTGTTGCACACTGTCGACACTGCTAATTGCACCATCAAACTGAAGCTCAGCGGCGAGTGTTTCGTAGCAATGGCCTCTTCAATAAACTCGTGATCGTGTGCACTGCTTCTTTGATTAGGCGCTCACATTTTTCAGAAAATTTACAGCCGGTTTAGAGGTCCCAATGCATCCTTTAACCGAAACTATAGTTTGCTCTTCACGTTGTCTAAAACGGGGACAATTCGAAGCATCAAATTGCTGATGGTCCATCACCATCGTCATCGTCAGCCTTACTACGCCCACTGCAGGGCAAAGGCCTCTCCCATCTCTTTCGAATTAATCCTGTCCTTTGCCAGCTGTGCCCAACGTATGCACGCTAACTTCCCAATCTCATCACCCCATCTAAGTTTATGCCACCCCCTGCTATGCTTGTCTTCTCTTTGAATCCACCCCGTTACTCTTAAGGACCAGGCTCAGCCGGCTTTACTTGTTTGTCAATAGTCAGTCTCTTTTCATCGCATTCTATACAGGATAGCCATCCTCATCATTCCGTTTTCATATGCGCTAGAAATGTGGAAAAGTGTAACATTTCGAAACAATGTAAGGCCAAATGTTAGCTGCCTCAGACAAACAGCAACCTATTTCGATCGACCTTAATCGAAACGTTATGCAAGGCCGAAAAAGCCGCCAAAAGGTGCTCAGCACAGCCAACCGACAAACATGAGCAGGACACCTATCGGGTCATGCTCTTCAAACGACAGAACACAGAGCCAATGCATAATGCTTCGAACTGTAATGTATTTGACGCCTCTTCATGCAGCTCTACAGGAGCAGGACATAATTGCGTAAGTAATGCTGGCATCGCTGTGACCGACTTGTGTATTTCCCATTTTGCCACTAGACTTTCTATAACTAACGTTACCATTCTTACAAGTGACAAGAAGTGTTCATGGTAGTCCTAGGAGAAAGAAGTTATTTGAACTAGCAGTAGACAAACAGCTCTCACAATAAGGTTTTGCACAAGTGGTGTCGGAAAAAAATAGGCCGTGAGACGAAGCCGTTCTAGAGCCACTTTTGTTTTAGCATACAAAAGCAAAACCGCAATATAAAATCTCCACCAGTGTTTTGAAAACTACTGCAAAATATCGCCTTGTAAGGCAGCACTTGCGCATTTGAGACACGTTTCTGCCCTCTCATGCTTGGGTATCATTTTTTTTTCCTGCGCTACCCGTGAACCTGAATAATTGCTAGTGTGCAGGACGTTGCTTTTTAGATAATTTCATTTGCATTTGTTTTTTAATTATGACAAGATTCTGTGAAGCCGGTTTTTGCTTTTAATAGCTTTTGCGCACCAGCGTTCCGCTTGCAGAACGAGAGAGCTGATTGGTTCCTGTAATTTCGCTTCCACTGTCGTACAAGACCGGAGTTTTTTTTATTTACATTTCCTCAGAAACGGAATATCAGAAGTAGCGGATAGGTTCAGAAATTAAGCGGGAAATAGACATCGTCCATTCATAGTTTGGTTCAGGTGTCCAACGATATATGAGACAGATACTGCGCCATTTCCTTTCCACCAAAAACCAATTATTATTATTATTATTATTCATAGTTTGGAGGCCTGAAAGCAATGGAACCGAGACCTGCAACAATGTAGTCTTTAAGATGTAAGGCAAGAAAAAGAAAGATTAGACCTTTTAGAAACATTCAGCAGAGTCTCAAGCACAAATTCACTGGCTTGTAAACAATATTACTTCTCGTGTTCGTTTCCTTGGGAACGCATTTTACTTGGCGCAATATACTCCCCCAGAGCTAACTTTTTTTATGAAACGAAAACCAGCCGCACTACTCTCATGACAAAGTCGGGGATGAGGTGGCGGAAGTGTTTTCCTAGACTATACACTTAAATTTTGTCTTACCTGCTTCCACTGTCCGACTGGTACTGGTTTCGCTTTCAAGTAACTTGTTTGTCAATGACACTCAATCGCTGATGTACAGCAGTGCGTTTGCATCTCTTCGTTGACTTCAATTGTAAAAAAAAAAAACAGCTTGCCGTGCTTTATTCTCATGAAGTGAACTCGCTTTGTTTGAAGTGAAAACGCCTTGTAAACGTTTGCCTTGGTAAGGTAGCATAATGCGTGAAATTTTTTCCACTTTTTCTCCCTTCACTTTATGTGTTCATTCTATGCGCTTTCAAATTATATTCGGTAGAACTGCCTGCCAGTATGGTCAAAAATTTGTAAAGTCGATCTCACGATATTCGATATAAGGGTCTTCAGGACCAAGGCCTGCGACGTGAAAGCGTTGTCCATATGAATTTCATTTTTAGTCCACATTGTCGACGTATGAAATAAGTTACTCGCGCAAAGAAAAAAGTACGTATTCCAAAAGCTGCAAATCGCACCTTCTGTTGCCTTTCCGTCAGCGGGAACTGCTAACACGTGCGTCAAGGCGTTTGGGGACGTCGCAGACGCAGCTGCGTTTTTTTTTTCAGTGGTGGTGTAGAGCTTGTAGTGGAGAAGTCGAAGATAAGCACTGCACTGACCTGGGATGTCAAACACAAAATTAATATGCTTAAAGTTTGTACGGGACCGCTCGTGGGAAAACAGGCAGCGCATGGGAAGGATGGAATTCCTTAAATCGTAAACAAAATTCCTGCCTGTTGCGCTAGGTATCATGTGCTATGAAGACCGCTATGAAAACCCTAAAGTGCTATGAAGACCGCTAAAAGAACAAACATATTGTAAGACTGGCCTTCGGCTTTGGAATCTTCAGAGGCTGGCGCTTAACGAAGACGACGACGAGAAGCGCCGAACACTCCGTCCCTCGTGCGTGCTCTGGACTGACGGCTGCCTCTGGTCTGTGCCTGGACGGCACCGCTGGTTGTTCGCGACGCTGTGCTTTGCAAGACGTTCTTTACTACACTTCTATTTTTTCTCGGGAATCAAAAAAAAGCTACGAAGTTCACAGGGACACGTGAGCAATAAAAAAAATGCTACATTCCATAAATTTCCAAGCACTTGAAGCATTAATTCAATTTTCCTCACAGCTCTGAAGGTCATCAGCGCCTACTGTTGCCTCGGCGATAATAAAAATATAGCTGCGGCGCCTGCACTCAGTGAGCTCTACCAGATACACAAGACATATTGCCTATCGAGAAGAAATGCATTATTTCGTTTGCCGTCAAATTTCACTTTCTTTTCTTCAATTGTAGTTTTGTATGTCTTTCGTTCACGCCAATGCAATCTTTTTTTCTTTTTATATGCCACGAGCATAGAAGTAGCAGTATAAGGAGTTTAGCGCCTCAAAGCACACAGTGGCTATTACAGGCACTATACTGGAGCGCTGTGCATTCATTTAAAACAGCTGGTCTTTTCTTACGTGTGCAGACATCACGTAGCATTCAGACGTACTTTTTCCATCAAAATGCTGAAGCGAAAAAAAAGCATTTTGCTCTGTGAAGTTTAGGACTTTGTGGACAATTCTCGCGGCACCTTAATCATAGACAAATGCAGGCATCACTACACCGGCAACAAGCAGGAGAAAGCTATATATAAAACCTGAACGAAATCATTCGCTTAAATAGCGACACCGTGACGCAGTATATATACCCCCTGCTATCTTTAGAGGGCTTAAAGGTTCAGCGGAAAGCAAGCACATCCGTATCATCACTCATTTATGCGGCAAAGCCTTTTTTTTCTAGTTTTGTGTCTGCTTACGTGAGCACTATCTCAAATATCTCTTAAGCAAAAAAAAATGACTGTGGGTTAGCTGCGGTTAAACCTGGAGTGACCCGATAGCTACAGCTGACCGAGTGGAACTCGCTCAGTCGAATTGCGAAGTCAGTCTTTCGCCTCAGCGTTTCGCTGGACGTTCCTTCTTCATCTTCTTTCCTGGACGTGGATTCACTCTCTCCACTCCTCCCCCCCTCGGTTTCGCCGGCGCGCCGCGCCGCCGGCAGCTGCCACGGTGGCCACGGCGCCGCCACGCTGAAGGCTCCAAGTGCTAGCGTAATGTTGGCGTAATGTAGGCGCGCGACGCGCACACCAGCTGCGGGCTATGACGTCACTCCGCGCATGCGCACAGCTGGCGGAGCGGTGGTGCATGGCTCAGCGCGCAGCCACGCTGACCTCGCGAAGTTGCTGGCGTAGTGCAGCTATCGCTACAATAAACTTCACTATTTCACTGGTCTAATATAGTTGAGGCAAGCATGCCAGTGGAGAAAAGCCTCTGTTATATAAAAGGAATGATGGCAGTGACGGTGGTGTGAGTACACAATGCTTTTTGTTTGCACTAACCAGAGTACGTACATAAGACTGCTTCAGATTGGGCTAGTTGGTTATTGTCATGGTCACAATTGCATTGTCGCGTTTTTAAAGAACGCAAAATAAAAGACATAATTAAATAGTGCTCCAAGAACACAGTTGTCACACCGAGCAATCAAGGGAAGCGAAAAGAGGGGCTCGTTGTGACATACACGAAAGAAGCCGACAGTCCAGAAACGAAGGAACACGGGATTTTTTAAAAATAATTTTTGGTGTTCAGAAAATGGATATTAATAGAGTAAATATTTTTAAAACTGATCTAAAAGCAGAAGAAAAAACAATAACATGATGCCGGGGGGATTTCATCCGACGACCTCCAGATTTCACGTCCGGTGCTCAGCTTCGGCGACGGCTGTCCAGTCTGCTTTCGCGGGTATTTATGTGTAGTTTAACCGAACAATGAGAGTGTTCACCAACGCCACCCTCGTCCAAAGCGGCGGACGTAGTACCTGCTGTATTACCGCGAGCGCCACACAGGAACGTGATTGAACGGCGAGGGCGGAAACTGTGCGAGAACCCTCTTATTCTACCTTTGGCATCAAGACTGCCAGAATCGACGGCGGCATCGATGCAATGGCTTAAACGAAAACATATCGCAGCGCCTTCGACTATATTATAACAAGGTTGACTTAGCTGAATTAATCTTTCCTATTCTCGAAAGAGTAGAAATCAACACAGTTGTTTTTAACTTGGGACTGCAGAACTGAGAGGTGAGCCAGTGCTAAAACTCAGGCCTGCTACTCTGCATTGGGAAAGAGCGTTATGATGTTTTACATTCTCACCTGACTACTGATATTGAAAGGATGTTTTCTCATTGAGGATATTTGTGCATTACGAACATCTAAAGCTCTAATGCAAAAGAGAGATATGAAGAGAGAGGGGGAAATGCAGGGATGTTAACCAGAAAGATTTCCAGTTGGCTATCGTGCCCTGGGGAAGGAAATGAGGAGATTAAAAAGGGAGTCCTAATGCAATGTTACTAATGTAACTTATTATTATAGCCGAATAGAAGTAATGAGAATTATGGCGATGTCAATATTACGGTGAGGAAAATGTATAAACACGTGACTACTACTTTGAAGCAATCAATATTTTACATATTGTTTCTGCGATTAACCTCTTGCACAGCCCACCAAACTGTGACGTTAGTTTTTCTGTGCGGTGTAGAAATAGAATAAACACCGCCATTTGCTATGCCTGTGTAACGCGAAATTCGGCGACAGCTATTTGCGATTTGGAATGCGCTCTTCGCTCTGCAGTCTAGCGGCTTCCCCATAGAGAAGCAACATTTTCGACAAACATTTTTCTTCCGGCTTTTTTTTCGAAATTTTAGAAAAAAGGAAGCAGACGTAATTTACTGTTGTGTTATACAACAGTTCATTGTCGAACATCCTAGCAGTAACTCTCATAATGTAAATCATAGGCATGAAATATTTCCGGCCCTTTCACGAACAAACGCAAAGTTTAACAGATCGAAGGCATTCAGAAGCATCACCGCAGAAGCGACCGATTCTTAAATAAGCGCGGCATTCTTCAACTGTTCAACTTTAAAGCTATTAGAACACTGAATACTAAAATGTAACGTCTCTTATGCGGCTGCTATTTTTCATGAGCACAAGATTTTGCTGCATAAAATATAGTTTAAACAAACTGAAACCTACACTATATTCTAAGTCCTCTTTACAAATTGGTACAATAAAAGTAGTTCCGTCGCTGCTCCGACTATAAAATCAGGTTACCAGGCGGTGAAACGGCCGGCTAAATACTACCTCTCGTTCAGAGTCAGTGTCATTGGGATCGTCTGAAGCCATCATCGCCATATTGAAGTATGCGTGCACGAAAACAATATTTTCAGCGTTTCATTATATACAGCTCGTACGCAGACTAAGAATGTTGGTGCAAAAGCCGCACCAGTTCCGCTTACAAGCAGCTGATAATGGTGAAATCTGTAGAACATATCTAGCCAATGGCAACACCGTTTTGCTGGCGTAGATTCCGTCGCACCTTGTTGAAGGAAGCATGTGGCTCGTACAGGCCAATATTCCAGACGTTCACCATATGCCTGAGTTGGTCGCGTATTCTGTATCACCGGAGTACACTCTTTCTACTCAGTGTTTCAAACGCATACTGTGCTCCGAGATCCATTGAAACGCAGACAAGACTTCGTCGTCAGCCAAATTTTCCCCGTTATGCGTTGGCTTAGGCAGTTCTGCTGCGCACTGCCCGAAATGAACTGTAACCTCCTTGCGTGTTTTCAAGGCTTTTTTAGGGAAAACACCGCTGACTTTGCAAAAGGACACAGCACTGCACATTCGAGCGGATTTCCTCCTCTCATCGGACAACAGGTCTTGGTCACTTTCTTTTGCATTGATAGCTTTGAGATGGGCTTTAGCAACATATGGCAGGATTTCAATGCGTCCCAGAGCTCTTCTTCGTCCACAACGTCAAGGGTTAGAGCCCTGTCGAACATAATTTTTTTCATTATAGCAATTATCTGCAAGAGCTCCTTGTTTCACAAAGGCTTTCAAAGGAGATGCAAGCACCACTCCATGTTTCCTTGCTCGAAACTTCAGGCTTGTGCTCGCACCTTTGCTTTACTTGACTTCCTGTATTTCCTTGAATGTGGCCAATAGGTCGTGGGTTTTCTTTGCATATTTGATGCCGTCTTTCGCCTGCTTGAGCACGTCGAGTATTTATACTAAGAGTAAGGAGGTAATTCATGAGTAGGTTCAGGGAGTGTACGGCCCAACTAATCACTGTGACATAAGGAAATTACCTCAGTAATAACACCGCATGCCGCTTTCATGTTGCTGGCATTGTTGGTTACCAGTGCCCCTACCTAGCCGCTACCAACCGATTCCATAACAGCACAGATTTCTTCTTTCATGTAGACCGCGGCATGCCTGTTAGCGCCGGTGTGGATTGACTTGAAAAAAATATTAAAGACAGACTCTCCTTGCCCGTTCGTCCAGCCGTCAGTGACAAGAGTGATGCGCAAAGCCTTTTCTATGCTTTCTTTCAGAGATACGATAGCCGCTTCATACTCTGCATCAGGCAGTGCGCCAGCCAAGCTAGGCCGTCTTGGGGGCTTGTAAGAAGGCCTTAGTACTTCAAATGCAGCCTGCCAGCATTCTTTTGTCACTAAGGTCAACGGAGAGTTAGAAGCTTATATAGCATTAGCCACCGCTTTTTCGTTGTTCTGCGCTTGAAGTGTCATTGTATCGATGAACTGAGTAACCCTTTCACTCGCTGACGCTTCGCTGCTTACTGCACTACCCGCTTCGTCTATTCTTCGACTCTTAGCTAAAGGGCTGCAAGAATGGCTTACTTCATGTGATGTGACAAAGGCAATGACATTGTCAATTGCAGACCTCTGCGGACGAAACGTGATCATTTCTTGGGGCCACTCATTGTGACTTTCGAAAAACCATGTTATGCGCTTGTGGGTCATACCCTCCATAAGTTTACCTACATAACTCAATGGGGGCAATGGGCGGCAAAGATGAGTAGTTAGTTGGCTGCTTATCGGGTTCAAAAATGGGAATAATTGTAGCCAGCTTCCACTTCGCAAGTTCCTCACCAGTAAGCCAGGAATACTTGTAATATTCTAGCAGGCGAAGCCGGCAGCTATGAGGTAGCTTTGCAAAAGCTTCATAGCTCACCTTATCATTTCCCGGTGGCGTTCTCTCGTTTGACCCGGCGATAGCCGTGTTTAGCTCCAATATTATGAACGGTTGGTCTATCGCAGGTACGGCCACCTGTGGGAGGTACGATTGGCAGTTTATGTTTGGAGTCGAAGGCTGTGAACCCGCTGATAGAAGCCTGCAATATTCTTCCGAGGTTTATATTAGAGATTTCTCTTCATGCAAAGATAGTGCGGCGAAAGGGTGAATCTGGTGTGGAGGCGTGAGCATACCTCTAACAGTCCGCCACATTTTGGCGGAAGGTTTTCGTACATCTACTGTTGAACAGAAGTTTACACCTTTGTCGAAGAAGTTTGTCTAGGTAGCGCCGAATATGTATTTGTGCCTGTCGGCAGGCCCGAAGATCCTCCAGGCTTTTCGTGAGCAAAAATTTCCTTTCGACACGCCTGCGCATCATGCAGCCTTTCGTATTCCTCATCATTTAACGATACTCGGGTCATTTTTGGCTGTGATTTGGAGACCAATTCCGCTTTCTGGTTTGCAGCTGCAATTCCCCTGATCGCTGCATTCTTGTAGGTGTCCCAACTGGTGCACTTTTTAAGTGTCTTCCTTGAGAATTGGTTAATGGTCAGTGCCACGTGTTTCTAAATCAGTACACCAGTAGAAGTTTTGAGTAGCTTCACTTCTTGCAAAGGTCACATCAATGCAGCTGACAGTCGTCACACCTCGGATGTAGGTTATGCTGCCGTCGTTTAGGGGCTCAATCGAATACTTTGCGAAACGGTCGGCAAGTTTCCCACCTTGCGCACATGTGTGCGAGCTACCCCAGATTTGATTATGAGCGTTAAAGTCTCCACAAATAATGTGTGGCGAAGGCGATGTCGATATTAAATTTTCAGGCCTCGATATGTCTAATGGCTTGACTGGCTCCAAATATACACCAGTGAGAGTGTAGACTTGCCTACCAATTACTGTCAGGGTACACACGTAATCGTTGTCGCTGTAAGGCAGGAATTCAACCAAGGAAGCCGGAATGTCCTTGTGGAAGCCTACCAGCAACCTGCTGAAGCCATCTGGTCGCTGCGAATGAATGAGGTGGTAGCCGTTCAAATGAAACTGGTCTCTAACACGCTATTCTAATATCACAATAAAAGTAAAGTGATACGCTCGCACCAGCTGTCGAAAGTGTGGAAGTTTCGACTGCAATCCACGAGCGTTCCTTTGAAATATGGTGCATTTGCGGAAAATGTTGTGAATGGTTAAATGAGATGAGATTTTGTTGCAGAAACCACGATTGCTGCTATGTTCAAATGCACCCCAGTGGGCCACAAGATGCTGACTCCAACGGCTCCATTGCGCGAACAGCTTCTATCTCAGGGAGAATTCTTGACGAAGGGTTTGCGCGTACAAGAGCCTTGATGGCTGCAAACAGCATGGGTATCAGTAATCCCGAAATATCTTCTTCTGTGCCAATTTGCTCCTGCTGGTAGGACATACTTTCACGTTGCGGTGTCTTAGGCTGAAGGCGAGAGTTGGCATTTGACGCGTCTTGTGTAGAAGATGGATTTAACTGCACAATAGGCGGAGCTGCAACGCAAATAGCTGCAATGCTTTTTATTAGCAACAGCAGCATAAGACTTCACAGCTGCCTTGCACTGTTGAGTTTGTTGATTTTGGTCTTGCATAGTTGTGAAGACAAATTCAGGGTTAGGAGGCGGTTGATGACGTTTAGACGGTTTTCCTTGTGCTTGTTCCACTCTGCGTACAAGCTTAGCGGCTTTCGTTCTGGGACACCCTCCGTATTATGCAGTGCGTGAACCACCGCAGTTTGCGCATTTTGGATGCGCTCCCAACGTACATTCCTCGTCTGAATGAGGGCCGCAGCGCCTACTTTGCAGCGAAGGGGGCCGGTGTAATCTCTTGAGATGTGTCCATGTCTCTGGCATTTGAAACATTGCATTGCTGGTCCACAGTATTCTCTTAGATGTTAAATGCAAAAGCCCACTGAAACACGTTTAGGCAGCAGGGGAATCTTTGGCGAATTCAAATATTACGTGTGCGGTTGATATTTCTACCGTCTTCACGAACATAAGCGGTTAGTCTTCTTCCTGAAACAACACTTTGCTCACGGAGGTACTCGAGCAGGTTCTCGTTTGAGCAATTCGAAATCCTAAATACAGGTATGGCTATTACTAAAAGCCGGCAACAAACCTCTAATTGCTTTAATTGCAACTAAGTGCCTAACTGCGCTATTTGAAAATTAATTACTGAAATTAGTTGACCAGGTTACAGCTTAAAGCGATTCAGAGGTTTTCTAGTGTCCGCCAACACTGGTAGTACAGTATACCTCAAAGGCCATATTTTTACCACAAATAGCCTATTTTTGAAAATTTTTGAACGTCTTCACTGAAACACCTGGTATGTTGCGGGTGGATAGACTTCTTGCGTAGCTTCCACAAGATTGCATGTTACGCATGAAAAGGAGCATAGCCGGCTTTGCGCCGCGCTATAGTCGTGATTAGAAAAGTGATATTCAAACAAGTCAACCTAAACGTGGCTAAATACGGTACGTATGGTTGCATGCTCGCATATAAGTCGTCAGCATCGATGTCTTCAGCAGGAACGTAATACCGTTACAGGAATAGACGGTCCTCTGCGCTGTGCGCCCCCCCCCCCCCCCGACCCGGGGTGTTATCAGTACAAAGGTACTGGGGTGAGTCTCTTTTTTCTGTCTTTCTGTCATGGTCAGTGCTTCATATGAGCACTTAGCGCGAACAGCTTAGTGCGTGTTCGATTAGATTTGCAATGGCAGTAACTAGCGCCCCAATCGCAGCATTATATGGCAGGTATGTCGGACAAGCTCCCTCAGCCTCTCGCGACCTCGCCCTCGTACTGGCACACAGCAAGCATATTTTGTAGTATATCAATGATAATGATGAATTTTTATGGCACAAGGGCATCTGTGACCAAAGAGCGCCCGTGGCATAAGGTTTTCTTTGTCTCAAGGGAGGGGCGGGGGTGTAAAATACTCATTTCCAAAGCATTTCACCCTTAAGAAGTCGAGCACCAGGCAGGGGAAGCTTGTACCTATTCTGTCACTGGTGGGTACCCGGCGGGATCGAACCCCGCACAACCCGCATGCGAGGCGGATGCTCAAACGACTAGGCCCCCGCTGCAGTATAGGGGACACAACCAGGGCCAGAGGGCGCTGCGGACGCCAGTGAGCAGCGCCCTCTCCGAGCGACTCCTCCTAGTTGATCGGGCAGCACGGCGAGCTTCGCCGCTGACTTGTGTGCGTCTGCCTCGCCCGCACGTGAAGGAAACTAGTTTTGCGCGCGTGCGCTTCGGCGCCGTTGTGGGAGGAGCTTGCTTCGCGCACGCTATGCTCTCTCCGCTCGTGCATGGACGCCGTTATTAGGGTGCCTCGATGCGCGCGCCCCCGCTTAGGGTGAAGTCACCCTTTGAACCACTCGACGCCGCCTAAACCAGTTTTCGCGCGGTCCCTCCGCCATTGCGTTCCCCGCATCGACCTCGCCGCTCTGCTGTCGTGCGGGCGTCACTGCTGCGTGCCTGCGTTCGCGCGCCTGTCATTGCCGTGCAATGCCTGGATCTTGTGTTCCTCAGTGCTCCAACCATTGAGGATGTTCCATTTTCAGAGACCCGAAAATGAGGCTTCTCTGGCTGGTGCGGATCAAGCGTGACAAGTGGCAACCGACGAAGTCCTCATGTATCTGTAGCGGAATTGCTGCGTGTTAGTTCAGTGCTGTTTTTGTTACGATTTACCGCTTTTGCGTTTAGCCAGCTAAGTGTAGTACAACATATGTATTGGTCAGATGTCATTTCCGCAGTATAAGTTTTACTTGGCGTAAATAAAAAGGCACGCTTCAGCGCCGAACCCGCCATTGCCTGCCGCTTTCCTGTTTGCATCCGAAATTGCATGACACAATGTTTTCGCTCGTTAATGCGTACCAAACGTGCTTTCGCCGCTTCTGTTCATTAGAGAATAATTTCCTTTACGGGGCGATTGTCAGCGAACCGCTGCTGGCACGAATCAAGGCACAGAGCACGAGAACAAGCGAGGGCACATACGGTGTTGCAATTACTGTGCATCTGGGTCGTCTAGGAACCAATACGGATTAATTTACTTACAATTTTTGAGTTTTTAACACGTATGCTGTGTTGGGTTGCATGCGCTGACTGTTAGCCCGATGCTTCGTTCAACGACGCCGCTTTAGGTCAGTAAATGAGATTAACAGAATATGTTGTTATGTGCCGATCGAGGCGCTCATTAGAGTAATTCGACTGACATATTTGGACTACATTGTTTTCTTGCGTGCTTTGTTCATTGTTTTCATTCTCGAGCAGGAAATGTGGGGCTAATTCCAATAAAAAATTCATCTGCAGGTGCCCGCGAAACCAAGACGCTGTGTCAGTGACCGCGTCTGCTCAGTTTTTTTAGCCATCCATTGCACTCACTTGCATTGGGACATTTATAGCTAAAAATTTTAAAAAGAACGCCAAACAAGCTTGGACCGAAATCACCCGTTGCGTTTCAGCAATTCTATTAAACTTGGTCGTTTGAAATTAACTACAAAAGAAGTGAACAAAATTAAATACTTTCTACTGAGGGAGGTGTGCTCTAAAATAAACTTTCAAACTCCCTCATCCACGCAGTAGGTTGTGGCATTTTTCAAGCGTTTTATTCGTCCTGAGATTAAACATGCGTAGGAAGGACAGCACCAATGGGTCTGCCAATACCCGCGGTGGTATGCAGAATATGCCTTGATATAACTACCATCGCGATTTAGCTCATCTCAAAAACGGCTCAAAACTTTTTATTGCATGCTCCTCTGCTTAATAACGGTTCCCTTCGTCCTAATCTATCGCAAAACTCGGTAAATAAACGTTTACAGGAATTTTTTTTTCCTCTGCTTCTCTAGGAGGGTGGTCGCTTGATGCGAGTAAGCTAGCTGACGACGCAAATTTATATTAGGTTTGAGTGCTGTTTCGACGCACCGACGGGGTCGGTGCATAAGAAATAGGTTTTGAACTATAGCGATTGATTCTATAGAAGCTTCACTGACATAATTGGCGCATATCTTGGCCCAGTCAGGCGTTCATTGCTATCGCCTTTTGACTCTGCCTCTTGGCACTACTTCTGTACGGTCTTAAGCAAAATAAACAACAAACAACAACAAACCGCTTTCCTTGTTACCGTCGACGCCTTGATGTTGGCTGCTTGTCCCGTTTTTAATAGCAGAAGGCGCTCCAACAAAATTTAGTATTCTATTCTCGTTTATAACAAAAGTGCACCGCAAGACTTCTTATTTTTCTTATTTTGAGCGCCCGCGGCGAGCGAGAAGCGAGCAGCCCTGCCCCCACGATAACAAAACCGGCATGTCGCGGGAGCAAGAATGGCGGCCGTCGTTGCAGGCGACGCAGATGTCCTCACCGTGAGCGGGTGTGCGCGCATCGAGGCACCCTAGAGTTAGGAGAGAAGAGCGCGCCGGCTCGAGGGTATTTCTCGCGCCTCGACACTGCTGCGAAAATTTTTCGCGCGCTCTCGTGTGCGCGGCGCCAAGCTAATAGTCCAAAAAGGCGCTGTTTTCGTTACGCCCTAGTTTTGTGCTCAGAGCGCATAACCACGTGGTGTACGAAGTGAAAGCTTAAAGCCTACCTTCGAACGAAACTACGGCACGAATGTCTTTCGCGTTTTTTTTTTCTTCGTGTCTTCAAATTGTGCTAGCTCTGCTCGATCTGCTGCTTCAGCCGTGCGTGCTGGTGACATGTTTCTGCTACCTTTTTCTTTTCCCTTTCCGTGGTGTTTCAATGGATTTGGCGCTAGGAGGCTCACCCCAGTGTCGCGGGATG
Source organism: Amblyomma americanum (assembly GCF_052857255.1). Lineage (NCBI taxonomy): Eukaryota > Metazoa > Arthropoda > Arachnida > Ixodida > Ixodidae > Amblyomma > Amblyomma americanum. The sequence goes on along the minus strand of NC_135498.1, from coordinate 57,152,612 downwards.
AATCGCGCCAAAGCGCATTTTGCGTTCTCGGTGCACATTAATGAATCCCCTTTTGTTGACCTTTGAGAGTTTTAGTATGGGCGTGCGGCTGACACAACCAGTATGATAGCGTATTGCCGTTCCTACCGGTGTCGCGCTTGTCTAGCCGCTTCTGCCATATGGTCGTAGTTACAGCAGATGGCGTATTTACCATACAGATATATAAAGTTAATATCTGTTAATCCGGAGCCCTTCAAAGAGGGCTTTGCACACAATCTGCGTACAGCCTTAGGACATTAAACTAAAAAACCACTGGCACAACTCAGTTCTGATGCGCATCGACAGGGCACGTAACACTATTCCGCGGCCGCTCGAGGTCTACAGTCCGTGGTCTGTAATCTGCAGAGCCACACTGCTACCGCGTGTGTACGACAGGGACACAATGTTAGTTCACATATGGAATCGTGCCTGCCATCTTCGCCTTCGTAGTTGTGTGCGCTGCCAATTCACATGGTGTCGGCCGAGTAAGTGAACGTCTATCAAGTGTCCGCCAGCGCTCTCTCCTGTTGCCGCAGGTGATGGATCATTAGTACTATTTTTATTCAATACTGCACCGCGCGATAATGCACCGGTACTTCGCATTGAACGATTCCTGCCACCTGGGTAATTTCTATTGACAGCACACACGGCAGTAAGCAAATGCGTCATTTCAGGGAAGCCAACAAGAAAGAGCTTCCCCGCCTTTAGGCAAACACGGTGCCGCGTGCCACTTCGACCACCACGTGGAAATTTTTTTACACCGCGCGTTTTACACCACGTGGAGGGACAAAAACGGCGCACTGCGCAGATGTCAGGCTGTGCTCGCATCCGCCGCGCCCGCGAGGAGACGGGCGCGAGCAGCACGCGAACACGGCCAGTCAAAGCGCCGCGGCGCCGTCGCGCCCGATCGACGCTTCAGAATTCCGCCGCTACGGGAGGAGCACGGCGCTGTCGTGGCGCGGCAAACTTTAGGTTGGGTTCCCTATAGTAGTATATCAAGAAGGGGGGAATTCAAAACCCTTTTAGAGCCCCTTAATGCACTTTAATGCAAAAGCCAGGAGCCTTTAATGGAAGTGGTGGCTGCGGGAAGGAGGCGCAGAAGTGGAGGTCGAAAAAAGAGTTCGTCTTGTGCTCGTAGCTTCGTAAGGAGGTTTCGTGCTAGACTTGTTAACGATTACGCGTAGAGACAACATCCCTCCACACACCGCAGGAATGTCTAGGAGTAGGAACTTGTCATTTGGATTTGCGTGTAATAAATTCACAATATGGATTCTGTTTTATAACATATTTATCAAAGCAAACCCCTAGAATGGTATTTAAGCGCCGGCTGCCAATCGCTTACTTGCAACGAAATTTCAGAAAGTAGTGAAAAGCGTACTGTAAAACTGCTTCAATTGATCACAATGAAATTAACTGCGGCGTAGCCTTTTTTTAGCAGCCGAATCAACGTTTCCAGCCAAACCAAATTTGAAGTTCCACTTTCCGGAATTCCGGTGTTAATTGATGCGCTGTTTAAAAAGATATATAGATGGGGCGCCTCTTTTCCCTCTTGGATGAAGGTTGCTGAACAGCGTGAAATCAAGACGAGAGAAGATCGTGCAACAACATGAACACTCACTTCTTCCAGCTGTTTTTTTGTTGCAATACCAGGCATACCCACACCCTAGAAGCAACACCAGGAAAGGAAAACAACAATACGAACAATACTGTAGAGTGTGATGTCAAAGTCCTTCTTAACTGTTCGTTGTAAAATGTCCCAGAAGAATATAGCATCAATACACAGAATAAAACGCAGGTGACAATTCACCGTCCATAGCACAAGCGTCTCCTTAGCAAGAAGTCATGCCTTCACAGGCAGCGTGGATGTGTGCAGTTTAAAGAATTTTTTTGCTGCAGAAGAAATGCACATTTGCCTAACACGTTTTAAAACGCTGGTGTCAAGGAACTCCAGAAAAGGTTGCCGATACAACAGTACAGGGAACAAATACTCTGTAAGTGCCTGAGTCGTCTGCCTTCTGGAGAGGCTCTACACGTAGTCTAAAGAAAAGCGCACAGTGAGGAAATTGAAGGTGTCAGCAACTTCCTTAAGGAGCCCCATAAAGGCCCCTCACGAGTGAGTCCCGTCGGTACGAATAGGAAAGGCAATTGAGTACTGAGACGCCTAATAAGCACAGCTATTAAAAAGGGGTGGTTTGGCGATTTCAAAAAGAAAACACGCGAAAGAAGCTCATGCACGAATAAGTGAACAAGGCCGATTCCACCAATCTCTAGAGAAAGAAATAGGTTATCGCGACGCATGGGTTCCCGTTGGGAACGCCATACGAATGTAGCAAATTTTCTGTGCATCACCTGCACTTTCCACGACGGCTCCGCCACGACGGCTCAACGTTTAACCGTGTATAAAGGCGCATGTAGTGAATGCGCGCCTTTCATACATTGAGTCTTCCGAACCAGATGTCACCGAACTTTCGCTACGTATATCCTAGCCTCACAGAACTAGGCCATCATCAATGTTTTCTTACATACCTGCGTTTTCAAGCTTGTCACTTTTCGGGGGGAGACTGGTTCGCTTTGACTACCCTTCCTGGCGCTGGCAATAATTGAGCAGCATGGCAAGCAGTGTATCCAATGTGGTGAATGTGTGTCCACCATAAGGACGATAAGGACGGTGTATGGCCTCCCATTCGGGAGGGTATTTGATGTGGTCAACAGATGAAAAAGAATTAGCACGGAAGTATTTTAAGCTCAAACGCATCTTCCCGCTTCTTTTCCTCTGGTTTTTCAGATCTGTAAACGAACTGATGAATGTCCTCCCGGATGCTAACGCTGGGGTGGTATTGTAGAAGACGGGCTTACAAATGGAGAATGCTGGTGCAACACTGAAAATCCGGGCCCATATAAAATAAAAGACTCTCGTTCCCAGGTGATCGTACTGATTCAATTTCGTTCCTATTCAAGCTTTCACCATGTTGTTTTTATATCATTTTCAAGTATTTACGCCAATTTTCTCCAGACCACGAGTGTCTGGGAGGCAATCTAAGAGCGTGTGCGCTCTCTCGCGCTCATGTTAATCCGGAATCTCCGTCCTTCTGGCCATGGGACTTCGACTCACGGCCCTGTTGGAATGAGTTTCACAAAGAGCGCACGCGAACACTCAAAAGAGTCAAGACACAAGCGAAAAGTATTATCCAGCCAACTAAAACAAATCCACGTACTTTTCCTATCGTGTATAGTCAGACCAGCTACAGCCAAGACACTGCACTTCTACTGTATGTCCTCCTGCGCCCAACACCATGCCGTAACACCGCAAGAGCACTTTTTTCAGCACTTTGCCAATTTTATCCCCGCATTTAATAGAAGTACAGTCGCGATTAAAAAAGATTAGCACACATGACGGAACGCAGGAGTGCCGGAATGACAACGCGTGGCGCTGCGGCTGACGAAGAGGATGATAACGAGAGCGCCGGGCCGTTCTTATTCTACAGTATTAGAGGGGTTCAGCGGACTGTCACGGCACAGCAAAGTTTATTTTTCTGTATCGCCCTCTCGCTTTCTTTACGCAGCCTTGCTCCCGCCGGCAACTGCTGAAGAGTAGAATAGTTTTTTTTTTTTTGCTTGTTTGGCAGTTATTTTTGCGAGCAGCCTCAACTGCGCTGCGCATGGTGACTGCTTCAACAGCTCTGCATACAGGAGCTGCCATGACCTCCCAAGGAAGCAGATTTGAGTATAATTGAAACTATATTGGAGTTAATGAAGAAGGGACGAGCTGAAAGGCAGCTGCACGAGTCATCGCCATATATCTTTGGGGCGGCGGTTCAAGAGGAATGGAGCAGGCTCCAGGCTCTTCCTGACCTTGCAAGCAGCCACTTTGACTCCTTCCCTGAGCGCCTACAAAGCGTTGTGAGGGTCGGTGGGGCCTATGCACGCCATTAGTGCAAGACGTGTTTGCTCTCTCATCACGACAGCGAGCTGGCTATCCTCCTTACTTCTTGTCCTGAATTGATGGGATAGTGACCCTGCCAATATTGTTACTGCAGTTTCCCAACAAAGTGCCTTGTGTGAATTAGTTGCATCGAGGAAATAAACTCTCTGTTTTTCGAGCTTGTGTGATACTGGCTAAAAGCAGCGCTATCATGTAGTGTTCCCGCGAGTTTCTTTCGACAAACCATCACGGACATAAAAAAAAACAGTAATGAAAAAGAAGCCATCTTTGCTCTGGATAACCGAGCCAAAATAAATGCCATATGCACAGTCACGTAGGGTCGGTACTTCGACGCTCGGGCGGTGGCACACTTGATAAAGCTAACTTCCTGCCATCCCCCTCTATGCTGCAAATATGGAATCGGCCCGATAGGCAGGTCTGCAAACCGCAGCGTCGCGTGGTGAGATATACAAATTCTGGTCGCCAGTGGTTTGTGATAATATATTTACTCGCGACTGTACCATAATTTACGTGTGCCGACAATGGTGACAAAATTGTGGCCCACTCGCTTGGCGCAAAGGGTTCAGAGTGTGGACAACGAATCGGCGCGACTCGGCGCACAATGTTGCTAGTCGAGTTAAAGTTTGATGTGTGCAAGGCATTCGCATCGAGGACCATTGTTCCTCGAAACTGTAATCGGGGCGACCTTCGGAGGGCCGTGGCGAATGAACCAATGGTTGCAGAGGGATTCGGGTGGTACCAAACGAATCGTCGATTCGTGATGTAGTCTACACGTTGCTATCCGAATTTTGTCGCAACCAAAAGGGGGAAAAAATTGGCTAACGCTCTTCATTTCGCATTCGCGAATCATTCTTTAATGTTTGTTCTTTACTGCCTAGAACCACGTAGCACGTGTCCTAAATTTTTGTGTTAGTTCTCGACGGCATACTTATCGGGCAGGCAAATAAAACCGTTTTAAGCTGGTTGCAGTGAGAAAGTGCGTTTGTCTTTTTTCACTTTTCCGTGTTTTCTGCGCTGCTTTGCGTCTTTTCAGCTTATTTTTCGCAAATAAAGATGAGCAACGTTAGGGAGGAAACGTACTGAATGCAAAGCTTGAAAAATGATAGGTTGGTTGTTTTAACCTCGTTTAACGTCTCAAAGCCACTCAGGCTATGAGGGAGGCCGTAGTGAAGGGCTGGGGAAATTTCGACCTCCTGGGGTACTTTAACGTGCACTGACATCGCACAGTACAGGGGCCTCTAGAATTTCGCCTCCATCGAAATGCGACCGCCGGGGCCGGGATCGAACCCGCGTATTTCGGGTCAGCAGCCGAGCGCCATAACCACTGAGCCACCGCAGCGGCTAAAAAAAATAATAGGAACAAGAACAAATTTTACGAGCTGAAATTAACACCTACTAGCGCTTTAGAGCATTCATGAATTCACAAGAAATCTTTCCGACTCCTCGTCACAATATGAACTTTAAAAAGGTGGTTTGTGAATTCCATAAATACACTGCCCTGGGCACGGAAATTGTACTTTTTTCTGTAAATGCCACGCCATTTTACTGCTGTTTTAGATGCGCATCTTCGCTCGTGCTTGCGAGAATGTGAGCTCAACTTATGGACGAGCGCAGCTAACGCTTAGACACACGGAAAGCTTGCTCAACTCTCTGATTTTTATTTTGTTCTTAGACTGGTATATATGCATGCGATTATGAAATATGCAGAAAGAAATAACGACGAAAAAAGAAAATAGAAAGACACGACCATTTAGTCTTCAGATGCTAACCGTAATTTATGCCACAATCTTTTTGATAACTATTTTCTACCGTAATAATGATGACCATGGATTTTCTTTAAAGGCTATAGGCAGTGCGCTTAGGGGGCTAGTCATCCTTATCAAAAAAGAAAAGCATATTTTCACGCTAGAGGGAGCATCCTTGCTGCTGGTTTCAAGGCCCTAGTGATGTTGTATGCGGGAAATGTTCTTTTTCACGGTATTTGCAGGGTAAAATTGACCCAGAAAATTTTTCCGCAGTCTCAGGGAATATTTTGGTACCGAGATTGCCGATTTTTTTTAATTGACAGAGTTTCCAGTTTACTGCAGAAATAAACAGCCTGAAATATGAAATTTTGTGTCTAACTGAGGGAATTTCCGTTTACTGCCTGGACCTTGACTGCACGGCGTCTAGACGAGTGCGCAAGCTTCGCCGAAGGGCATTCCTGAGTGTCATGGAGTAAGCGCTCCTTAAGGCCTAAGGACCTCAAGCAAGGTTTGGAGCAGTGAAGGCGCAGTGAAAGCCTATTGGCTGCAGGGAATACTCGAAAACTTGCGAAGGAAACTGCGGACCGTTACCTCACGGAATCGTTTCGGAGAAGAGGTGAAGACAAGAAACTGCAGTCGGCCTCTATAAATTCTATACTTTCTGTAGTTAGCGCATCTCATTGACACCACTTCGATTGAGCATCCACAATATATCTGTGGAAAACGGCCACGGAAGGACTTGTTTCGACCTTTTGTGGAAAATGATGTGACAATTTGTAATGCATGATGCGATGTGGTGATTGCTACAAGACAGCATTTTTTGTAATTTCTCGTTTCCTAGCACTATCCTAGCGACGCTCTCAGTTCTATATATGAATACTGACGCAAAATTTTTCACTTCTGATGTCGGTAACCGCTTCGTTCCGAAAACTGAAATTTGCTGCAAGCTTTTCCAGAGAAAAAAAAAGTGCGAAGTACATTTTTTTCATGATTTTCTATCGTGATATCTCAACTGTTAGCCCCACTTCGAATGTAATCTTCGAATGTAACGCCTTAAGAGCCTTGTTGCTCTTGCGCAATTAAGGTGGCTACATGCGCATGGTCGATTTTTTTTTAATACCACGGCCGAAACTCTGTTATCCAAATGTGTCAGAACTCTGTAAGGGAAGGCCGGTAGACATTTAACACCGGGGTGCGAACCCCGGTAAGGGTTTTCACCGTTACACTTGTAGTAAGAGCCACAGTTCTGTCTCCTCTGTCGTCCAAAAGCAGGGCCATCTGGTTGCTTTAGAAGGTCAGGGTGGTGTACTTGGCATCGGAGACGAGATCTGAGATCGTGTCCCCTGTTACGGTTGCGTTTTTAGGAGCGTAGAAAACCCCGGCGATCGTTTAGAGGAGATGAAAAGCCGAAGACCTCCAGTTCGGCACAGAGCAAGTGCTTCACCTTTCCAGAGGGCTGGAGAGGAGCTAGGCTGTATAGCAATTATTTTAAAATCACAAGCTACATCACTACCATACAAACTTCCATAACCTACTACTCACAACCAAATTCCAATCCCCTACGTCCCAACCTACCCATCTATTCCCACGGCCGATTAGAAGATTGTCCGGTCCCGCTCCCTGGCATTATGGTCTTGTTCTCTTACCTTCTTTTTTCATTTACATTTCAGCAGCTGGGTACTAAACCCGACTGTCCTCCCTTGGACATATTCATTTACATTTACATGAAAAGGGAGATGAGAAGCATGCTTGCAAAGGCAATTTGGAACAGAATCTCTTTTTTTTACCTAAATCAAGCATGCTATTTCATATTTCATATTTAAAACTGTTATGGGAACGAGCCATCTCCAGGGATTGAAGGCTATGAATATTAGAGTATACCAACATTACGGTACGTAGTTACTTATGTACATGAACGGTCAATAAGTAGCAAGCGTGCTGCTCCCAAACAATGAAGCGATCAGCACCCTGCGGTTTTGAGTCCAAATAACGCGTTCGACGGGAGGATCAAGTCAAAGCATTTCCCATAGACAACGTAAAAAAATTGACATTATTGCCGACTAGGGTTGACATATCTTCGCTTCATATTTCTAAAGCTTCCTCTATTGCAACTGATGTACTGCTGAAAGCAATCACCTTTCAGGCTGAATGCCATCATGGCAGCGAATTTGCACTGGTGGGCGAAAACATGTTTCTACTTCAGCAGCGATCCATCATTTGGCTGGGTGTAATGGCCCGCACTAACATCTGGGCTTATATATACAATACATCACAATAGAAAGCAAGTGGTGTCGGGGAGCAGCGACAGTCTGTATATGAGGGAAACGAAATGCAGTGAAGACATATAAGTTCCTACTTAGGAAAACTTGACGACGCAAAAGGAATGCCTGCACAGCATCAGGGGTCGTGTAGAGGTGAAGCAAGCGCGGGGAAGCACAGTGCACGCGCAGAAAACTAAAGCATATGTAAAGAACATGACAAGTTTAAAGTCAGACATTGTGGAATTCAAGGTCCTTGCGTGCACCAAACCAACATCACGTTTTGAACGCTGACTGAACCTTAAACGCGAAAACTGTTTTGGTGTAAGCAACCACTTTTAAATTTCCGGGCATTGTAGCACAAGGGACAAATGACAGCCAGATATCCTAGCTTACCCTACCAGAGGGCATGCTGGCGCCGTGTGCCTCAGTGCTTCAGTCTAGAATTTTTTTTTAATTTGCAGCGTTGCTGGCGCAAGCATTGGCAACACATGTGTATGAGAGTACGTAGTATAAAAGCCTTTTAAAGGTCAAAGGGGAGCAAAGATACCTTTTTTGTGAGGTTCAGTACAGTATTAATGATAACCTTCCTAATGAACTTCCGCAGAGGCGCCCAGATCGACTGCGTGATTTTGTTCCTGTGAAAAAAGCACACTACACAAGAAACATCTGTAAATTTCAGAGCCAGCACCCGCTGATCATTATATCTATTGCAGTCACATTTTTCAAACCCCACATGGAGGACGCAGACAGAGGAAAAGACAGGACCAAGCGCTCCCTGTCAACTATACAGAAATATTAAAGGCGAAAAATAATAACACTTTGTTGTTAAATGTGATTGGTCGTATCTGTGCCCGGGAAGCAACGAGTGCCTAGCATCCCATCGAGGTCTGTAAGGTTCTCTTGCATTTATGAGTCGGTCCACTGCACAGACAATTTTTCTGCCGTGAAACGACCCTTCTCATTGCAACTAAACCGAGAGCATCCTCCACGGTCCAGTAGCAAGAGCAGGAGCAGATTCGCAAGCTACGAAACACGCCGAAGCAAATTTGCACTCTGCCATAAGGTAGCTTCAGGCGTGGCCCAAATTAGCCTGAATTTTTTTTTTTCCTGAAAGCCCCAAAGTAATTTGAGAACGTACTAGCTGGTCGCGAGAGCTATGTATCAGCTACAGTCAATAAAACATATATCGAACAGATATTTCAACTAGCGTCTAAGACATGCCACCGCTCAAAACCATTGTTCGGCTATTACTCATAACGTTATGGAACAGACATCACAGCTGTTATTTAGTTTTTACAACTCCAGGAGCATTCCTACCTGCAACCTTTCAAAGCGACATCTGTGGCACGTGTAGAATGTCTTCTTGAAAAGCTGTCCTGCCTAATACGAAGGTAGCAGAGATCCTACTTCTCTAGTGTGTTTCATTTTGTAAAATTGGACCGCTCGACCTTGTCAATGTCGTCCTAAGGAAAAGAGAGGCAACTCAAAAGAAATCTATTGCGCGAGAGAGCACACTTCTGAACAAAAACATTCAAAGGTTAATAGAGTAGGTGTGATCGCTCCAAGTGTGGAATTATGTGAGCATATTTGGCGCCGATTCACTTGCGATGAGAACTCATGATCGTTCTTTTTTTAAATGGCACATGCTGATTCTTCTTTGCACAGCATGGCCACCCATTTTTTCTTAACAGCAAGAACATCTCAATAAAAAGATATGTTTTCGTTCCTGAAGTGTCAAATTGCAATCATCAGGGAATATACGATGCTTCATGCAACTTAATTTGTTAATTAGCTAAGGTTATTTATGCAAAATTGTAATATTCACTTTAAGGTCTATGCGTTTCGATATGTCGTAGAGGGGGTTACAAAAAAAAAACTTTATTTTTATACCGACGCATCTCCTAAACGTGTCTCTTTTTTTCCAGCATTTAAAAACACCCCCGAAAAATGAAAGAAAAAACGCAACTGCGTTCTTGCATACTGCATAATAGCTCTGCCAGATACGTTCTGAAGGGAGGAAGCCTGCATGCACGCCGTGTCGAAGTCAGCGCCCGACGCCAGTATCGGCGTTCCCATGAAAGTGCGTCAGCACATTCGTCCGGAACATTGAAAACGAGCGCCGTGGTTTCCGATAAATGATAGGCAGACCACCTACCAAGGAATTTGTTATTCGGTCATCGCACTGGCAAACCAAAGAGGGAATGGAATCCAATGATGTCACGTATTTCAATCTTCTTTATTTGTTTTATTGTACAGCGCGTCGAACTGAGCGGAGGCTGCTCACTTGCGCACGGCCAACGCGCATGTTTCGCTCGTTCAGAGGCCCGTGTACTGTGCGATGTCAATGCACTTTTAAGAACCCAAGGTGATCAAAATTTCCGGAGCCCTTCAATACGGTGTCCCTTATAACCTGAGTCATTATTGAATGTGCTAGCCCATCAACGCAGTCAGGTGTTTTTTTTTTATGCTAAAGCAGTATTACACTCGCGGACAACTTTCTGTGGCTATGCAGTGGAAGCTTCGAGGGCACGACGCAATGCTTTCGCAGGAGCGCTCTTATCACGCGCTCACGAGGAAGAAAGATACGCTTTGAAGCCAGAGGCGCGCTCGTAGCTTCCGTAGGATGCTACAAAAACCTGCCCCCGAGAATAGTCCCATTTCAAGAAAAGCCGGCGGCGTGTATGTATGCGTGTGTCTGTACTCGCAAATGGTACAGAAAATCCCAGTGATGGCAAGATAAATAGGGTTACGTCATCAAGCGGCCGTATGAGGCACACAGCAAACCGAGCACATCCACTTCAGACAATCATATACATGTCCCTAGTCTACGTATATATACTTGCCACAGGTTAGCTGCCCGACAATATTAGAGCCAAAATTGTGATACAAATGTTCACTGCACAGCGTTCCGATTTGTGTCATACGATTTCTCGTTGCGCATAGACCGTTTACAGGGAGCAGTTCGCTCTGTCCACGACATGTGGTACCACTAGTACGGCCGCCACTTCTGGCCTTCGGCCGTCATTCTTCGAGGGGCTGTGTTGCGAGTTCATGCTGCTTTCTGCGAAAACAGAGTTAATGTGTTGTCCTACAAAAAAAAACATCACAAACGCAACGCGCCACTTTTTTTCAGCGCCAGCAATAGCTGCGGGAATGCCAGAAGGAGCGTACCTGTAACCTTTCTCACCTTCGACAAACACTGCTCCAATACATCGAATAATCGGGGCTTTTTTAGACCTTTGCAATAAGTACTTCCTGGGTGTCGGCACAGTGCTCAATAAACTGCCGTGCGTGCTTGGTGGAAGCGGCAACGGAGCTCTTCAAAGTCCTCAGAGGAGGCTTTTCGACAATTCTCTCGCCCGATCCAAAGGTCTACAGAAGTACAGTCTGCGTCACCCTTATGTGGAGGTCTCGGGTGGCCGCATCTGCTTGGTCATAAACACCACTCTTGGCAAAATGTTGAGTCACGTAGACTTTCAAGAGCTCTGGAAAGAAAACTTTGCCCACGGACCGTCGGCCTACTGCATAATTCCAGCTTCGGTTGCCTGGCACGCACTCCTCGAGCGTTCTACTCAAGGCTGACGCAGGGTGTACATCTACAGATGCAGAACTCCGAGCAGTTTTCAGATTTACTTAGCAAGCGAGCACGGTAAAACATCGCCGCGCTTCTGAAGGGGCCCTTGTACAACATCTATATTCTTCCTTTGGAAGCCGGTATGTTAATGGCGGATAAACTAAATATCTGGGCAATCGATCGGCGATCACACGCACGCGCCGGCTCTGTTGTAAGTCGTGTGCACGGTGCTAACCAGTGAACGTTATTAATAGTTGTGAACACATACTCCTCCACTCAGCAAAAGTATCGAGCTCAAAAAGGCAAGCTTACAGGCATAATTTCGCTTTTAATCTGCTGTTGGACAATAAGTTCTGCGGTCCCGTTGGCCGGCGGATTGGCTGAACAAATATGAACACGCAGGTTGCCGACCGCGGTTTGTTGACACATTCGGGCCGATGCAGACAATCTGAAGGAAAGTAAATTAGCTGGCTTAAGCAGGCATTTTCCAGCACCAACACATGTATGCACATTCACACGAAGTTTTTGTGCCGTCCGACAACTCGCTATCCACAACGAGGGCCGGAAAAGCGTCTTCCATCCTGGTACTAGCGCTCGGCACCCGTCGAAACGAGAAGGCCCGAAGGTCTGCGATGGTGGAATAGTCACGTGACCAAATATGGCAGCACCCGTGCTCCCGCGCTGTAAAGCATCTATAGCTTATATGTGCTAACCAAGTACGAGACCAGCTTGCGACAGGGATTCGAACCGACAGCATATTCACCTTCAATTGTATGCCTTCACATACTCATTACCTCTTCCCTTAAAAAGGGCCCCAGAAAGGGGCTCTCAATAAAGGTGCGATATGTCTGGGAGGTTAAAAGAGTGCGCTTCATAATTTTCCTCGAGCAAGTATTATTTTAACGCGTTTTGCGGAAGATGAGTTATATGCAGATCAAATTCGAACTTCCGCGTCTTGGTTATACTCGGAGTGCACACTCCTCGTGATGGGGTCCACGTGGATGTGGGCCTACGCCTCCTCGATGATCTCGCACGGTTGCCGCCTGGGAGCTCGGGGGTTGAAACCCTGGGACGTCAGTATCCGTACTCGTGGTCTCGATGAAGCCCAGCACCGTCTTGTAAGCCCGTTTGGTCAGCGTGTTGATTTTGGTCCTGTCAGTCACCTACAAGTTGAGGGAGCCCGCAACATGGGCGATGTGACTGACCACGAACGACTGGACTGGCAGTGCTACACGTGCTTCCCCCAGAACTCTATCCGAGCGGTATGTGCAGTGTTTGTGCAGTGGGTCCGGCGGACCAATGACACATCGTGTGGGGACTGTGCCCGGTTCCCGACCGAAGCTACCTCCAGGACATACCCGCCCGAACTTCAAAGAGCAGTGCAGTCTACAGAGGACACTCCACTATGGGCCGTCCAGGAGGCCCGGGGTGCACTCGAAAAGCACAAGCCTCACGACCCACCACAATTTGGCCGGACTGGGGTAGTACAGAGTAGGGCATAACCCCGGGTCGACGCTTGGCCAACGTCAGGACGCGTTAAACCGCGGATTGCCGGCATTTTAATAAAGTTATTCCTATCCTATCCTTCAACTTCCGCGTCTTCGCGCATTTCCCTCTCCTCTCGCACGCCAAAAAGTCGGTGTCCTCCGCCGGCCCCATCCACTCGGCCACTCCCCCGCCTCCGCCGGCTGCGGCGCGCGCGGAGTGGCCGCGGCCGCGGTAGCGCGTGACGTCTGAAAGAACTTAGCGCTGTGAACCAAAGTGAGGGTACTACAGGTATAAAGTACTGAGAGGTATTTGGAAGGGAATAATGGTGTCGGGGCTTGCTTTCGAGAATGCGGTTCTGTGCTTAAGGGCGAAAGTTCAGGCGAGATTAGAAGCAAATCAGAGAGCGGTTGGAAGATTAACACTAGGTGCCCACAGGAAAACCACAAACGAGGCAGTACAGGGGGATATCGTTCGAAGCACGGGAAGCTCAGAGTAAAATACTATACGACGAGCGCCTGAGGAAATTGAACGATAACAGGTGGGCAGTTAAGGTATTTAAATACCTATACAGAAAGAGCGTTGACTCACAGTGGCGGAAACGAACTAGAAAGCTGACCAGTAAGTTTGCCAGACACGACGAAGAAGAAGGAAATAGCATTAAACGACAGGCTAAAAGCTTCGGAGGGAAGTTTACAATTGGATAGATTAAATGGAAGAGAAGCATAGTGTAGAACTATATCGGTACTGGAAAAGGCAGATCAGGGAGGAAGCGTTTTATTATAACTCAAGAGGCAGTACCCTCCTCTTTGAAGCTAGGTCAGGATGTTTTAAAACGCGCAGCTACAAAAAGAACTTTAACGAAGAAGATTACACATGTCCTCTGTGTGGTAAATCTGTAGAAACAATAGAACGCCTTATACTGAAATGTGATGGTATCCATGTCTATGCAGGCACAGTCACTCTTCCTGGGCCTTAGGGTTTAGAGATAACAATAGTCTTGTAAATAAATCTGTGATGGAAATTCGCAAAAAGCGATTAGAAGATTGGTCGCTCAAAAGAAAATAGGTGACATAGGTATTTTTGCGACGCTATGCCGAAATAATTGCGAAGTTTCTTTTTGTGTTGTTTAAAAAATCTCTGCTGTCATCAAAACTTCCGGTTGAATGGAAGACTGCTCGAGTTATTCCCATCTTTAAAAAAGGAGACTGCACATTACTACAAAATTACCGTCCTATTTCTTTAACTACCGCATGCTGTAAAATGCTCGAACATATTATTGCTAAACATATTAACAAATTTCTTGAAGAACACTCCATATTAAGCGACTTTCAGCATGGGTTTAGAAAGGGCTATTCTACAATAACACAATTAGTTACAATAGTACACACTTTTGCTAACACACTGGATATGAATGGTCAAATAGACACCATATTTATGAATTTTAGCAAAGCATTTGATAAAGTTCACCACGGAAAACTCATTCAAAAACTAAAAAACATTAATCTTCCAGACATTTTAATATCCTGGATTCAAGATTACCTCACGAATAGAGTGCAATTTGTTTCAGTCGATGGGTGCAGCTCCAGTTGTCTCCCAGTCACCTCTGGGGTGCCCCAAGGAAGCGTCTTGGGGCCTTTGCTTTTTCAGATTTACATCAATGATATTGTTAATGTGGTTACTCCAGGAACTCATATTCGCTTGTTTGCTGATGATTGTGTCGTTTTCCGTCAAATTACGTGTACTAACGATCAAAACGAACTTGACCAGTGTCTTCGAAATGTTCTTGATTGGTGCAGTGAGTTTTCCATGGTTCTTAACACTGAAAAAACAGTTTCGATGCAAATAACACATAAAAAGAATCCAATTAACCACGTGTATACACTCGGATCATCAACACTAAAGCAGGTTAATAGCTACAAATATCTAGGTGTAACAATCACAAGCAGTCTTTCCTGGAACTCACATATAGATAACATATGCTCCTCTGCATTTAAAAAGCTTTGTTTTCTGAGGCATAAACTAAGAAATTCACCTTCTCACGTAAAACTGCTAACGTATAACGCTTACATCAGGTCAAAGCTTGAGTATGCTTCGGTTGTTTGGGACCCATTCACTAAACTTAACATATATAAATTAGAAAGGGTTCAAAGAAAAGCTGTTAGGTTTATCTATTCCAAATTTAAAATCACCGACTCCCCCACTGATCTCATGGCGGCTAACAATATTGAAACACTTGAAACGCGAAGAGGAAAATATCGCCTTGAGTTTGTTTATTCTTTACTTAACCATAAGTTTGCTTTGGATCCTTCAAAGTACATATCCCCCTTAACCACACGTTATACCCGACATCATCACATTCACTCATTGACACCGTATTTTGCGAAAACTGACTGTTTTAAATATTCGTTTTTTCCGCGGACAATATCCGATTGGAACCATGTTATGACATCGTAATAGTTTGCAAAGTTTGTCTCCTCATTTTTATGTATATTTCTTTTCATTGTGTTCTGTATCTTTTGAGTTTTAAGAATATATGCCTGTCCTGCTTGGACCCTGAAAAGGGTCTGCAGTATGTACTAAATAAAAAAAAATGTGGGAAGACGTATTTAAAGAAAATGGCAAATTTTGATAACTTACAGCGCAGTTAAACAAACATAAAGGGAAAAAAGATTGGCATGGTGGCAACTGCCATTACCCCGTTTAAAAGAGGGCGCTCCTACCTTCCATCAATCCATCCATCCACCCCGGGCTGCTGACGTCCTTTGCCCGACGTGGCGTCGTTTCGCGCGAAATCCCGGCACCGCGCGTCGCTGCGAGGTGCGAAAGCGGGAATTTTTAAATAATAATAATAATTGGTTTTTTGGGGAAAGGAAATGACGCAGTATCTGTCTCATATATCGTTGGACACCTGAACCGCGCCGTGAGGGAAGGGATAAGAGAGAGAGTGAAAGAAGAAAGGAAGAATTAGGTGCCGTAGTGGAGGGCTCCGGAATAATTTCGACCACCTGGGGATCTTTAACGTGCACTGACATCGCACAGCACACGGGCGCCTTAGCATTTTTCCTCCATAAAAACGCAGTCGCCGCGGTCGGGTTCGAACCCGGGAACTCCGGATCAGTAGTCGAGCACCCTAACCACTGAGCCACCGCGGCGGGTAATTTTTTAAAAATTAAAATTTAAAAAATTTAAAATTTTTAAAAATGTAATGTCTGAGGTCTCGTACGCGGCATGGACACTCGGTGGCTTGTACTCTACATAGTGCAAGCATAAACGTCAAGCACAAACACCCCTTTCTGTGGCCATTTAAAGCGCAGTTTAAGTGTCCACCGAGATATGGCAGATGCAGGGTGATTTCTTTTCATAAAAAAAAAACAATTTTCATATAAAACCTCTGATACAACTGTTCATCGTACAGCGTTCCAGGTGGTGTCATACGCGCGCGTGTGTGTGAGGTTGTCAATACAGCCAGGGGCAGCAATGGCGTCGCATTCCCACACGTAAGCAGTCGTAAGTGTCTCAGCGCATTTTTTTAACTCAGGGTGTCATGCAAGGCGTGAGTATCGCACAGGATTTTGAGGAGGCGGGTTTGGATGACCTTGTTCATGAGTTTTCCGATACACCACGTTATCGAGATCAGGCGGAGGTTGTCAGCACAAAGGGCTTTGCCAGGCTTGGGAATGAGAATCTCGTTGGACTCCTTCCACGTATAGGTGGACCCTTGCCTTCCAAACCTCGTTCAAGAAGCGAGTTGCTCGAGACCCAATTCAGTAAGTTTACGTAAGAAAGACGTCGCAGCAACAAGCTGATTTAGCCTGGCCCGATTGTGTGATGTGGCGCAGAAGGTTTCACATGCAGGCAGTGAACGGGTGTGCCATGAAAGGTGCACTAAACAGAAGTCTGAAATGGTCTTCTTACCGCTGGAACTCGATCTACACTCGCCTAGCATTCTTAAGAACCGAATTATTACACTGTGTGGCCAATTTCCCTATTAAATCAAATTAAACGTCCTGGCTCCTGCCTCTTTTTTTTTACTCACCTCCGAACAGAGCACAAGTCAGCCAAAGCGTTGAGTTCCTTTCAGCCAGTAGCGTGGTGGCTTGGTTTTCCCTTTTATTTTGTGTTTAAAGTTTCCTTGAATAAATACTTTCAGTCGCAGACAGCGTAGCCACAAATTAGGCCCACGGAAATAAAAATACGCGTGGGCTCTTTGCTTTCGCCCATCGCTGTGTATCACTCCGCCGATGGCAGAGCGGCAAGCCGCCACGCAGCTGGCTGAAAGACACCTCCTGACTCCTCCTCTTTTCGGAGGTGAGTTAAAAAACGAAGGCCGTAGCCGGGACGTTAATTCGATTTAATAGGAAAATAGGCCGCACAGGACAATAATTCGAAGAATGCTCGGAGCGAGCAGATGAGTTCCAGCGGTAAAAAGACGAGATCAGGATCCTCTTTAGTGCTCAAGTTTTCAGAAGGAATTTCAATTGTTGCTTGTTGGTTGGCATACTGAGCAGCCTCAGCGGTAAGGAGAGCGACACGCTTTTGCAGCCGTTTATTGCGTCGCCTCTAGAGCCAGTGTTTGGTTATCCCCGCCATGCCTCCCTCAAGTGGGTGAGGTGTGGGTCCATGTCTGGAACTTCCGGTGTGGCCTCAACAGTCTTCGTGGGCGCAGAGAGCCTACAGGTGAGGTCTGAACAGGCGTCGTGGGCCACGTTGCTATCGATTTGAGTTAGAGAGAGGGGATCATTGAGGAGGGACTAGGCATTGAGTCAGAATGAGAGTATGGAAAAGCCTGCCCTTGCGGTCTGAAGCCGTGTATAACCCCCCCCCCCCCCCCCCGCGCAGGATGAGGGACACTGAAGTCACCACAGAAGAGTTGCGAGCCGCCCCTGCAACGCACAGCCCCGAAGAGAGCATTGAACCGCATTTTACGCTCCTGCGAGCGGCTGTGTACGTTAAGGGGAATAAGAGGTTGAGTTCGGGCCCTGCGCGGCGACCGGGAGCAGGAAGGAGCTCAAAAAGTACGTGGCGTAGATCCTGATAGTCGAGGGCAAGCTCAACCCCAACGTGAGTTTCGCGGATCAAGGCGGCCGCTAGATGGTCATTCTCAACTCAGAGTTGGTATGAGCTCTGTACGTTACGTAGCTTGTCAGGGTGGGTATCACGCAGGACTCCACTTAAACGATCGCATCCGGTGGCACAGCGCAGGCGTAAAGACACTGAATAAGTCTATTTCTCTCGTGTCGAAAGCTCGGGTTGTTTTCCGCTGCCAAACCACCAAGTACTGTTCACAAGAAGTCGGAGGAAAGGTGGTCACGGGTGAAATTGTGCCCGCCATTTTCAGGGAGAGGGCTGGCAGCGCGGCAGGAAGCGATACTGATGCTTTCCTAAAGGGAGAGATTCCGCGAAGCCCGCTACAGCGCGCGACGCGAGGTGAGAAGCTCAGTGAGGTCAGAGAGGGCCTGCTCGATACACACGATACGCTTGATCAGGCTGAAGGGGAGGGTGAGCGCGTTCCCAGCGCTCGACGTTAGCACCGAGCTCAAGGACTGTCAGCTCGAGTCGCTCAAGACGCTGGTCAACATGAGCTGCGGGAAAGTGGTGGCGGCATACGGAGGCACATGGCCAGGCGTGACATCTATAATGGAGGCAGAAGGCGCTTCTGCTGGTGCTGTTATAAGCAAGTACTGGAGGGAGCCTGAATGGCTTGGCTCTAGAAGCAGGAAGAGGTAAAAGGGGGGGGGGGGGGGGGCAGCTGACAGCTTACGCGCTGCGGTGATGATTGGGGTACAACTCAGGGTGAGGAGGCCCTGCTCGGTGAGTATGATCCCGAGCAAGGGTTTCAGCCCGTATGTTTCCAGCCAGGACCTCATGGTGGGGGACCCGGGTAATGGTTGACATGGCCTTGGTGGAGAGTACGCCACAGGATGCAGAGAGCTTACCTTGGGACGCTACCGCACGTGTGAGCTCGGCAGGCGTCCTGTGAGTCGCTGAAGGTATGTGAGCTCTGGGAAGGGGCCACACTAAATTTAATGCTGAGGGTGATAGCAATCGGTTCAGCGGCTTTGGGGTTTTGGTGCGCGGATGAAAGCGGCCAGGTATGGTACGTTGGTTCAATCCACTGCTGCGCAGACGTGTATGTTTGTGGTTGGGCATAGGGGGCAATATCCACGTAGGTGGCTATGGCTGTGATGTCCTGTCGATTCTGCTAGCGAGGATGTCGAAGGTGCGCCTGTCTTTTGTCTTTTGCAGCGGGGTATAGGCCAAAGCTGGAAATGGGTGCGGATTTCAGTGAAGGGTAGGCCCCTGAGTGCAAGGATCTGGGAAGCCTGGGGTCGCCTGTGTGGCGAAGTGTCTGCGGAGGTCGTAAGCAGACGAATGCTTTGGGAGGCGAGGACCACTTTACGGAGTTATTCAAAGAGGTTGTGAATGCCCAGTGCAAGAAGGCGGATCGTGGAGGTGCATATTGGATGCCTAGAGCAGTCTTGAGAGGGTCCTGATCAGGAGCTTGACCTGATTCAGGGTAGTGCTTGTGAGTTGGTGGTAATGGAGGTCATATTGTATGTGACTGCTGGCAAGGGACGGTACAAAATGAGTGGTGTATTCCTCGCGCATTCCATTGAGGTGCCCTAATGAGCGGCAAATCATGCGGGCAGTGTTAAGCATGGATGCTCGAAGTGTAGTTATGAAGTGGGTAGATTTGCAGTCATGCAGTATCCAGAAACCAAGTACTCGCACAGGAGGGCGCTCGTCGATGGGAAGATTGTGAATTTGTAGGCAGATAGAGCCAGGTGACTTGTAAAGACGTCCGTGAATTCGATTAACTTCAGATTTCAGAGCTAAAAAAACTCCGCTTCAAAATGTTGTTAGTCCCAGTAGTCACTACTCGTGTGCTTACGGATGGCGACGTTGTCTGCAAGCAGCCAATAAAGGCTGTAGCCGTACCGTATGCCGTCATTGTGTTCTGAAAAGCGCTTCTTTTGTATTCCTTTTATTGTTTAATTTTTCTCTCGGTCTATTACGCCTATGAATTTTTCAATAATTTTGTCGCCAGGTATTTGTATGTTAACAACTATCTCGAAATTTGCAGCTTGAGCACAGTTTACGTTATAGACCACGGATCTTCCTGAAGTCAGTGAAAACCCGTATTTTGGCACACTACGATGGCGGTTTTTAAATGCCTGGACCCATGAGAAGCTCTCGTGACTGGTAAGAGTCAGCGCAGTGTGAAGAGACAACTACGTGGCCTACGAAAGCAGGGCTAACAACCGGCGCTTTGATGTTATCAGATTTCTAGGGGGCTGAATGGCTACTATAATGCTCATCAAGGTTCAAAATATTACAGACACCCCAAGGCGGCTACAAGAAGCTTGACTGAAACTTTAACGCGAATTATCTAGCTACGATAAAAATTACGTCTTCATTGAAAAAACAGGCCATTTCTTTAGAGACACTTGTCCTGGAAAAGTTTTCCTAAGCTTTCATCTAGCTGTGTGCTGCCGTGGGTAGAGCAACAGGAATTGGATTAGAGGTCCTTGGCTCAAACGCAAACGAGAGTTGGTTTTTTATTCCATTTTTCTTGATCAATTATTATTTTGCACTCCCTATGCGGGACTTCTTCGACGCGCAAATTCTAATAATTAGCAGTTTTATGAACCTAAACTGCTAACACTGTGAAAAACTTCGTGAAACTCATGAAGCACAACCTCTTACTTGCCACAGTTGCCTTGACGGATCAGCGATAAGTTCCGCCGTCAAGCAACGTTAAATCGACCTCGTACGGTAGAAGCCCATTTTGTGGTCAACACCCTTTTCCCAAGCATCTCACCCCAGAAGAGCCGAGCAGCAGGACGGGGGAAACCTTTAATCCATTAAAAAAACTGGTGGGTACCCGGCGGCACTGGGGAGCAGCTCCTGAATGCGAGGCGGGAGCGCTACCACAAGGTCACGCTTCGGTTTTACTTCAAGTTATGCAGCAAAATAAAATGTATTGTCTGGAAATAAACTGAGCGCAATTTTAAAGTAAAACCTTCGATCGCTTTCGCTATAAAAGATAAGAGCCTAAGATGGTTCCTAAATGTCTCGCAGTTTTTCAAAAAATTCATTTTAAACAGACAGCAGTATATGCGAACAGTTCATCCAAACTGAGTAAAAGTGACTAATGCAGTGTTGATGGTAATTTGTGGTTTTCACTATAAGGTCAGTAAACAGCGGGCACGACCTTTGTAGTAGACAATGCAACACCCCCGCCACGCACTCTGTGACGCACACCAGCGTGTCGAGGCAAGAAAAGGATATGCAGCTTCCCAGATTCGGGAGCAGATGGCGGTCTAAACACGACCCTCTATTATAATGCAAGAACGATCGACTTATAAATATACATTTTATTACTGCTGCAGGCGACCAGAAATTTCTGCTTTTTCGACAACCTCAAAACGGACACAGCGAACATGCCTCCTTTATCAAGCATCACTCGGCTCCCATGCTACGCGGAACATGTACAAAATATAAAGCATGAAAAATATTCATGTCTTCTAATGTCCACTTTTATAGCGGCAGGGCGTCCACGGCATACCAGTACCTTAACAAAGTGAACACAGTGCAGCAGATAACGCGATTGGGAGCGCATACGTTTGTGGCATAAAAAAGCACAAAGACTGCCTCATTCCAGCGAATTGTTTGCAAAAAAACGAACAAAATTCTTTAAACCTTGAATTTGAAAGCATGGTAATTTCACTCCCTGAATAAAGTGCAATGACCAGATTGTTTGAAACCTTTGTTTCCTTGCCCCTTTAATTCTGCTTTAAAAAGGAGCTGAGCATCGATTTTCTCTCAGGCTTCGACGTCATAGATGTCTGATGTTTAATAGATGGGCTCTTCAGTATTCTTATGCAGCTTCAGCGTGGTATGTCGATGACGTTGATTTTAAAAGGCAAAGGTGCCAGTTCTGTATTCTTATGTAGCTGCAGCATTTTATGTCGATGAAGTTGACAGCAAAGTCAATTGGTCAGTTTTATCTGCGTTCTATTGAATTCCCACTTTGTCACCGGTTTCTCCACTCCAAATGGAACAATAATATTGTAAGGGAGTGAAAGGATTCTAGATGTGCTGCGCTAAAGCCGACTTCTAGAAGAAGAGCTGCTTTTGGGTCCTACAGTTATGTGGTGTGACTGGCAAATAAACACTTGGGACAAAGCACAGTACGGCAGGCTAAAATGGCAGAAGGAAGAGTGAAGCAAGTACCGAGCAGTACATAAATTCAAAGTAGGGCATTTGTAGATTTTGTTATCTATAAATAAATAGCCAAAAGTGTTCGGTCGTGGGCAGTGCCTGCCAAAACAGTGGCTTTACATCGCCTTGTGTAAAATGTCCCATACAATCATAATTTCTATCGTGATAGAAAAGCATTTTAATTTGGGCCTTTCGGCCATTTCCACTCCTGTAGCATATTCTGATCTGTGATGCATGCCCTCATGAAAGAGACGTCATGCGTATTTTGAGAACACTGTATTCCTGTCATGGAATTTTAAATAATAAGGTGACATATGTCTCCCGACGAAACATGCTATGAATGAGGAGCCAAGGCAGTGAAATGTGCATCCTTCTTAGTAGTTATCGCGACGAGAGCCCTTTATTGTGTATCTGTGTACAACGTATCACAGGTTGCAATAAATTTGACAATGCTAGTTCCCTCTTAAGAAAGGCTGCAGTTTTAAGGCAAGGAACTTGTTAGGCTGCAGTATATTCAAATTCTTCATAGATATTCTAAATAATTTTTTTGCACACAAATTTACTTTATAAATGTACTTCGAGCAGTGATCCACTCTGGGGCACATAATGAGCATTTTAGCATACCCCAACTATATGCTCCCATCGTACACCGCTAACAGCAGTCCCCAACATCGCATTGCATATAGCTCTTTTGGGTCACACACCGGTCAGTTTCTGGTGCCCCTCAACCTTGTGAGTCATCTCCGTAATTCGCTGTTGGCTCTTGGCGGCAACAGGGCAAGGCAAAGTTATACGGTAGCGGCGTACATTGCCTCTATGCTAAACCTCTAAGCTTAGCGACCGCAAGCATAAAATTCTTGTAATACATATTTGAACCAGGGCTACAAGTAGCACATGGAGACACTATAACTTTCAACTAATCTATAACATGTTGTTGAGAAGACATGAGCACTTAACTTTATTTCGTCAAAACACAGACAAAAAACGAGGCACTGGCATGTAGCGTCACGAGCACTTATTTTTCATGATGATTCGCAGCGTCAATCTTGCTTAAGAGAATAACGCTTATTTTTACGGGAAATATAATTCAACCTGAGGCGAAGCAGGTTAACCTGAGAAAGATCCATAGCATGCAAGCTTAGTATAAGAAGTATAAAATTGTGCATGCTTGCATCTATCAGAGTTTTGCTTCTTTGTAGGGCACGTTTACCATTTAATGAGTGGCCATTCTGCTTCTTATTCCGTAGCATGTCAATTATAGCTGATTATAAGCATAATCAACAGCGGGCAGACACTGCAAGCCTATGCGCAAGGGCTCAAGAAGAGTAATAAGCCCAGCAGTCCCAAGAACACTGCATGATATCAGAAACCACGCGTATGCCATGCATTTGGAAGGCTCCTGAAGGTTATGAATACAATAGCGTAGACGAATCAACTCAGGAGTGTTTTCGAAGAAGTGATCGAAAAATAAAGTCACGTAACGAGTAATCAATTCATCACTGCTCCTTTCTGTTGATTGATGGTAATGCAATATATTTCTTGATGATTCACAGTGCAATTTATTTATTAATTCAATCCCAGGGTCGTTAGAAAATCACGTTGTAAACAAGAAAAATATGCTGCACAAATTGCTGCAGACTCAAATTTTATGGAAGGCTTCAATTTATTCTCGTGTTGTCTCAGTATCCTCTTCGTATCGCATTCTGGTATGGCGACGAAGCTGATCGAAAATTCCGACTCATGATAACCACTGCATTTTAAAAAATGCTTGCGGCTCAGCTCGGCTGAGCCAGGTTATATGGAGCGAAAGGCATCCGAACCAGTGGCCTATGTCGAAGCGGAGACGTTTGCCGCATCCGCTGCCCTTTTTCTCTTGAGATACTCCTATTGCCTGTGACACTTCTCCTCCATATGTACCTCCCGTTCCTCATCGGTTTATTCAACTCGGCGAACCAGCTTTCGCGAGTTATCCCTATCCAACGCGGCTTCGTGACGCTCTCAGTCGTAGGGATCGCTGGAAGCAGCGCGACGCCTGCAATGCTCAGTCGAAGAACTCTTCCCGGTGACCAGTTCTGCCTGCATGTCTCTGTGGTGTCTAGGCGGCGAGCGCTGGCCATTACTCAGAAAGAGCTAATCACGTGGTTAGTCACGCGACACAACTGGCGAGAGCGAGCGGTCTAAGCGGCGGTCGGCGCAGCGGCGGAACGAGCGATAACCGCTCACAGCCGCATCTGCGGCGAGCCTCCAGTCAGAGGTCAAATCAAAGCGACATTTGACCTTCAGGTTTGCAAGCCAGATGTCGAAGTTTTCGCTCCAAAAGATCAATTGTAAAGCCCCGCCGCTTCATAGCTGTTTGCCTATTGTGTTCTCTTCAGTGTCATTTTCGTAAGCCATCGCTTTAGCACCATAAAAGAAGAAAAAAGGCAGCGAGAAGAATAATAATGTGCATTCGTGGCATTTCTTTGTGTGCGCTAAACATTTTTAAATGAAACATGGTGCTAAATTTTGGTAATATCGGTAAGTTGCTCTTCCCGAGCAACCTCTCGCGACCAATCGTTAACTGGAAAGGCGCCTGCCATGGTAGGCAGTTCTCAAGGTGGGAGGTGTGTAATATATACAAGACTTCCCAGCTAACTTTAACCAGCATTTAAAAATATGCCGCGCAACCTTAAGGAGACACGACTAAAACATGTTGCTGGCTATTGTATGGAGCAAGTTACACTATTTTGTCTATTGTGCTCAACTGCATAATTAGTCGGTATTAATTAGCCAACTTCGCAAGCAACGAAGATAGGCGCGAAATTCCAATGAGAAAGTTCTAGAACGGTCCGCAAGCCATCCGATTATAGTTTCCAACTTCTCCTATATTAGATATTAGCTTTTCTTTGGCCACTTAAGATGCCTATGAAATAAAACATAAAAGCGTAAAGAGCTCTAACGCTGCTGAGCCGAATGTCGAGCGGTAGCTCCGGTGATATATGACACAACACTGGATTCATTATTTTTATTACCTTGCCCGGCCGGTTTGGGGGGTGGAAACTTTTATTGCCAACGATGTAAATGGTGGGGGCGAAGCCCCCTACACTGCACTTGGATGCTCCCTCATTGTGTGGAGGCGCCCCTACAAAGCGGAGGATGGCCCTTGGAGAGCAATCCTTCTCAGAGTGCTTGAAGATGAGCCGGCGCTGGCCTTGGGGAGGAGTTTCGGTCAGAAGTGTCTCCCCAGTAAGACTCCGCCACGGTCAGTGATGAAGGATGAAGGAAGGTGGGGTATGTGAGCAGGTTGTGTAGAAAGTCTTCTGGTTTGCCGCAAAGTTTGCATGAGGAGAGCAACTGGTCTGGATATCGGGCATGTAGTAGTATGGGGTATGGAGCAGTCCGAGTTTGTAGTCGTCGCCAGTGTGCGGACTGCGCTATGGTGAGCGATTGGGCTGGGGGTGCGTACTCCCTTTGTTGTTCCCGGTAGTACGCGAGAATACTTCGGAAGGAGAGCAGGCGCTCCTCGGCCCGTACAAGGGGCTCGACTCCCGCCCGGAATGTGAGACCTCGGGCTAAGGAGTGAGCCTCCTCGTTGCCACGGAGGCCGGAATGTGCTGGCGTCCAGATGAGGATTGTAGGGCGCCGGGGCTGCCAGAAGCGTAGTAAACGAGCAGCAGTGCGGGATATGTAGCCATTTGCAGAGTCGAGAATGGCAGATTTAGGGTCAAATATAATTTTTGTGGCAGATGTAGAAATGAGAGCAAGCGCGATGGCTGCCTCTTCTGAATCGGTGGTAGAATTGGTGATGACTGAGCAGGAGGTCAGAAGCTTTGCAGATTGTCGGCTACCGCCAGGGCCATACGGGAGCCTAATGTGTATTCCTCTGCGTCCACGTAGACCACCTCATGGTTATCGCCATACTATTTTTGGAGGGCCCGAGCCCTTGCTACTCTGCGGTCCTTATCTCTCAGGGTGCATGTTCTTCGGGACGCGGAAAGATCCTCCAAGAACTTCGCAATTATTACTTCCCCGCATACCCTCCTATAACACACCTCGACTATGCAGGCCTCCTTAAAAACAGAGGTTGAGGCTGAACTCCATAGGTGCCGTTGTGGTCGTCTCCTGAATAATTTCGTCCACGTGGGGATCTTTAACGTGCACTAGCATCGCACAGCAGACGGGCGCCTTTTGCGTTTCGCCTCCATCGAAACGCGGCCGCCGCGGTCGGGTTCGAACCCGGGTATTCCGGCTCAGTAGACGAGCGCCTTAACCACTGAACGGCGGTTGCGTATTCGAATCGAATGTAGCGCCCATTTTATTTATTTCTATCATTGTAATTTCCTTCCTTGAACAATGGATCGATCTAAAAAATCGAAGTCACCAGAACCTAACTGAAAACTGAAGTGCCAGCCCATCGTATTCGCATCTTTATGCAAACTGACGATCATTTTTTTTCCTCGGATTCTCCTGTTCTCTCCTTGTCTCCTCACTCGATTGTTTGAGGCACACCACCTAAGGGACGCTGCTGGCAAGCACCGCAAATTTTCGTGTTAGCGATGAAATTTCTTACAATTTTCACAGAACGAGATGCAGTCTCGAGCACAGGGATTGAACAGGATCGTTGCTGAAAATTTTTATCGACCAATTTGAGTATGAACCACTTGCTTTAAGTCTCTATTTCAGGAATCCAATCGTGGCATCTGCTATGACGGCCCTGTTTGCGAGCCATTTCTGGCCCCTGGGAGTGCGTTGAGAAGGGCCCTCTCCTACTCGTTAGAGGTTGGGAGAGGGATCGGGGATGTGGCCTTGTTTTTCTGACAGGCCCATAGCATGTGACACAGAACTGCAATATTTCCAGTGCTGAAATTCTGGTCAAGTTCTGGGTAACAGACGTGCAGTGATTTGGGGGTGTGAAATGTGTCATTTTCTACCATTCCTTCCTTAAATCTTTCGAGGCTTTGGGGTATCCCGATCGCTTCAGCCTCTAGATGTGCAGAATTTCAGCAAAGGTGTAGTGACACATCTCAGCGTTAGGATCATTCTTCAACGTTGCTCCGGGTAGCAATTCACAGACGGACGTCGCGGGCAAGTTCATTCCCCCTACACCTTGGTGTCACCATATTATGAGGACTGTTTTAAAGCTGGTAATCTTGATGATCTGACCCAGACCTTAACGTAGTTTCTACGTGCGGGTTGAGAGCCTGAGATCACGCGAGCTTGAGGATCCGCCAGTATGGCTAGAGTTAAAGCTGCTTCCTCGGCAATCGCAACGTGTCTGGTTCTAACCGCTGCGCAGCCTAATATCCTACCTCCTGAATCACTAGCTACCGCAGTAAATATGCCTTCTACTGGACTGCCTGTGTCTGTATATATGGTTTGCGAGGATGTATTCTGTTTTGTTAAATGTATTTTTCTCTAGCTTCTCTTGTGCCCTTGTTGCAAGTGGGATGCGCATTCTTAGGGACGGGGTCAATATGATTTTTCTCTCTTCTCCGTGGTTGTACGTCCGCTGTATTCTTCGTACCTGGGGGGAACGGTATTCTGAGTCTCTCGAGAAGCTTCCTTCTTGTTGTATGGAGTTGGGACGACTTGACTTCTTCGTGTCTCAGTTAACTTCTTCATCGTCTTTTGGATGTAGAGCTTCATGATTCGGTCGCTTGAGATGTGCACAGGGAGTCCCAAGGCTTGTTTCTTGTCCCGATTACTGTATCCAAATGGCCTTTTTTTAACAGGAAGATACGGCTTTTCATACGTGACTCTGGATAGAACGAAGTTGCTGGTCTGAAAGTTTCATGTCCTTTCATTCTGTGTTTTCTGTTGTTGACGAAGAATATATAACTGGTGACTTGTTCTGCCATTTTCCTTAGTTTTTTATGATGAAGCTATTAGAGAGTTTTCGATTCACGTACGTAGAGGGTTCACGTACTAAAACTTGAGAAGTCTACGTAGCCTGCACGCAGGTCGTTTGAAACCCTTATAGTTACACGTACGCGACGCACGCCGCGCGTTACTCCTAGCGCCATGTACTAAGAAACATAGGCACTGGTTGTAGCCTAAATCATCCAAGACAAGTCTTTAAGCCAAGCCATTCGGTCTGTCCTCGTGTTTGGCGGCTTGGCTATGTTTGGCTGGTTTGGAGCTCTCTCAGTTCGAGATCTCGCGAGACCGTTGCTATGACGATGACCAACGCTACTTCGTCAGGCTTAACAGCTGAAAAATTGCCCTTCTGCCTGAAAAACAAAAGCTATTTGTCGCTTGAAACCTTATTCGAGGGTATGAATGGGCAAATCAAAGGCGAATACAACGGTTTAGAACACGATATCGCATCGAGGGATTAGCGACGAAGCTGTTATCGCTGTGAAGTGGGGGGCAGGGCGCCGCCATGTTTGTCAGCGCTACGTACGCAAGCAACGTATAATAATAATAATTGGTTTTTGAGGGAAAGGAAATGGCGCAGTATCTGTCTCATATATCTTTGGACACCTGAACCGCGCCGTAAGGGATGGGATAAAGGAGGGAGTGAAAGAAGAAAGGAAGAATAGGTGCCGCAGTGGAGGGCTCCGGCATAATTTCGACCACCTGGGGATCTTTAACGTGCACTGACATCGCACAGCACACGGGCGCCTTAGCGTTTTTCCTCCATAAAAACGCAGCCGCCGCGGTCGGGTTCGAACCCGGGAACTCCGGATCAGTAGTCGAGCGCCCTAACCACTGAGCCACCGCGGCGGGGCAACGTAAAAATCCGAATCTCACGTACGCACGTGAGACTCCCGCATACCCTTTGCGTTCTGCGCATGCGTACTGGCCATCCGTAAGATCTCTAGGTACGTGAAACTAAAACTCTCTATTACCTACGTACGCCTGGATCTCCGGGCCCCAAATTCACATTTTTTGAGAGCTTTGTATAGGATAGTTTCTTATCATTACTTTGATCCTTGACGGCATATTCTTGCGTTCAACGAGGAGCAATTATGACTCGTTTGGAGCACAAGTAAATTTGCAGCCCCTCGCATACATCTGTATTTTACTTGCTGCCTCATCGGGGGACATGATCATAGACTCCAGAGTTCCTTCGCGCGACCAAATAGTAATATCATCTGCATGCAAGCCTTCTTGAAGGCCTCAAATTTCTTGCATGTTTTCGGGTAGTTTTATGAAAACAAGGTTGAACAACCTGGTATGCCTGGTATGCTTTATTATCCGAGTGAAGGGTGATGCGCGTCTGTTTCGGAGGTTTTTCTTGTTCTCGGTTAAGCTGCCCGCCCTTATTACTGCGAATCTGTCTTTGCGAAAGTTCTGAATATAGTATAAGGGTCAACAACCAAAGCTAATTTGTTCTAGACCGTCCGGATTACTCTCACAACTCGCACTGTCGAAAGCGTCTTTAAGGTGTAGCACAATACCTGGCCTGGCTTGCTTCTTGTCTGGGTTACCCATCACCTAGTTTGTAAGTTATCATAACGTCTTGGGTGGAGAGGTGTGCCCTGAACTCAAATATAGTGTCTGGGAGCAGGCCCTCTTTACTGAGGTATCTTGAAACTCTGGTGTTCATCACTCACGTTAACACGTTAAGAGTGATCCAGTCAGCTAGACTCCGTTACAGAAATTGATTATTTGAATCGGCAAGCAAATTAAGCAATTCAGAGTTTCGCAGCTTCTTTAGTGATGCTTAACTATCGCTAGTACTATCGATAGCTGGGTCGCTGTCTAACATTCTATGTTTTAAAACATTATTGGGCTCTCTTAAGCAGCTCCGGCGATGTGTAAATGCGACAGCGCTCTTGTCGCTAACGGTGTATCGATGACTTGCCGGGGACTCGGGGTGAATGCTGTTTTGCTGCAGCAGCTCGCTTCGCATGTTTCTCTGCGCTTCCATGCTCTTGTACTTTGTCAGCAGTCAACTGCCGCCACCGGCCACGCTTTGCTGTCTTGCCGGATGATGTAACTCGAGCGATTAAACTTTTTACCCCGATGAAGAGTCCATAGCGTCGCAACTTCACTATCCGAAACCTGAAGACCAGCTAATGGCTTTGAGGGGGCTTTCCCTTTTTTGCAATCTTTGTCCGCGCTTACGTGAATACGATAATGGCGCATTGTATTTCCTAGCGACACGCGACTCCTTACATGTACAGTACCACATCAAGTCAGGCCGGACCATTGAGTGCCAGTGCACGAGGCGGACGGGGCCAGCCGCGAGGAGAGAGCGCGCTTCGAGGCACCCTATCAGCCGCTCCCATTTTGAGCCTGTTATGCTTTGTTATCCGAGTGAGAGGAATTTGAGATGTATAGCTTGTGGGGCCAGCTGATGCATAGCACTAGGTAGAGGAATCAGCACAGCATTAGGGCATTTCAATGATTGTGAACACTTCAGAGCCCGTAAGAAGAGCATTGTTTATAAGACGTGCCCTTTTCTACCTTATATTTTAACCTGCGTTAAGTTTCTAGGGCGTTGCACCCCTCCAAAATTCCACAATTAAGAACTGATGTTGTAAATGCCGCATCGAGTAACTTTCTCGCTTGGCGAGGCTGACGGCGATCTCTCGCTCGTTACATCAACCCTGGCTGAGTATGAAACGGCAAAAATACTAAAAAAATTTTGGCAATTATTTTTTATATTATGCAATTGCAATTGTACACGCCATATTGCAGTGGTGCGGGAAAGAGTTTATTCTTGTTCATTTATTATACCCCAAACTATAATGTGATGTACCATAGAAGATATATGGACGTGGTAGCAACCTCGCAGTCATGTCCAACATTCTTGGACAAAAATTTTGAATATTTAAAAGCTGTTAGGTGCTGGCGTAGAAATATTGAAGGGAAAGGTCCCTTTTTCCGATATGCAGCAAAATGTTTCTTTTATAGTGTTTCCATCGCTAGCATACAGCAGTTGAGACTGCCATAGAAAACCGATGGGAATGCTCCTGTCGATAGCAAAGACGTTAACAGCAAAAAAATGCACGCCTGCCGCTCTGAGATCTGACGTTATATTGCCTGTCATAGCGGAATCTTACAATATATGAAAAATTGCGCTCATAAATTCTGCCCCTTTAAAAATGCTGTCCCCCA
Source organism: Amblyomma americanum (assembly GCF_052857255.1). Classification (NCBI taxonomy): domain Eukaryota; kingdom Metazoa; phylum Arthropoda; class Arachnida; order Ixodida; family Ixodidae; genus Amblyomma; species Amblyomma americanum. The sequence goes on along the minus strand of NC_135498.1, from coordinate 57,121,310 downwards.
GAATTTGTTGGGTATGCGCCTTCCACGAGCTCGGTTTTTCGTCAACTTGAGATGAGGAGCTCGGTTAGAGATCGCCGGAAACTGCTATCATGACCTTTTCGAAGCTCGGTTATCGCTTTTTTCCTCTCCTTTAGTTCCTGTCGAGTGTAGTGGCATCCGGCGCAGATGTTGTACAAGCATAGACGCGTCTTTTGTACTCTAGAAAATGAACAAGCGCCGGCTGCTTGCCTGTCAGTAGATCTGTAGCAAAAATTCATATCATTGCTTTAATGATTGCAAGTAGTGCAGAGTTGTTGCAGACACGAAAATATTGTCCATAGTCACTATGTGTAGTTTTAAAAAATTATCGATAATCCATTTACGAATAGTTTTCTATCACTAACTTCGTACGAAACTGTTGCGGCACTTAACAGGAAAAATGGCGTCGTGCAATTCTCTCCTGCTTCTCTTACCGCACGAAGCTGCGAAACCTCGAGTTCATCCCTTTGCTTACTGATTCAAAATAAGCGCATCTGTAAAGTATTTTTGACCTCGGATGATTACTCGAACCTTAAACTTAATTTTTATGCTGTTCCTACATACCCTGCAAATTCCAGCATAATTCATCACTAGTCTCTCTTTTTTCTTGTGAATAAAAAAAAAGTTCTGGAGTTCTACACCACTGCTCACAAAATGCATAAAAGCGTCATATCCTCATTTTCAAAAAAAAATTAATGCTCCATTTCAAGTTTGCTTACTAAGAACCACTTCAGTGTGTTCGTTGCCCCGGCTGCACAAGAACAGAGCTATGGCACCTGCACTTATCCAGCTGTAACCAGCCAAAGCAGACGAACTGCCTTCGGAAAGGAATGAATTTCTTCTTTAAGAAGAAATATGCCTTCTAGATTGAGTTTTGCTTTTATTTTTTGTCCCCCCGGTCATCACACCTTTCTTGTTTTTAACATGGCATAAATAATAGTTATTGGTGCAACAAATGCATCACGCTGTGCTGTCAGCGTCCGCAGCAAAAATTACAGAAAAAGAACTAGCGGAGTCTTTGAACCTTCACCAACGCGTCAGAGATTTGGAAAAAATGATCGTCTGCAGTGACGTCACGAAGTGCTATATATTCCCAGAAGGATCTGCACAGAATCTGCAGGATCTGCACCGGAGAAGTGGCAGTTGAGCAGGACCCGCGATGACTGTGCAAAAGATGGCCTTGCTTTCTATACTGGTTGCTTCGTACCTTTTGATGTGAGTATTATCTGCAATAATTTTCAAGCAAAAAGCATTACGACTAAATTAACTTTTCCGAACGCTGTTCAGCTTAGTTTGTGGGCATGTTCTATCATACTGGAGGCAAATGCGACAGTGTAAGAAATTCGCTTGCGTAAAATAGGCCTAATAGTGCTCATTCTGGCTTGAAATATTAAGAACTTCTTGCAGGGCGAGTTGGAACATGGCTATTATTAAGAAGGAAAGGCAAAAGGCGCCCGTGTGCTGTTCGATGTCGGTGCACGTTAAAGATCCCCAGGTGGTCTAAATTATACCGGAGACCTCCACTAATGCACCTCTTCCTTTTTTCCTTTCTCACTCCCTCCTTTATCCTTCTTCTTAGGCGCGGCTCGGGAGTCCAGCGAGATGTGGGACAGTTACTGCGCCATTTTGTTCTTCAAACTCCAATCTTCCAATTTTCTACTGCGCCATCAAGCGTACAATGTTCCCATGTAGGTGGTTCTTCGGAAAGTAAAGAGCCCTTCCCACAAACTAGGGACGGCTAAAACGACCATTAGTTACCCCAGGTATTTTGTTCGCTGACATCGTTACCTCCAGACTCTTCATCTCGAGAATTCCAGCGGTTAGAGCTCTCGGCTACTGAGCCGGAGGACAGGGGTTCAATCCCGGTGCTGCTGCGGCGTTTCAACTGAGGCTAAACGCTGACGGCACCCGCGTGCCATGCAATGCTAGCGCACATTAAACACTCCGATGAGATATAAATTAAAACCGGAACCCTTCACTGCAGCATCACTCATAGCCCATGTGTCGCTTCGGGACATAAATCGTACAATTTACTTTCATTAATGAACTGCGGCCTGAATGTGTGTAACAAACAAATTTAGTACTGCAAGTGTCCTCGCTGAGAGATGTGATTTCATCTATCCTAAATATTGTGCATAATAATAATAATTGTTTTTTTGGGGAAATGAAATGGCGCAGTATCTGTCTCATATATCGTTGGACACCTGAACCGCGCCTTAAGGGAAGGGATAAAGGAGGGAGTGGAAGAAGAAAGGAAGAAAGAGGTGTCGTAGTGGAGGGCTCCGGAATAATTTCGACCACCTGGGGATCTTTAACGTGCACTGACATCGCAAAGCACACGGGAGCCTTAGCGTTCTGCCTCCATAAAAACGCAGCCGCCACGGTCGGGTTCAAACCCGGGAAGTCCGGATCAGTAGCCGAGCGCGCTAACCACTGAGCCACCGCGGCGGGTAGAATATTGGGCACAAAACACATTTAGTGACAGTTTGAGGGGCTAGTGTTGTGTAGCCAGGCATTCAGATCATGACAGTAGTTCTGACAATCACTGTACCCGTCTACTTAGACGATAAATACGTTGACTTCTCAGAAAAGCGCAAACACTAAATGCCGTACTTATAAGTTAACAACATACATGGTCGGCTGGTTGAAATATCCTATCTGCTTTTGGGTTTGCCTGGCGTCACAGTTGCAGGTCATCATGCTGCACAAAGCTTTAAAAAGCGCCGCTCCATCAGCGCATCTCTTAGCTCGAACTGCAGTCGGGCACAAAGAACTTGTTACCGATAATCACGTCGAGCACTGCTTTCTCAGCAAAACGGAGAGCTAGTGCAGTTGTATTGCATCGATAACGCGATGCGATATCTTTGAAGAAGCGGCAACCCAGCAGCACTCCAAAAGTGCCGACTGTCCCCAAGTTTCGCCGCTTCGGGCAGGTGTACAACGGCAGCGGTAGGTAACGGCCTTTGCCATCGTATGTAGCGTCTCGAGGGAACAAAGCCTGATGCGGTTACCTTTTCAGTCTGTATGCACCACAGGGAATGCGTGAAGCGAGTCTTATCTCTGCAACATGATCAATTTAGTGTTCCCTGCGCCTCCGATGCAGATTGCTGCTTCCAGCTGCGTACTCGCGCATTGGTCATGGCAGTGTAGATTCTCGCGTCTCCTATTCTCGTAGTCATCCACCGTAACCCTCTATCGTCTCATATTCTCTTTCCAAAACAGTATGCCAGAGAGTCATTGTTTAATCGCAAATCACGCCTTACTTCTCTTAAACATAAAGTGCAATGAAAATTGTGACCTTGTAATGTACTATTTTCTAGTAGTATTTCAAGAGATAATAAAAAAAACTAGCAGAGGTTTAGCGCATGTTAAAGATAGTGATACCAGTGAGAGCTCTGTTAAGCATGGCTACTTATGGTTTGGCACCGGAGTTGGTTCAGCGTGATGACTGAGCGACAGAGAGCGAGCGAAGCAGCTGTCATACTCCCGGCTAGTCACTCTGTAGAGCAACAATAAGGCGGCGCCTCGGCGGCGCCTCTCCAGAGCGAGTCATGTGGTATGACGTTGCTTGCCGCACTTCCGCTCCGGCGGCTCAATGCCAATCGCGCACCAAAGTTCACTTTGGGAGTTCTAGTGCGAAAAGTAGAGCTCTCGCTCTAAAACTAAACATAACATTCGTAATCGAAATGGGTACGTGCGTTAGGACTCGCTCGAAAAAAAGCGCTGTTTTCAAAACGATGCAGGAAAAAGGGCGGCCAATAGCAAGTTTCTTTGAAAGCTGTTCAGCTTTCCTTTCTAGCCAGATGACTGCACTCGGGTGGATGGATGTTGATCAGTAATTACTCCCTTTTTAAAAGCGTTAAGAAATTAAATTGACAGTACAACGCTTTACTTGTGAGTGCTATTTATAGCGCTTCCTGGAGGACTGTTTCATTTTAAGCAATCTATTTGTTACTTGCTGAAACAAGCACGGAAGGTGAGTTGCTCGTCCGGCGGAGGGTTCCTGCACAACAGTTGGGCGCTGTGGGTGCCCTTCTAAAAAATGTTATCATTAAATAATGCATCGGCGTAAAAGCTGCCGACAGACAGCATTTTTTTTCTTTATGAGAACAGGATACAGTACAGGAAAAAATTCCGGGATATCTACTGACAAACACCGTTCCGTAAACCAGCTCCAAAAGGAAAGAAATTTTCATTAATGCTACGAGAGTACATTGTATGATTTACGAATGCACAACAAAATGACTCATTGGTTGATTTGGTTCATAGTAAGGACGCCAACATTCGCAGAATACCATGCACGGGTGAAGGATCAATTATCCTCAGTTTTACGTGCAATATGCAACCAGAATTTCTTCGTTCTTACAGCTGAGCTTTTCGATCAGTATAGCATAGCCTAAATATCTTACCTTTATCACTTAAGACTCCTTTATGCATACAGAAAAGTACTAGTTAAGAATACCAACTACCTCCGCCACTTAGCAGACCTTTGTACCAGCAACCACTAATTTCATAGCCGACAACCTGAGCACTGGTATACTGAAACTTGTCGCACTACATATGGCACACAAAGTACTAAAACACACTGCCATGTACTTTGAACACACTCAACACCTTTGATGTAAACATTACTGAAATTTTACGCACATTACTTTTAAAACCTATCGCGCCTCTGCAAGTATGCATTGAAACTGCTCCATCACTGATTCTTTTCCTGTGTTGTTGTGTACATATGAGCCTTCATTTTTTTCCGCATTATCATCTTCTGCCGAACACTGCCCGGGTCAGTGACTTGTTTTGATCTTTGGATGTTTTGCATCAGGTTACTTATTTCCTGCATTGCTCTCTGCTGCCACACACTGTAGTGGTCGATGGACCGGCCAAGCCCCTCTCAAAGCTTTTATCATCGGCGCTTCCCAAGTGACAGTAGGAAAATAAACTCAACTCAGTTTCACGATGTGTCACGCATGTAAGAGCGACAAGCTTGTCAATTTGGCATTCATCAAGTGTCATCGTAATAGTGCAACGGAGCACGTACAAAGAAAGGGATCAGTCACTTCAAGTTGGTTCATGTGTCGACAACTTTCGCTGGCCATGTTTATATCGTCAGGTTCTAAAGTATCCTTTGGTAGTCGTTTATTAATTTTCTCTTTTCTTAGAGAAACTACATGGTATACAACAACGGACAGGCGTCATAACAAAAATCAAACTCAGCATTCTGTGTTTTTATATTCTAATTTCCTGCCAGTGTCTACTTGCGCTAACATCGTGCGCAGTTCTGTAACCAACGTTAAAGGGAAGGCAAGAAGATATGAACAATGCTATCTGGTCTATTGCTCAATATTTTGTACATTAAAGTATACGCAAAACTATTTATTTTTTAACAAAGGATTTGATATTACTGCAGGATAACAGGAAGCGCTGCGGGCAAGGACATCTTCTTACCGGAAGTATTTCGCTCTTCTGAGCGATGCAACGGCCCAGTGAGTATTTATAATTAGTAGAATAGGACTTTTTATTCTGTTTACCAGAATAGACGATGTGAGAAACTGTTTGGAGGTCTGGAAAAACCGCGCTCGTAGCTTCCGGTTGCATCCTTGGTTCGGTCGACCATGTATGTCGGTTACTAGCGTGCTTTCTTGGTATCAATGAAACTGCGATAAATCTCACGAGTAGATTTTCAAAACCCTAGCTTCAGCCGTTGTGCTGCTTATACCGCTTAAGTGTTACCAAATGTAGGTTCTTTATTATTGTTTATTTGGCGCTAGCAAGCTTCTACCGCGTCTTCTACTCCGCTTGAAGTTCGGCGTTTGGCACCCGGAAGTGCGTAGAAAAGCCGATCTCCGCGGCGTTGTCGTTTTCACGCGCATTTATGCATCGGTTCAAACGCCGCGCTCTATCACATCTGTTTTATTTTCAAATGGGCGAGAATTGGCCTGGTAGAGTAGCGAGCGGTCATTTTGAGCAGTGGGCACGCTTGCTTTGGCCTGGAGCATCTTCTGTCGCACTGCAAACTTTTGAGCGCTCTGGCGTTAGCAGTTGCATGCAAAGCAGTGTAATCGCAACGTCACACGATCGGCTGCGTACTGCCATCCCTTTAAACTGTAATGTGGCAAGCTCATCTGAACTTTTTAGCATAGCTGTTACAGAGCGCGGCGCCGTTGAGGCTTTCGCTGACCTATCTTCTAGCGCCACATTTTAAAGAAGGCGGATGACGTGCGTAGTAAATATTGCACTGTTAAGATTCGATATCAACAGGGAAAAAAACAAGCATATATTATTTGCAATATCGCAAGCAAAGTCGCAGTTTTCTTTTTTATTTCCAAATTGCGATGTTGTTGTGACATTCCCTGCTGCATTCAAAGCTCCCTTGACTAAACAAAGAGCGTTAATGTTTTGAACTTGCATCGCGCTGGTAGCGACTGTAGGAAGCCTGAAGAAATGCATTCGCCTGTCACATTTTATACATAGCAATGTTACATCACGGGGTCCCATTAACGCGCATGGCATGCGGATTATCACACGACATTACCGGAATACTGTGCCTGGCACCTAGCGACAACTGCACGGTGAAGATAGTTTTGCTAACGTTTCTCAAGATAACAACAATGGAGAGGGCCGTCGCGGTGGCTGAGTGGTTACGGCGCTCGGCGGCTGGCCCGAAAGACGCGGGTTCGATCCCAGCCGCGGCGGTCGAATTTCGATGCAGGCGAAATTCTAGAGGCCCGTGTGCTGTGCGATGTCAGTCCACGTTAAAGAACCCCAGGTGGTCGAAATATCCGGAGCCCTCCACTACGGCGTCTCTTATAGCCTGAGTCGCTTTGGGACGTTAAACCCCCTAAACTAAACTAAACTAAACAAGGGAGAGACTCAACAACAGAACACGGCGAGAACTAAGCTGTAATCGGCGCACTGTAGTAGATCACGTCTTGACCGATCGAGGTTTCTAGATAGGGACCACTTAATGCGAATCGCCACGATTTCCCGGTAAATTCATCAAAGCTTTTTTCAGCCGCACTACATGCTTGAGTAACGCCGGCATACTCGACTAAAATATTTGCCCGTCTAATTCGCCGTTCAGGTGCGTGTCGGTATGTTTACGTGCGATCGAACATGCGCTCCCGGCGATTTAATAAATGCACGAAATTGGATCCTCATCTAATCACAATCAACCAGTTTGGTCCATATTGTAATTTGGAAACAAATAAACCTGCAAAGCTTCGTAATTGATCATCGCAGCAGGCGAAGGCTGTAAACGGGTCGGCCCGCTTACACGATACCTCGTATTGCATTTCGTGTTATTAAAACGTCCCACGGAAGCAGCACTCGGTAGGACTGGTGTAATGCGCTCTCGTCCGTTTGCTACGCTTTGGCACGCCTTCTACGGGACATCACGGAGATGAAAGCCCTCAAAATATTCCAGTGAGCTGCATCCATAACCTAACCATTTTCCTTCTCTGCGGCCATGGCGAAGTGCCTACAAGTGACACGATCTCAATTATTGTTTTGCTTACGGCCTAAACTGCTGAGGTTCAGGCGGCTGATTTGGTGACGTCATGTGTAATGTGCATCTTCAATTTCGAAGAATTAGATAAAAAGAAAGCGCAACCACACACAGGGACAAGAAAGAACACACATCAGGTTTCATGCGTGTTCTTTATTGTCTATATGTAGTCGAGCGCTATTTTAAATGTCAAAGACAGTTGTAGTACAGTGCACAGCAAACAGCTAAGCCCATACGTATCCTGAACTAACGGCCACTCCCAGTTAGGAGGTGCAAAGATCTTCATTGAATAAAATGCTTCTCACCGCCACCAATTACCTAAACGTGAAACGACTTTTAACAGGGTCAGACTTTCATAGGGCTTGTTAGCCACTAGGACAGCCACCTTTTGCCGAATACATTTAGTTTCGATGCTTACTGGCCTCCTGCCCGGCTTGTAATTGCGGCCTTTTTTCCTCGCTTCCGGCCGAAGGTCACTTCACCATAACCCGGACTTGGCTCGCCCAACCGCCAGACTCCGCGAACCAACAGCCTCTCTGGAAACTGATACTCACATGCCGCTTCTTCATGGTTGCCCTTCGTACGGGGCGGCCGCGGTAGCCCAGTGGTTATGGTGCTCGACTGCTGACCCGAAAGACGCGAGTCTGATCCCGGCCGAGGTGGTTGTATTTCGATGGAGGCGCAATTCTAGAGGCCCGTGTACTCTGAGATGTCAGTGCATGTTAAAGAACCCCAGATGGTCGAAATTTCAGGAGCCCTCCACTACGGCCTCTCTCATAGCCTTGGTCGCTTTGCGGAGTTAAAACTCATAAACCAAACATTCGTACGCAAAGGAAGACCGTGAGGCATTATAATATTGCAAAGCTTTCAAATTTGTCTCGCTTTGTGACGTGTAGGTAGCGGGGACAGCCAGTTGCAGCATGCCGCGTACCATCTTAGTTTGTGGTACAGTATCATATGCTTTTGTGTCTTCTAAAAGCTACGAGAACCTCGCGATTCCTTGCGTACAGCTTACTGTTCCTAGCTTAGGGCGAAAATATTGTCCCGCAACCGGCGATAGTGGCGGTACCAATTTTTCAGTTCGTTTCAATTCATTTGGTTCATTGTCGACCGTATGAGGAAAAGGATGAAGAGAAATGTTCGGTCAGAAACCTGGTGTTTTACACCTAATTCCACTTTGTTACGACCTGCGCTAAAATACTGTATATAACGCTCGCTTTTGTGAGCGGAAGGTGGCCTCAAAGAAACGCATCTCCTCAGCGCTCGCGAATAATGCATGACAACGCTACAGCACTTTGTAGAGTTTGCACCGCGAACCACAGAGTGCAGTGATCCCTATCGCGCGGAAAAGAAGTAGTAAAACGACAATCGCCGGATATTGGATGCGCTTCGCTGTGGCCGTGATTGCGACCGGGAGCTATAACGATGACAACGTACAAGCCAGAGCGCCAGAATGCACCTCCCCACCACGCTCCACGAGCATGGTAAAGCAGGCAGTGGAAGCTTGGGAGGGACTGTAGATAATTGATGTCAAGCTTACCCATGTACAGTCTTTGTCACGAGTGTGCAGCCCAAAGGCTCTGCTTCTGAGCCCTGCAGCGCGGCTGCTCTTGCACACTCATGGACCCTAATCTCACGAAGGCGGGAGGAACTTAAGTCTTCAACCCTCCCAAGCTTAGGACTGTCAGATGTGCTTAAGAAACGCGCTACATGGCTTGGAAGCAAATCCTTTGGGCTGTACGTTTCTCACAGAGACTGTACATATATCGAACCCATTTTAGCGGCATCCATCATTAGGCAATTTAGAACATTTAGGATTTCATAAAATGTAGGATTCTCTAGACAGCTTAGAAAGGCAAATAATCCTGGTTTTTGTGTTCTGGCAGCACCTTCAATTTTCGTGCTAGCAGAGATTTTACGCAAATTTTAGAAATGTGCTAACATTTATTTAACAAAGGTTAATTTCTCCATGCAAATGTTACGCCTTTTCGTGCGTTCGTGACATAAATAATGACATGAACTTGCGTTTAAATGAAAAGTATTTATTGTCTTTCTAAATCTTGAATACAGAATGAGCGCCGCACTGTGTTTCTCTGAGTGCAGTCTGCACTCCCGCTAGCGCTGTGCTCCGGCTTCTCGAATTTTGGCGCTTGTTCAAGCCTCTGCCTGGACGTGACTCGTAACTAAAGACGTGTGGAAAGCAATAACATTTAGTATCTACTGAATTGCGATTTCTATTTGCACTCGGCTTTGCCCAGCCCTTTAATCGAGGCACTACAGCTACACCGTTCTCAGGTGCCTTAAGTAGCCCTCGCAGCGGTGCACGTTCTTGTGACCGTAATAGTCTCGATGCTCTATAGTTGGATACAACTTAAGTCTGCAGTGAACCTCCGCCCACATTCAGGACCGGCGCACAGAATTCCTCCACGACAAAAAAGTAGTCCGTTGTTAAAACTTCTCTCGTCATCTAAACAAGAAGCTAATCACGAGAAAAAACATAAAAGCTCTATAATTTTGATGCCTGGCTTGTTTAATAAAGTCAAGCATTAAACAGCTGATTTCGTTTACTTTTGTGACTGGCTAGCGGAGTGATACAGTATGCCGTGTACCGTGGCCCAGTGTTAACAACTGCTGTTTTTTTTTAGTTGTATCCTACTATAGGTAGAGGACAGTATATTCGGCAACAGCTAAAAAGCAAGTTTGACTTGGCTCAAGAGACTAGCTAAAAATTCCCATAATTTGACTAAATGTGACTTATTCCGCTCTCTTTTGTCATGTAGGATGTCCGAAATTCAGGGGGAGGAATGTTTGCTCAGCGAGAACACTTATACCTCGTTTTCTTTGATGGACAGTTTGAACGACTTGTCTAGGTTTCAAAAATAGTTATAGCAAAATCAGAGATGACTACGTCTAATTTCAATTGATCCTGCAAGCGGCGAGCTCATATGAGAGGTGTTGTATATGTTCGAAACGCTTGTCATGAATAAGCTAGTTTTTGTATCACCTTTAATTTCATGGTTGTTTATATAGCAACGTTATTTTCTGTTTCGAAAATTAAAACTAAACAGTCGTATTAACTAGACTGACTGTGCAGTGGGGAGGCGTTGCGGAAATGTCTGTTTCTACGCTAGTATTTGCTAAATACACGTCAATGTATCGATATACATATTAACCAAATAAAAATAACATTTCTTTTCTTTTTCATCCAGTGCATCATCAACGAGTTTTACATAAGTAACTGCACGGAGCCCTGCGTCTGTGTTGCGAACGGTCTCAACAGTGGGATCCATAAAGGACCAGGCCAGTGCCGAGAAATTAACTGAGGTCATCGCATACATACTGCTGACCCAATAAAGGCTGCTTTCTCGTGCAATTTAATGTTCAAGCGTGGCTAATATCACAGACACCTCTGTAATCAGCGCTTCATTTCTCCATGAATCGAGCACCTGATCTCATTTTTCAGGATTCGACAGTATGGCTCGTACGAAAGCCACTTATTAGCCTCTGCTAATTAAACACACGCCAGCAAAGACGGAAGAACAGAAATTTCTTGCGAGTCTGCTCAAGGTAAGGTCATGTGTAATGTTTTGTAGCTATTTCAAGCAATTGCCGCAAGTTCATGGGTTTGAGAGAAGGAAACAAGATACACAAAAGACACCTATGTTCTATCCCGCCCAAGTTTAGTTTTGTTTTTCTTACGGCTTGCACTATCACTATCTGGAACCCACACACTCAGCTGGAAATAAAAGAGTCCACCTTGAGCAACTGTCTGCGCCTGTTCGTTCCTACACCATGCGGATTCCGGACACCGCAATATCCCGACGAGTACCCCGGCGTAGATTGCGTTCCGAGAACCGTGCTTTCGCAATTGCGTCTGTCGGAGCGTTTCCCCTGTTCTCGCCGTTCCTGCCTACGTCAGGCGAATCTGCGGTAGCTGAGCAGCAATAGAAGCTAGTCTTCCTGATACTTCTCGAAGCGGTTTAATGCGACGAGCTACAGCTCAAGCATATCGCAAGGCAATACTTCTTAAATCCCTTCGTGTCGAAGGTCAACGTGCTTATAGCACAGCCTCGAGGCATCATGGAGCACCACTGATCCTTAGGCAAGCGACACATCAAGTATTGGCGAAACCACTTCGATGCTGCTACCGCCACACAGAATGTTCACTTCGCAGCACTGGTTGTGGTGGCGTTAATATACAGGCGAGATTACCCTTTCAGAGGCCTGTGATAAATGACCTGCTGGAATATCACCGGCTCCGTCAGCGCATTCAACTACCACGTGAGACTTTTCAAGCTTACGTAAACGGCCTTCTATAACTTTTCGCTACATGAAATTTTGTAACTGCTACTGACACTATGATCCATGACAAACTACTTGAGGAAACAATTCCACAAAAGACACGAGAGCGCCTACTGTGCAGGGGATCCCCTCTCACTCTTCAACACGCAATACAAATTGCAAAGCAATTAGAAGAATTCATAATTATTTGTTTACCTTTAGTGAACCGCGCTCAAGAACCGAAAACAGCGACATTCAGCCGTGCACTCGTGCGGGACTTGCTACTGCAGTGGTTCAACTTCACATCTCGCAAATTTATTTTCATGACCATTAAAGTCCACAGACTGCCGCACCTGTGGAAAGTCGGGTCAATTTGAAAGCGCCTGCAGTCAAACGAAAATTGCGAAAAGAACAGTGTCATGGCAAAAAGCTGAGGAGGCTACGCCATCTCAATCTTAAATGTCAGTGATCAGGACGGCCTACCAAAAGGAATTTGTGCCACGGTCACGATAGGACAAAGACGGTAATCTCGTATTATCGATACTGGTGCTGGTGTCTCTCTGCTGAACGAATAACATTACCGCAGTTTCTTCGCGGATGTTTATGCGTTGTCCACGCCTGCTGTCACACTCCGTAACTACGCCATTGAAGAGATAAACATAGACGGATACTTTTTGGCCTAAGTGACTTGTGGAGAAACCAGCGTGCCGGTCCACTATTCCGCATCACAACCAAAGGCACTTGTTTTCTAGGGTTCGACACCATCGGCAGCCTGGGCATAAACATGTCACCCAACGTCACGCATGCAGACTCCACCCCCCCCCCCCTCCCTCGATCTGGAGGATCAGCTTTCGTACCTCTTCACGTATTAACAGGCCTTTGAGCACGTCCAACAGGGAGCCAAGAATATGAAGGTCCACTAGATTTAAATATTTCCTGCAGTGAGACAACTTCAGGAAGGCGCCATATTCACACGTACGCCCCACATAATAGACATTTCCTGCCTGTCGAGCATGCCGTTGCGGGAAGCTGCTTCTGTGCTCCACACATTATAAATCTAGAGGAAAGGGAATTCCTTAGTGCTCCATCTGAATGAAAGGGTGAAAATATAAACACCCCATTGAGAGCTCCTGTAGAGATCCGAAGCATTTCTCACGTCAGCAATATTATAAGCCAGATCGCTTGTTTGATACTGTTGCTTCAAATAAAGCCGGTCTCAAAGGTGCTGCTAGTGCGGCTTCTAAACGCAAGCAGCTAAATAAACCAATTAATTCATGAACATCGATCATGGTTAGCATTCAAACATTTTGATTTTAAATTAGAGTTTGTCCACTAAAAGTGTGTTACTGAGCCTTACGTCAATGCCACCGCTCTTCCTGAGGAAGACGGTGGGCCGTGAAAAGTAAATGCGGCACATACGGGCATTTCTTGGATGCACGCCGAGTTTTCCCCACACTGTTTCTTGCCTGGCCGAGATTTCTTCCCCATGGCTGATCATGATAGCATATAACTTGTATAAACAAATTTCTTAGCCATTTTCATTGAAATCAAGAAAAATTTCTTCAAACAACACACAATACATGCTATTTTGAGTCCTCACTACTGCAGAAATACGAGTACATAATGCATCGGCGAACGGAAGACTTCAAAGGTGAACTCGCGATAAGCAGCCTTAATGCACGGGTAAAAGAAAGGTTTGTTCGACCTCTTGTCGAAACGAATGTGGCCCAGGCGGGCCGGGCCACCGTACGAGAGTACGTGGTTGTCGTCGTTTATAAAACTTGCTGGAGACCGCATCCTCTACAAAAATTGTGCATAAAAAACCCATTACTACTGCAGTTGCAGACATCGTTATCGAGCAGTTTTGCCACGTGTATTTCATTTATTTCGTCTCCAGCGCGTTTTACCCGGCAGTCTACAGCGTTTGGTTCAGAATAAAAGAATTTCCTCTTTCGTCCTCATTATGGGAACCCTCGACGCTGCTTCAGAAGGCCGCATCATAGCTGCAGCCTCCCCCGTGGCATATGTGAACTGACATTTATTGCTTGGATTTGACGAATAACAACAACGCACCATGTGTTGTGCTGTGCTAAGACATCATCATCATCATCATCATCATCATCATCATCATCATCAGCCTTACTACACCCACTGCAGGGCAAAGGCCTCTTCCATGTCTCTCCAATTAGCCCTATCCTTTGCCAGCTGCATCCACCCTTTGCCTTGCTTGCTAAGACATAATAATCACCAAAGCGCGGGAAGGGGGTTGGGGCGTAAACTCCTCATCAGTAGATAAAAAATGTAGTGCCCATAGAGACCGTCCACGGGTAACGCCATGCGTCCAAGGAACACGGAGCGTTCTTAATCTTTTTCATAGATTACATGTAGATGAGTGGAAGCCACAAGGGCGTTGCGACGTCCTCTTCAAGCTTTCTGGTCATGCGCGCTAGCAAGCTAACCGATCGCATCTGTTTGGAAGCAGCTGCCACTCAACTGCTAACAGCTTCTGGGACGATGTAGAGAAAAGGGGGCCGAAGAACACTCCTCTTCGTGTTCAGACGGAAATGGCGCAGCGAAAGAGTGCGACTTCAAAGTGCTGGCGACTAGAAACCGGAGATGAACGCACCCTGTAATCAGGATGATCAGCCAATGGTATTGTCTTTAATAATATTAATAATTGGTTTTTGGGGAAAGGAAAAGGCGCAGTATCTGTCTCATATAACGTTGGACACCTGAACCGCGCCGTATGGGGAGGGATAAAGGAGGGAGTGAGAGAAGAAAGGAAGAGAGAGGTGCCGTAGTGGAGGGCTCGGGAATAAATTCGACCACCTGGGGATCTTTAACGTGCACTGACATCGCACAGCACACGGGCGCCTTAGCGTTTTTCCTCCATAAAAACGCTAAAACGCCCGTGTGCTGTGCGATGTCTTGATCGTATAATAAGTACACCCACTGTGTCATCGCGTGTAAGAGCAAATTCATCATGTCGGCAGAGAGCAGGGAATGACTTCGAATGTTTTCCGCTTGGGAGTCGTACATACAATAATTCTTTTCAGAAACGATCGTAAACTCTACGTTTGCTGACTCTGCTTAATCCCAAAGAACATGCTGACTTTTTCAAGATCTTTTTAATAAGATATTCACCTGTATAAAGTGAAATAACAGCCTAGCAAAATTCGATGACATTATGCGGCTGTTCGTTCGAATGAAGTCAGCGCTGAGGTGCTTTCTTCGATGAACCGAAGAAAGTGTCAAGCGCTGAGTCGGCTCCCAAAGGAATTCATTTTATAGTGCTGAAAACGCCACGCATTTTTTTTTCATTTTGAACTGTACATAACATGCAGAACTTTTCTAAAGAATACCATTATTACTTCGCAAACATAAAAAGTGTACCGCTCAAAATTAAACTTCATAGCGCCGCTCAACAAAGTACCATTTGTTGGTGACTGCAGTCGTGTCCATGGCTAAGCGTGCTGACCAGAACACATTGCTGCTCGTCAGGCTAGAAGTCAGGAACCCAGCCAAAGCTATATTGCTATATGTATGGCGTCTCGAAGCTTCGATCGTTACCGTGAGCAGACCGCCGCGAAGTTTGCCAAGTTACGCTGGTTCGGAAAGCGTCCAGGACGAAACGAGACAACGACGTCCAGTGGTGCTCGGCTATTCTGGGGTTAGATGCCTGGGAAAAGGGTCTTGAACACAGCTGCCTTGACGGTTCAGAGATAAGTTCCACCGTCAAGCAACCCATAAATCCGCCTCGTGCGGTAGAAGCCCATTTGTGGCCCTTTATATTTTTTTCTCACAAAGTCGGACAGCCGTAAAAACCAGACTTGCCCAGGGCTGCAGTGATACTCTGAATCGCTTCTGACGAAGGACCTTAGTGCTGAACTTGACGCTGATTAGAGCGTACGAGCCTTGAGTCGTACTCTTTACTTGGGAGTGAAACACGAACCACCTTTGCAGGTTGAGTGTTCGAAACTGGGTTTGCCCCCGAATGGACGCAGCGGGTTTTGCGGAGCCTCCTCGAAGCACACACCCCTGAAGAAGCCGAGCGCCGGGCCGGGGGTGGCTTATACCCCTTTTTACCGGTGGGTGTCCGGCGGTGGGTCTCGAACCAACCACCTCCCGCAGCCTAAGCGGACGCCCAGACCACTCGACCAGTCATTGTCTCGTTTCGTCCTTGTCATCACTAAGAGCCTTCAAGCAGAGAGCTATTAAAGAATTGACTAGAAATGATATTAATGAATTGAGAGTGTGTTTTCCCACTGAAGTAGCGAAGTATATGTGCCCCCCAAGAAAACTAAACCAAAATTTGTGGGTCTCTATCGGTGTCTTCAGTGCGTGTAACAAAGCAATGCCTTGAGCGAAACCTATAAGATATTCATGGACGCGTTATATTTGGCGCGAAGAACCTACTGGAGCGAACAACGGTAGCGTCCATTTTGAGCCGCAAGGAGGATGACGTGAGTGCTCTTGTTGCGGGAGAAGAGGGAACTAAAATGAATCCCTGTGTAGTTCATTAGTGCCTCAGTGCTACACGTAGGCTACCGAGCTCGGTGCGAGCTCGGGTTTTGATCGCAAAGGTTGGAAGCTGCAATAATCACGCTTTTTTACGCTGAGAACCGGCAGAAGTGCAAATTTGCAGTGTGGTTTTGTAAAGCCCGTTGTACAAATTGTGGTCCGGGCAGGGATGTTTTGTTTTTCTCTATTTTTATAGCGCAAATTAACCTATGTCGTGTGTGCAGCAATCATTTCAAGGAGCAAGAATACGTTTACGGAGTTAATAGCAGCGGAAACCGAAGGAGTTGGTTCAAATGCACCTTCACAGTTAGAACATTTAAAGATTTCTCTTTGTACTTCAATAGCTAGTGTCGTCCCCCACTTTCCTACAGGTAGTCTCTAAAATAAATGTAGAGCGGAGTCAAATGGCAGCGCATTCACCGGCACAAAACAAAACTGATTGACCCTCACTTGATTTGTACTGCATCGATTTGACTTGGCGTTCCCCAGCCCCGCGCCTTGAACGTAAGTCCTCTATTCAGTGGGATTTAGTTACCTGTGACCCCTCACCTCTGACTATTCGAGTAGCCGCTACAGTGTTGTCCCTAAAGACAGCAACGCATGTGCTCAATGACGGCTACGTAATATTGGTCGCTGCACCAATTATGCGACGGATAAAACTCATCGTGTTCTTCTGCGACAGCTCGCTCTCGCGGTGAGGTGCTTTTTGCCGAAGAAGTCAGTTTAATGGCTCACATGGGCTTTAACTAGGACCATAAAGCCATAAATGTGAAAACTAAACGAATGGGACACACTGGAAAACAGGAGGGTAGCACACGTGATCCCCTTGCAATTTATCTACCATCGGCACGCGGGTACTGAAGAGACATGGCGCCATAGTATCTGCTCGGCAGCTGCAATAAAGTATTGGCAAGGTCCTTCGGCCTATAGACAGAATTTATTGTGGTACCATAAAAAGAACGAAAAATAAAGTGCCCTCGCCCGTGCCACTAAGTAACGGGCTTATGACATGTGGCCACTTTTACTCACTTCAACTCATGTAAGCGGGCAGGGCGTATGAGCTCTCTGGCCGCTTTCGAGTCTTTAGAAATCGCCGCCATCAGGCGTATCTCTACTCAGTGAACGGAGCGTCGTTTGCATTTCGAAGTGCAAAACTAACAAATAAAATATGACGATCCGGAGTTCCCGGGTTCGAACCCGACCGCGGCGGCTGCGTTTTTATGGAGGAAAAACGCTAAGGCGCCCGTGTGCTGTGCGATGTCAGTGCACGTTAAAGATCCCCAGGTGGTCGAAATTATTCCGGAGCCCTCCACTACGGCACCTCTCTCTTCCTTTCTTTTTTCACTCCCTCCTTTACCCTATCCTTACGGCGCGGTTCAGGTGTCCAACGATATATGAGACAGATACTGCGCCATTTCCTTTCCCCCCCAAAAAACCAATTATTAAAATATGACGAATACAGCGAGTGAAGCACTAGCACGAAAGACATCCAGTTAGAACGCCCCGCGCGAGAGGATGCGGTGATGGCTGATTGGTCTAAGGCGTCAGGAAATTAAATCACCCTGCTTGCGGCGGCGCAGAGCACCATTTTGACGGAAAACCTTGGATGTTTTCAGATAAGTCTGGCTTCATGTTCGCCTTCCGGTTCGCGTCATGTTTGCCTGCGTATTTTGCTGCAGGATTTCCGAAATTTCCTGGCGATGTTTGCGTGAATTTGCTGATAGTGGCTAAAAACAAGAATGATGATGATGATGATGGCACGATAATGAGTTAAACGTGTATTAAAAAAGGCCAACGACCTAATATCTCACCTTTTCAGACAATGCAAATTTCAATGGGTGGACTAGGATGAGCTTCTACAAGACAATAAAAGTTTTTATGGTTTATATTTATGGGGGTTTAAGGTCCCAAAGCGACTCAGTCTATGAGGGGCGCCGTATTGAAGGGCTCTGGAAATTTCGACCACCTGCGGTTCTTTACGTGCACTCAATAAATAAAAGTGTATATCGGGACAGTTGGTGCAATGGAAGCGTCTTCTGAAAGAAATTTCTTGCAATATTAATAGATGTAAAGCATATAATCAAGCCTATCTTGATGCAATATCACCGCACGAGATCTATGCCAGCTGTTAATCAATACCCTTATCATTTCAGAGGTCAGAATTGCTAGTGTTTCGAATGCTAGAATTATGAACTATCTGTTCTGTAGATATATGTGTAGTGACATACCCCTTGAACAAACCTTATTTGAAAGAACTTAAAATAAAGGAACCCTCTTATCCCAATTCTTAAAGAAAATGCTAGAGCATTTTGGTTGCCTGCTATTGTGTCTACAATGATTGTGCAGTCCCTTCTTGCTATTTTCGTGCAAAGCTCTTCTTGGAACCGGTTCTATTGCCCTCATATCGTATGCATGAGTCTTCACCCTCTAGAATGTTCGAGTACCTTCTATTGGGTTATCATAAATAGTTATACTAATGTGAACAACTAATCCACCTTAATTGACCCACCAAATCAGTTTAGTTCACACACAAATTCCGCTACTCAACTTTTATGCACAAATTAATCCTCACCAATTCACCTTAATCGCCTACTAATCCCCTTCCCTAAATAATACACCAACTAGTACACCTTAATCTGTTTTCGGTGGTGGCTCTACATCGAAAATTTAGTGGTCCTCTTAATATTGTCGCCGACAAACGGGCGAAGCGCTCAAACCAGATTTAATTAGACGTGCTGGGAGTGCAGGACAGCAGGGAGCTCGAGCGAGGAAGAAGACGAATCTCCTAGCCCCTCGAGTGCGCAAGGCATGGCCAGTCCCATGTAAAACAGTTCGGCCGCGGTATGGCGCCACTGGATTGCTTGGTACTGTGGCATTACTCCCCCTCTCTGAAGGGCGACGACTCGGCGCGGCAACAATGAGAAGGAGGAATGCAAGGGACGGCGAATGTTCCGGCGGCTGGTGTAGACACGCCTGAAGAGCTAGCGCGCGTGGTAAGGCTTCATCCGTGCGACATGGATGACTTTGGGGGTCGGCCGTCTAGAGGAGCGAACTGTTTGTTCCCTGGGGGAGTACTTCATAGTTCACTTCACTGACTTGGCGGAGTACTTCGTAGGGGCCAAAATATCGGCGCAGAAGCTTTTCAAAGCGCCCACGCATGCGGATTGGGCTCCAAACCCAGACTTGATCGCCGGGCAGGTAACTAACAGCTCGGTGGCGGAGGTTATAGCGGCGAGCGGCGAGGGCTTGCTGGTGCCGGATGCGCTGTCGGGCGAGTTGGCGGGCGGCCTCGGCGTGACGAACGAATTAGGCAGCACCCATAACAGATGAGGTACTACTAGTCGGGAGCAGCATGGCGTCCAGCATGGTTGTGGCTTCGCGACCAAGCACCAAACGAAATGGAGTGAAGCGTGTAGTTTCTTGTAGAGCAGTGTTATAGGCAAATGTGACGTAAGGGAGTATGACGTCCCAGTTGCGGTGGTCTGCGACAACATACATGGAAATCAAGTCGGCGATCGTCTTGTTGAGCCGTTCGGTGAGGCCGTTCGTTTGAGGGTGGTAAGCTGTTGTTTTGCGGTGACTTGTGCCGCTCAGGCGCATAACTTCCTGCGCAAGGGCCGAGGTGAACGCCGTTCCCCTGTCAGTTACAACGATGGCGGGTGCACCGTGACGAAGCACAATGTTTTGTACAAAAAAGTTCGCAATTTCGTCAGCGGTATCACGAGGGAGAGCTTTAGTATCACAGTACCAGCTGAGGTAGTCGGTGGCGACCACAATGTAGCGGTTACCCAGCGAGGACTCCGGAAATGGGCCGAGTAAGGTCCATGCCGACTTGGTGGAAGGGGACTTATGGCGGATCAATGGGCTGCAGTAGTCCGGCTGGCTTAGTCGGCGGCGTCTTGCGACGTTGGCACTCGCGGCAAGTTCTGACTTAACGCTAAACAACTGCAGATACCCTGGGCCAGTAGTACTTTTGGCGTATCCGCGCCAAAGTGCTGGAAAAACCCAGGTGACCAGAATATGGGTCATCATGGCACGCTTGCAGGACTTCGTACGCCTGCAGGCCGCAGGTACGACGAGCAGATAGGCAGCTTCTGTCGGGTTGTAGTTTTTCTTATACAGAACACCATCGCGCAAACAGAATGATGACAGTCCACGTGAGAAGATTCGCAGGGGCGACGCAGCGCTTCCTACAAGATACTCAATGAGAGGCCGTAGTTCACTGTCGTCCCTTTGGTGTTGAGTGAGGACGGACGTGGAGATGGCGCCGAGAAAAACAGAATCGTCGTCGGGATCAGCTTTGTTATTTTCGATAGGAGCACGAGAAAGACAGTCGGCATCACTGTGCTTCCTACCGGACTTATAAACGATGGTGACATCGAACTCTTGAAGGCGAAGGTTCCAGTGTGCAAGCCGTCCCGAGGGATCTTTGAGGTTCGCCAGCCAACAAAGCGAATGGTGATCACTGACGACTCTAAAAGGGCGGCCGTATAAATACGGGCGAAATTTGGTCACTGCCCACAGAATTTCCAGGCATTCTTTTTCAGTAGTGGAATAGTTCGCCTCCGAGCGTGACAAGGTGCGACTTGCGTATGCGATGACACGTTCGATACCATCCTGCCACTGCACAAGGGCCGCACCGAGGCCGATGTTGCTGGCGTCGGTGTGCAGTTCAGTGTCGGCTGACTCATCGAAGTGGCCAAGGATGGGCGTACTCTGGAAACGAGTGCGGAGGTCTTCGAACGCCTGTTGTTGCTCCTGGCCCCAGAGGAACAGTTCGGCATCTTTCGTGAGGCGGGTGAGGGGCTCAGCGATCTGGGAAAAGTTCGGCACAAAACGCCGATAATAGGCGCAGAGACCCAGAAAGCGGCGCACACTGCGCTTATCGGTTGGCACGGGAAAAGCAGCGACGGCGGCTGTCTTATCGGGGTCAGGGCTGACTCCCTTAGCGCTCACGATGTGACCGAGAAACTTCAACTCTTGGAAGGCAAAGTGACACTTTTCGGGCTTGAGGGAAAGACCGGCCGAACGAATTGCTGCGAACACAGCGCGCAGGCGCCTCAGGTGCTCTTCGAAAGTGGCGGAGAAGATGACTACGTCACCTAGGTACACTAGGCAGGACTGCCATTTTAGATCGGCAAGCACGGTGTCCATCATCCGCAGGAAGGTGGCAGGAGCCGAGCACAGGCCGAAAGGAGGCACCCGGAGTTCGTACAGGCCATCCGGTGTAATAAAGGCGGTTTTTTCCCGGTCGCGTTCGTCCACCTTGATTTGCCAATAACCACTGCGTAAATCTAGTGACGAGAAGTACGTGGCGTGGCGTAACCGGTCCAGGGAGTCATCAATGCGTGGCAGAGGATAAACGTCTTTTTTGGTGACTTTGTTTAGACACCTGTAATCAACACAGAACCGTAGGGTTCCATATTTCTTCGCCGCTAGAACAACAGGCGATGACCACGGGCTCGTCGACGGTTGTATCACGTCGTCTTGGAGCATTTCTTGAACTTGTCGGCGAATGGCATCCCGTTCCTTCGAAGAGATCCGATAAGGCGGCTGGCATAACGGTCGCTGGTTTGCGTCAACTATAATGCGGTGCTTTACGAGTGGTGTCTGCCCAACCTTATGAAAATGGTCTATAGACTGTCTATAGAATTTTAATAGACTCTATAGACGCCCTTTAGACTGATTTATTTCAATAGACAGTCTATAGAGGATCTATAGACTAAAGTCTATAACCACCCTAATATCCTTTTGTCTATAGATGGTCCATAGACTACCTATAGACTGAAGTCTATAACCGCATCAAATTTTTCTGTCTATAGATGGTCCATAGACTATCTATAGACTAAAGTCTATAACAGACAATTTTCCTTTGTCTACAGACGGTCAATAGATTATCTATAGACTAAAGTCTATAACCACCTTATTTCCCTTTGTCCATAGACAATCTATAGACCATCTATAGACTAAAGCCTATAACCGCCATAATTTCCTTTTGTCTAAAGACAATCTATAAACCATCTATAGACTAGTCTATAACAGGCTTAGCAGCCATTTGTCTATATACTACCTATAGACAATTTATAGACTAAAATCTCTAAACCGCCTTAATTTCCTATCATCTATAGACAATCTTTAGACTGCGTATAGACTATTGTCTATAGACCTATTGTCTATTGTTTATAACAATCCTATATTTATCTAACAATGTATACACTGCCTTTCGACTAAGTCCATAAAATATCCATTTGTTTTCGTACTGCATGCTGAGTAGAACTGCATCGGGCCGCCGCGGTGGTTAAGTGGTTATGGCGCTCGGCTGCTGACACGAAAGACGTGGGTTCGTTGCCAGCCGCGGTAGTCGAATTCCGATGGAGGCGAAATTCGAGGCCCGTGTAGTGTGCGATGTCAGTGCACGTTAAAGAACCCCAGGCGGTCGAAATTTCCGAAGTCCATCACTACGGCATTCCTCATTCCCTGAGTTGGCTTGGGACGTAAAACCCCCCCGAACCAAACTGCATCGGGTGACCGCAACTATTGTCAGAGTCCTCTGCTTCATTTGCTATTTCAGGGATAAAAAATATTGTCCAACGGCAATGCAATACCTTCCTGTGTATTGTTTTCGGAAGCTTTGAAGAGCTAATTTTCCTTAAACCGCGACGCATATTGAGAATATAATTCAATAATCTTTAATGCTGACAGGTAGAGCGAGGAAAGGCACCTATTTCTGAAGTAAGGGCGCTGCAAACTGTACTACATCAAACGAACACACTCTCCCTTAAAGGAATCGCTCGAGAATATACCATTACATAGTTCTATCGCTACTGTCCAACACGCATAAATTAAGAAGCATTTCATCATTGACTGTACATTTATTTCTCCTTAAAACCTCCTGTAAAATAGGGGGGAATAACGGGGGTGAGAATTCAAGGATGTGCCCATCTCTCAGAAACATGATTAGAAGAGTCTCAAAGATCATGGTTCTCTGCGGAATTAAGATATGCCATTTATACCTTTGCAGTTTGCATTCACGTGAAAAAGTGCTGCAATTCAACAATCAGAAACCCAGTATATTTTCGTTCTTCGCCGTACACCTGCTGCATCGGAGGCAATAACACGCTGTTGTCCATACCGGTTTTCCAAACACGAGCACGCGCCAAAAAGACGTTATGCTATGCAGCATTATAATTATTTGAAAAGGGCGCGACATACTATTCGATAGGAGATGCGGCGCGCATGGACGAAGTAGTAAGGTTTCGGTTTCGGTTTTCGCGAAAGCAATAAGGTTTTTAAAGCGCGAGTCGAGAATTTATGCTTTAAACCAATGGCCCTTTGTGATCTTGGATGCTAGAGCAAGCTACACTTGGCAAGAGTGCAACCATTATAGACATGACCGTGAAATTGGTTTCTGTATCACTTTTTACCCATTTTGCCCGGAGGCGGCGGAAAATCATCCGGGCAGCAAACAACTCTGTGCGCCGGTGTGTCGGCGTAACCCTCCAAGAGGCCTGTGAGGCTCTCAATGATGCAGCGGATGTCTGGCAGGCGCAGGAGGCCCTGGTGGTACTACATGCTGGGATAAATGACGCAAGAAAGGAGGATTGGCCAGCGGAGGATGCCTTTCAGAAAGTGAAAGGCCACCTGGCTACGTGGTTGCAGCGGGCTCCACAGCACCGCTTCATAGTATACGGTCTCCCCCAGACGGCGACCACCCCTACTGGGCTTGCAGTGTGGAATGAAGGAATAAAAAACGCATGCAAGGACCTTGGACATCGAGTGGAGTTCATACCAACGACATGGGCGGTTGAGCAGCAACAGGACATGTTGTACACCGAGCGTGCAGCAAATGAACTTGGGCGGCGACTCGGGTGTACAGCCTGCTCTTTTTTAGGAATCCACCGTTCCGACAGAGGCAGAAGAGGGCCCAACCCAGGAGTACACCCTGCAACACTCTTTTTTTAAAGGCCCTGGGCCAGACACTGCTGCAAATGATGGGCTCACAAAACCGATTCAAAGGGAGGAACAGGTTCTGGGGGGGGGGGGGGGGGGCAACCCCTAGAAGAACACAATGCACAATGTCGAGCAGCACAGTGAACAGGGGGAAAGGGTGATGGTTGGAAGAGTAGGGCCTGTTGGGGATATAGGTGATGTTACTAAACTTCACACACAACGAAGAAAGAGAAGACAACGACGGAGCAGAGGCATAAGAAACAGACAAAAGATTTTATACCTCAACATGCAAGGGGGCCGACGGGAACAAAAGTGGGAAGAACTTTACAACAATCTACAGAAGCAAGGAATCACAGTCGCAGGTCTTGTTGAAACCCATCTACGGAATGAAGAAACTCCACCACAAAACAAAGACTATATATGGGAAGGCTTAAACCGCCTAGATGGAGAAAGGAGGGGGGGTGGCCTAGGCTTTCTATACAGGGTTGGTTCCAATTGGGCGAGGATTCCAGGGACATGTCAAGAACACATGTGGCTGACAGGAAATTTGGGCGCCCGCAAGACAGCACTGGGCCTGGTTTACTTGTGGACAGGACAGGGGGCGTATCAGAAAAACACTGATACTCTGAAGTGCCTAGAGACCGATATAGCTGCCATGAGCAATATGCCAGTTATTATTGTAGGGGACTTCAATGCCCACATCGAGGATCTAGATGGTGTGATGGACAGAATGGGCAGACTGCTCCTGGACTGGTCCCAAAGACAAGACTTAGTGGTTGTCAATACCACAGACAAGCGTAGGGGAAAGACAACTTTGAATATGCACAAGGAGACCAGCAGCATAGACTACTGCTTAATAGCACATGCCTTTCTACCTCAGCTTCAAGAGATGGTGATAGATGAAGAAGGCTCCCAAAGCATTGGAAGCGACCACAACAGCTTTGTGCTGTCATTTGGAAGGGAGGGTCATACACATGCTGCAGAACATAGAAATGATTTTACAACGACAGAAATTGATGACATTGTGGCACTGCTGGAGAGCGAGGCGGAAGGTGTAGATGTGCAATCATATGAAGACTTTGAACTCTGGGTAAAAAAGGCAATAACTGCAGTAAAAGCTAGCCGGCCAATCCAGAAGTACTCCAGAAGACATAGACCTAAAGCATGGTGGGACAAAGAGGTGTCCAATGCCCTAAAGCAACGTAAAGTCGCTTGTAGAGAGCTTCGACATGCCACACCGCGGGGCACACCTGAAATAATAAATAGGCTGTGTGAGGCATACATTGAGGCGAAAAAGCATATGGCCGCTTTGGTACAACAGAAGATCCTGGCAGTTAACAGAAAGCTCCTCCATGAAATCAAATCAGCTGGCAGAGATGGCCCAGCGAAATTCTGGCGATATATCCAAACACTTCAGCCAGTGGCTAAAGCTGACTCGGTGACCCTGCGAGAACCAACCACAGGGGAGAAGTACGTGGAAGCAGCCTGCCTGGGCTACATTGAAACACATATGGCCCACCAGTTCCAATCCCTGATAGGCCAGGATAGTGCAGCACTACCACCCGCAAGCCCACATGTCGGATCGGGGTGTGACACAGTCACAGAGGGGGAGCTGAAGCGAGCACTGCGACACATGGCGGGAAACTCGGCAGCAGGGCTGGATGGCATACCTCCATTACTAATAAAAAAGATGGAGAAAAGAACACGGGAACAACTCAGGGACGCCTTGAACGATGTAATGACCACAGGCATTGTTCCGCCAGGGTGGCGGTGCTCAAGGATACGGCTGGTACTAAAAAGAGGGGGAGACAAGACCCTCTTGAAAAGATATAGACCCATTGCGGTAACATCTGCTTTGTATCGCTTGTTTTGCCACATTCTGCGAGCTCGTATACAGAGATGGGCGGAAGGTGCTCAAATTTTGGGCGAGCTGCAAAATGGCTTTCGACCCGATCGCCGAGTGGAAGACAACCTTTTCGTTGTGACATCTTCAATTGAGACCGCCGCCAAAGAGAAACGAGAGCTGGTACTGGGCTTTCTGGATATAGCCCAGGCATACGACTCAGTGAAGCACAATCGACTGTGGGAGGTCCTGGAGGCACAGGCTATCCCGGAACCGCTACTACACTTGGTGAAGGCTTTATACACTGAGACCCAGGTGGTGATCTACTGGGGGGCCTCAACCACCAGGCCAATCAGCGTGTCTAGGGGATTGCGTCAGGGCTGCCCTATGTCGCCGACCCTGTTCATGTTGTTTATCTCGGGGATGGAGCACCGCCTTGTGGAGAGCCGAGCTGGGTTCAGCTTCACCTACATGGAGGATGGCGCCACTCGTACTCGCAGGCTGCCAGCCCTCCTGTATGCAGACGATATAGTACTGCTTGCGGACAACACGGGAGATCTCCAGAGCCTCCTCGACATATGCTCATCTGAGGGCGATGGCCTCGGGCTCCGTTTCAACGCCAAGAAGTCTGCAGCAGTCAGGTTCCCGCCGGAGGCGTCCGAGGACAGTGGACTACAGACCCCACCCCTGCATCTTCAGAACAACAGTGTCCTTTGGTTGCCGTCCTACAGATACCTGGGAATAGAAATCTCGGCGGGCCGCAACTATGTACAGGATTTCGAGAAGCAACTCCGGACGAAGGCCATCAGACGACGGGTTTTCCTGAGCTCACGCGCCTTATGGGCTTTCAACCGTTTTGAAGTCACCCGATCGTTATGGGAGGCAGTGTCGGTGCCAGGCCTTACCTTCGGCAACGCAGTCATCTGTTTATCCTCCGTGACTCGCCAAGGTTTGGAGACGCGGCAGAGAGAGGTGGGACGAATGGCCATGGGAGCTCACGGCAGTGTGCCGAACGAGGCGGTACAGGGTGATCTGGGGTGGTCCTCCTTTGAGGCACGGGAAGCCGTAGTCAAACTGAGCTACGAGCGCCGTCTTAGCGAAATGCAGGACGGTCGCTGGGCGCGGGAAGTGTTCAAGTATGTCCACCTGAGGTGTGTCAACACCAAGTGGGCCCGTCGCACCAAGAGTCTGGCGGATAAATACGGAATGGTACCCCCCCCCCCCCCACTTCAAGTTTCCAACCCAGCGGACGGCAAAAGATCCGAGAACAAGTGCGATGCGAGGAGCAGCGTCGTTGGCAGCAGACGGCCCGCGAGAAGCCAGCCCCGGCCGTTTACCAACAAGGGAAATCGAAGGTCGAAAAAGAGCCCCTATATGACAACACTAGGGGCAGTGGACTGTTGTGCGAAGCTAGGAGCGGTGTGCTTCGCACCCGATGTCTTCGAGCAATGTACACGGAGGGTATGAGCACGATGTGTGAACTTTGCGGAGGCGCTGATGAAACCATCGAGCACATCGTGTTGGAATGTGCAGGCCTACACCCGTTGGTTTCGGATGCACAGGACAATTCCTCAGTAGGCCCCATGCCACCTGACGCGATCAGCGGATCCAACAGCCTCGGGGCACTAGCAATGGCACTCGGTTTTCGCCGACCCGACGAGCCACCGCAATGGAAGCTGGTTGAGCGAACGAAGCGACGTTTGGAACATTGGTGGCGCACACGACATGGTCACGCTCCTTGAAGGCACAGGGGACCAAAACGTGCCATGAGCGTGTGTTAGGCGTTTTTTTATTCTTTAATTTTTATTTTTTTACCTTCTTGGCTTGATCCGGCTTTTAGTACCGTTGATCTCCCGATACAAAGGGATAGCCAGTATCATCATCATCATCATCATCATCGGCGTCGGCGGCGTTTTCTCTCGTGGATTACGTTTCGATTGAAATTTAACTTAATCGTCCACTTACGGTAAGTCTACACGATTATTTTTATTCATTTGGTCTCCTTAGCCACTCTAAGCAGTGCTGTGTGTGCAGAGCAGATTATGTGCGCAGCGACAAACTTCCTATCCACGTTTGTAGCGGCGTTTGTAAGCACGTTTGTGTGAGCAGCGGCAGCCGCCATGTTCTCGAATAATGCGCTTACGTCTGTGCCGCTATGTCTTTCCTGACGCGCGGAAAGGTACTCGGTGCGAAACCCACGACGGTAAGCCCTACGCGCGAGCTCTCTACTGGCTTTTCCGTGTTGAAAGGTAGGTGCACAGCCAGAAATATCGCTTAGCCCGTAAGTGAAGGCCGAAATGAAACTATGCGTTAGAGGCGTTTGTCAAAGTTGTAGTGAAGCGGCGGTGGAGGAATGCCAATACAGTGATGGCTGAAAAAAATTTGGTTGCCGGCGCATATGGCGAGCGTGTACAAACACCGCGAAGAACCTACGAGCTGCATCCCGTCTCCCCTTTCGTTGCACACGTATGGATTCGTCCATCAATGTTATCCAAGCGGTTGGCCGCCGCCGCTGGCCTGCGGGAAATTCATTTGGAAAGCTGAGTAAAGGTCGCCTCGACAAGAGATGGCTTACATTTCGTTCCGAGAGGTTCGTTCATGAACCCCGCTTACGCGTGCACAAATTTCTCCAGTACCAATTGTGCGAGAGGCAGAGTATGCATTTCTGATTTCAGACTACTACATTACAAAAACGCCAATGTAACTTGGCGCTTATTTGCGCCACGAATGCAATTCTGCTCGCGCTGTTTTATTATGACTGCGCATTTTGATGAACACGTTAATTGTTTCAATGAAATAATTCTTACTTTGAGCGTGTTCGTTGCTTTCGTTGATTTTTCTATCAGCGTTAGGTTACGGTACCTGCATGCAAGTGTCTCCTTTTTACTGCTCTGTCCGGGCTGCACTTGAAGTAAAAACTTAACTGAATTTGAGATGGTATTTCATCCTTACAATAATGAGCTTGTTGTCTGAAGCTCACGTATGGTTCTGAAATGGCGCTGCTGCAGCCACTATGTGCTGTTTGAGTTTTTATGAATAATGAGCATGGCATAGAAGTGCTGTAACCCGCTTGTTCCAAAGAGCGCACTCTGGAGTATGAGTATGCTGTTTCGTCTTAGTGTTTCAAGTTGTGGGCGCAAAACCGTGGTGAACTGGTTCGCAATCTGCCTGGTAGGTTTTGCATGGCTTGTGCCCGTTTCAGTATCGGCGTACGTACCAGGCTTCATGCAGGGTATTTTGGTATTTTGAAGTGCTTGTTCAATAGCGTGCATAAGAATAAATGCTTGAATATTCTCCAGTTGGGATTCTTTTGCAAGGAGCACTGAATGTACGTTTTATGGAGCAGCATTCTCAACAGCTCGTAGCGAGTCAATGATAAGTGGCACAAGTTTTCTAAGTATTCTATTCCAATTAATCTAAAGGGAATGCATACAGATGTCAGTATTCGCAGTAGGTATTTAGTGCAGAGGTAGAGTGCTGCACGGAATGTGGATATTAGTTACAATGTTTTATGACAGCCACATAGAATTTGTCATGCATATTTACTGAAATGATGAATCCGGCGTGATGGCTCAGTGGTTATCGTGTTCTTCAGGTGCTCAAGTTATGCCAAGTCGTCAGTTTTGTTATGTAAGGCTACGTCAAGTTATCGTCACCACTGCAAAGTAGCGACGATAACTGCGAGCATCACATAACCGTCTCTGCCTTTGTGCAGATTACCCACTGTGCAGCCGTACATCTCACTGGTCATTGCACGTGCCCTGAAGACGGACGGTAGTCTCGAGCAGCGGACCAGGAAGGCGTCTGTGTCACCCGGAAATCCAGCACAGCATCAACGGTTCACTGTGGGCTATAAAAGAAGATTCCTTCCATTGGGACCTCACTTGGCATTGGTGACCGTAACTGCGAGCATCATGTAACCGTCTCTGCCTTTGTGCAGGTTTGTGCATAATTATACCTCACAGAATGTGATTTTGTTTTCCTTTTATGTCGGCGCGGCTCCTAAGTGGATGGGTTTTTTGTGAAAGATCTGAGCGTACTATAGCTCGTTGTGCTTGCCGTCTTCCGCTCACTGATAGCATCTTTGCAACATGCTCAGAGTGCAAATTTTATTTTCATCGTGGTGCATGTGCGGGAATAACAGAAGAAATCTTCAATGCTAAGCGCGAAGCCAAAAAGAAAGCATGGAAATGTGACTTGTCGAGGCAACCACAAGGGCACAAGCACCACAGAAAATCGGCAGCATGATTCTGACGTGATACTCAGATTACTGCAGACTGAAACGAAGCTTGATGCTCTTTTGCCTTTGTCAAAAAAGTTTGATGCATGTGAGACGCAAATGCAGTTGCTCTCTGATAAGTTTGACGACTTTCAGAACCACCTGACTGTTCAAGAAAAAACAACAAAACAACTAACGAAATGAGTTGAAGGGCTGGAATCTAACAATGTAGGTAGTGATATAACTCAGCTGAAGCAGGACCTAGATGATTTGGAGTGGCGTAGTCACTTTCTAACCCTAGAGCTTCATATATTGACTGAAACTCAGGATGAGGACTTGCTAAGCAAAGTAAATGAGATTGTAGAAAAGCTACAAGTTAAGGCTATTACACAAGACGACATTACCGCTGTGCATTACCTACACAAGGCTGAACTGACGAAAACATTGCAAACCTTTTCAACATGCACTTTGTAGAAGTTGGTGCCTCAAATGATATTCATGGTACATTATCATGTGAACAATATATGAATGTTCAATGTCCTCAAGCTGTATTTCCCACTCCAACTTGCGCCGAAGAAGTCCTCAACATAATAATCATGACGCTGAAGGACAACTGTGCATCAGCCTACGATGATGTGAAAGTTTTCCCCGTGAAAGCTGATAACTCCGGTCCTTACGCATATATGCAACTGCATACTTCAAGTAGGGATATTTCTAAACCAAACGAAGCTTGCGCGTGTTCCAGCTATTCATAAAGGTGGTGCTTTTGAAGACTTGAACAATTATAGACCAATGTCAGTGCTTTCAGTCTTTTCAAAAGCTGCTGAACACATAATGAACAAAAGAATTGTCGATTTCCTCACTCTGCATAACTTGATAGTAAACAAGCAGTTTGGATTCAGAAAGAATAAGGCAACTGAAACTGATTTATTTTATATTAAACAGAAAATTCTTGACAACATTAAGAAATGAAAGCTTACTTTGGGTTTATTTCTAGATTTCAGAGAAGCCTTTGATTCTGTCCATCATGATATATTATTAATAAAGCTACCGTTCTATGGAATCCAAGGTACAACACATGCCCTGATGGAAAGCAGTTTAATTTGCAGGGAGCAATACACCACAATAAAGAGCACCGAATCTGATCGAGGCACTGTTAAATATGGAGTTCCATAGGGATCCATTCTAGGCCCCATATTATTCTTGATATATATGAGTGATTTAGTAAACACCCCAGGCTGCTCTAAAATGGTATTACATGGAGATGACGCCAATGTTTTTTTTTCAGGTTGGAATAAAAGCTTCGTTTACAGGGAAGCAAATGAATGGCTTCACTATTTAGACTTTTGGTTTACCTTTAATAAACTAGACCTAATGATAAACAAGATGGAATACCTGATTTTCAAGCCTAAAGGTAGCAAAAAGATATTAAGTTCAAATTAAAGTTCAGGAATAACATTATCAACCAGTCTAAGAGGGTTTGCTTTCTAGGGGTTATCTTTCATGAAACGTTTCTCTGGAATTCGCACATAGAAGCTCTCCGAATTAACTTAGCGTGTTTTGGCATATTAAACAGGTTGCCAGTGAAGCAACAAACTTACTATGCTCTCTTTCATTCACGTTTAACATACTGCTCCCTGGTATCGTCAGACACAACAGAAAGACACCTTGATTAGCTGCACCCTCTGCAAAAACGCTCAATATGTGGTATTCGAAAATTCCAAAAATAGAACATTGCTTGCCATACTTTAAGATCTATGACATACTAGAGATCAGTAAGCTATTGAAATATAAGTTATTTCTGGAAATCGTGCACCAGTATATGTTACACCGTTCAAATATTGAGGTTCAATACAAAAAGAAACACTCCACATCTCCTTGGGGAAGATGAAATACAGGCGCCCCGATCTCGCACCAACTATGGTGATGTGAGATTATGTATGCAAATAGCAAATTTATTGAATCAATATCCAGCCATCTTTGAATTATAATCAGTCTACCCATCACTACCTAAAGAAAACACTAAGACATGTGTACCTAATGGAATAATAAGTCAAAGAATTTCTTTTGTGTCATGGATGATATTTGGGTGTGTTGTACGTGTAAATAATATTCGGGAATCTTTAAACCTTTTTTTTCATATACACAAGTATGCACACAGTCCTCAGGGTTGTCCATTTGTTTTGTTTTGTGTGCTTGCATACATATTGGTTGTTGTACGATGTACTGTACTGCAAGTGTGTTCGAATATGCCTATAGTGGTTGCCACAGCTGTCAGGGGTGGGATGGCCTCATCAGGCAAAAATGCCATTAGCCTTCTCACCCAGGACAAATTTTGTATATTTTTTGTCCCAAATAAACTGTACTGCTACTACAACCTGAATAATGCAGGTTCGATCCTGGTCTAGCCTGTCGCGTTTTGATAGAGGCAAAATGCTAGAGGCCTGTGTTCTATGCAATGTCAGTGCACGGTAAGAAACCGCAGGTGGCCGAAATTACTCCGCAACCTTTCACTACGGCGCCTCTCATAGCCTGAGTCACCTCGGGTTTTTGGACCACATAAAACCAAACCAAAACATCGACTAGCTTTCTTGAATGGGATAGCCAGGATATATATGCATTGTGTTGTAAAGCACATTTGTAGAGATGGAGTGGGAATTTTTTTTCAGTTCCTCTTATTTTTTTTCTTCCTTTGTACAGGTCAACATGCCTGGATGACTGACTGCAGACAACAGGTCGCAAGATTGCTTCTGAGGAAACTATATTCGGACCATTACTTTCAACATTTATTTTTATGTGGTGCAATCTTATGATGCATGTATTGCATATTCCTTGCCTGCATAGCTTGGAAATAAACTAAATTGTAACTATATTGATCGTCATGTCATTTGTGAAGACCGTGTGGTGACCTTTTTCAACAGCTGTAGACTGTCTATAGGCAGTCTACAGACAATGGTCTATTAAGGTTTGTTAGACAGAGCTCTATAGACTGTCTATAGACAAATATCTACAGCATTGTAAGGCCACATAAGTGTGGAATGTCTATAAACAGTCTATAGACCTATGTCTACTGGACCAGTAGATTTTTGTCTATAGACAGAAATCTCCAGGAAGTGTATGGCCTAAGTCTATAGATCATCTATAGACTGCCTATAGACCTGTGTCTATTAGTAGACATTTGTCTATAGACGGTCTATGGACAGAAGTCTATAGGAAGTGTATGGCAGTAAATCTAAATCTTCTATAGACTGTCTATGGACCTGTATCTATAGACTGTCTATGGACCTATCTACTTTCAGTAGACATTTGTCTTTAGACTGTCTATAGCCAAAAGTCTACTAAAAGTGTATAACCATAAATCTATAGATTGTCTATAGACTGGTCTAAAGGATTTGTCTATAGACTTCTTAGACTAAAGTCTATAGACAGTCTATGGACTGTCTAAAGAAATTTTTGTAAGGGACGTACGAGGCAAAACAGTCGCGGAAAGATTTGATAATGCTCTCGAGGCAGCGTTTCTGATTAGACGGGAGGTTCGGGTTCACGTCGGTTTTTATGGGAGTCGTCGGTGCCTCCACTGATGCCGGGATTTCGGACAGCGCGTGCTGTCCCGCGAATTCGTTAAGTTTTTCGAAATACGCTATAGCTGTTTGGCCAGGCAAACACTGGGATTCAGAACCAAAATTGGTCACTAAAAGTTCGGTTCGCCCACTGTTCAATAATTCCGCGAGCTACAAAGACTTGCCGACCCAGGAGCAGTGAGATGTTGGTTTCAGCGATGCCACGAGTGCTGGGGCTGTTATTACACTCGACGGTAACAAACATGCTGGCTCTGGACGGGATCAATACGTGGTCGTCACAGACGCATAACTTTGCCCTGCGTGGGTCGGTATCGTCGTCGACAGGGCGGATCTGGATTCGCGAAGTGCAGACACCGATCGGAGTTACCACATGGCCACCAGCTGTCCGGATCTGCGGCCCAGACTAAGGGGTCAGAACCTTCCTCAAGGCCGTGGCTAACCATCTGCTCATTACAGAAAAATCGGCGCTGGTATCCACGAGTGCGGTAATGTCGTGGTTGTCGGCTGATACCGGTATTTCGGCGGAGACCAGTCGGTCGCAGCGCGTCGTCGAGGTCGTCGGTTTAGGTCGTCGTCGGTCGGATCGTCGCGGTGAATCGTCGGGTGGAGGCTCTTGACTCGGTCCAGTAGCGGCAGCCCTACCATCGGAGGACGCCGTCTTCACTTTTCCCGACGTGTGGACGTGCCTCTGAACTGGCCAGAGGATGACGGGCGGCCGGGCGAAGAGAACCGCCTTGAGGATGGCAATCGGGACTAGCGTCTCTGCGAGGTCGAAGATTGCACGTTATCAGCTAAGTACTCTTCGATATCCCGTGGTCTTTCACCGTAGCGTGGTCGAGGTACGTCAGGCGAAAACCCCCTTAAACCCATTCTGCGGTAGGGGCAGTGGCAGAGGATGTGGCCGGGCTCCCCGTAGTGGTAACAGAGCGGCCGATTGCTTGGCGTACGCCAAACATGCGCTTTGCTCACGGGTGGCCTGAACTCCTGCGGCACGGAGGGTACAGTTGCGACTGGCTCCTGCAGGTATGGCACAGGAACGACGGGGGAAAAGGCTCGCATCGCTGGCCCGGGACTTCGTAGCGCCTCGCTGTACGTCATAACGGAGGGCGCCGGGTGTGGAGCTGGGGGTGGCTCCACAACTCGTCGGATTTCTTCGCGGACCACGTCCGTTACGGCAGCGACGCTGACCTGTGGAGCTTCAAAGCGAAGTTTCGCCAGTTCCTCGCGCACAAGGCTTCTTACAAGCTCCCGGAGATCCTTGGCGGGCAGCGACGTAGGCGTGTACTGGGAAGCGGCTGCTACAGTAGCCTGACGTCCCTAGTGGGCGTCAGAGAGCGCTCGATACCCATTGCCTCCTTGGTGAAGGCGGACACTGTTCGTGGCGGGCCACGGAGTCCGGCAAATAGCTGCTCTTTTACGCCACGCATTAAGTGGCGTACCTTCTGGGCTTCGGGCATAGCAGGGTCGGCCCGATTGAACAGTCGCGTCATGTCTATGAACATCGCGACGCTCTCATTCGGCTGCTGTGATCTTGAGCGCAGGGCGATTTCAGCCTTCTCTTTTCTTTCGCTGCTGGTAAATGTCGCTAGCAGCTCTCGACGAAAAGCCTCCCAGGTGGTAAAGGAAGCTTCGTGGTTCTCAAACCACTTTTTGGCCGAGTCCTGCAGCGCAAAGTACACGTTGCGCAGCTTGCGCTCGCCGTCCCACTCATTGAAACCCGCCACTCGGTCAAAGCTGGCCAACCAGTCTTCGACGTCCTCAAACCTCTCACCGTGGAATGATGGGGGCGACCGAGGCGTGTGAAGGACGAACGGCGGGGCATTCCCGGAATGCTGACTTCTCTGGCTAGCCGTAGCGGACGTCATGACCCTTGCTGGTCTTGCGAGTTGGCCGAACTCTGGCTGTAGGCCTCGCAGGCGGCGGCTCGCCTTGTGGACTGGTGTTGTAGCCACGCGTTGAGAACTGACGTCAAGAGTGTCCTCGAGGTCAGCGTACATGGACCGTTACCCAGCGGCTCCACCAAATATGTCACCGACAAAGGGGCGAAGCACTCAAACCAGATTTAATTAGACGTGCTGGGAGTAGGAAGGAAGGAAGGAAGGCCTCAGACGTTGCTGGCACATACCCACTACGGGGGAGTGGCCAAGACACAGGCGGTTAATTACCGGATACAGGAAATTTTTGACGGGAAAAGCAGTGGAAATAGTATGTAGTCTGATAGATTGGAAGAGGGAAGGAAAGGGGTCCAGTTAACTTGGAGATCGAAGACGGGACAATTGCTTAATGTGCATAATAGTACACAATGCCTGTAATGTTGCAATGTCTTACTGACAGAGATCAGGAAAAAGAAATTAGAATGGGAGTCGCTGCGTTTCTTGAAGAAAATTTTGCACAGCAGAGCGCACACTCCTGTCGCTTCGTCCAAGCAAAGAAGCGCCAATGGAAAGAACAACCGCGGAAGACACAGGCAAGCCCAGTTGATGAAATGGAATTTGCAAAAGACGCTTCCTCAAATGAGAAAAGCGGTGGCAGAACAGCAGGAAGTGATCTATTGTCTCAGGTTCGGCACAAAAAGGGCACAGTGGGGAAGCTGCCAGGCCAGATCTGTGAAGGTAGAAATTTAGAAGGGGAACCCGGCAACGCAAGCGCGTAAAAGAGACCTCTAGTCTGCGTGAGCGCCAGTCTTTGCTACTCCAAGGATGCAGAAGATGCTGATATTCGGGAGACGATGTAAGAGCCGAGGCAGCAAATTCCTGAAATATTGTGTAGCTGCGAAACCTCACCGCAGCTGTATATGCACACGATGGTAGGACAGCAACAATTGGGCCGCTGAAAGAGGCTCTTGCTAAGGAATCTGCAACCTCATTTAAGTGAAAGCCCATGTGACCTGGTACCCAAAGCAACCTTACCGAATTTAGATGCAGCGGAATCAGGAACTTAAAGAGGCGTAATGGCCGAGAGTCAGTGGGCGAGGATAAGGAAGAGCAAATGGACAGAGAGTCTGTCATAACCACGACCTGGGAAACGGTAGAGTCTAATATTCGTAAGGCTAAGATTACTGCTAATAATTCAGCCAGAAAAATTGGAGTGAAGTCAGGAAGACGGAGAGAAAAAGACCAATCCAGTGAAGGTGAAAAA
This sequence comes from Amblyomma americanum, assembly GCF_052857255.1. Taxonomy (NCBI): domain Eukaryota; kingdom Metazoa; phylum Arthropoda; class Arachnida; order Ixodida; family Ixodidae; genus Amblyomma; species Amblyomma americanum. Next base: position 57,084,255 of record NC_135498.1, on the reverse strand, counting down.
ATTCCCACACCTGCCTTTTCGCGATCCTGCGAGGCATCGGTAGCAATAAGAACATGAGAGGGAAAGGACCTTAGGTGGTCCTGCAATAGACCCTCAAGAAGCGGGAAGGGCTGCAGCTTTGCATTCGATAGGAAAATGTCATCGAATTCAATCTGGACAGATGAGGAGTTGTTATATATTTGGCGGACATCAGTGAAATGGATATTTATGCGATCAAGGAGGGACTGCACGTAACATATCTGCGGGGTATGAAATCGAGACCAGGCAGCACTAAAAAAGGCGGAAGGTTGACTAAGAAATATTATACTGGAAGCGTGAAGAGGGGAGTCGCACAATTTTAAAAATGTTTGAACTGTTAAAAGGCGAAACCTAGCTGATAACGAAGGCATTCGCGCCTCGAGGTGCAGAACAGCATTGGCGACATATTTTGGAAGCCCCAGACAAAGGCGCAACGCCTCACGCTCCAAAAGCACAAGAGGGCGAAGTTTATAGGCAGGAGCTCCTGAGAATAAAACACACCCGAACTCCAAAATTGGGCGGACGTACATTTTATAAATCATCAGAAGCGTATGCCTTCTCATGCCTGACCTAGCACTACAAAGCCTGCGCAGGATGCCAATGGCCCGAACTCCTTTTGCAGAAACTTGCTCAATGTGTGGCCGCCAGGAGAGAGTAGAGTCGTATATTACACCGAGATACTTCACCGTCTGGACTTGAGGTATTATGTTATTTCTATAGACCAGGCAAATGTTTACAGGAACAGAAACTGGAAATACTAACAATGCGCATTTCTTCACATTAAGGGACAGATGAATTTTTCCTAGCCAGTTGTCAAGAAGATTGAGGTAATTTTGCAGGGTGCGATAAAGAGTGTGAATGTCACCTGCTGATGCAAAAAATGCAATATCGTCGGCGTACACATAAGTTTTCACATTTTGAATGCATGGAATTGAGCTTAGAAAAATGTTAAAAAGAACAGGGGAGAGAACTGATCCTTGCGGAACACCTCTTGTCTGTGGAAATCTCCTCGAGGAAATACCATTTTGGCAGCAGTAAAATTCTCTATTTTCTAAAAAGACAGAAATCCAGGCTACAAAATAGCTTGGGAAGTTGAGTTCCTGTAATCTTAGTAATAGAGTCGAGTGCTCCACGCTGTCGTATGCTTTACTGATATCCAAGGTGACAAGCGCAGCAAACTGTTTTCTATTGCGAGCTAATTTAATACGACTCTCAAGATCAGTATGAGCACACCAAATTGAACAACCCGGCCTGAAACCAATTTGACATGGATTCAATACAGCATTTTCTGAAATGAATGACATGACACGGCCGAGAAGGACCCTTTCCACCAATTTCACTAGGTTCGATGTTAACGAAATAGGGCGTATATTGTCTAAAGTTAAGCCCTCCCCTTGCTTTTTAAGCAATGGAACTATTTCAGCAAGACGCCACTCATGCGGTATCCAAGGACCTTTAATAGAATGGTTAATTAGAGCCAACTGGTCTGCAGGAGATTCATTGAACAAAATTTTGATCATAGATGAAGTGACCTTATCGGGGCCAGGAGCCGCTGGGGATAAGCGCAGAACAATTTGCGACAGCTCAGGCATAGAGACCTCAGTGAAATCACTTGAGGTGCATGTGAATATAGTAGGAGAAGGTAAAGCAGATGTAAAGCGAAGCTCTAGGCCACACGCAATATCTTCTAAGGCCTTTGCGATGTCAGCAGGGGACTGAACGAGGGATTCAATGTTGGCAGTCGGAGGAATCACCTTGTTGCGCCTCATGAAACTAAACAAGGCTCGTTTATTGCCCGATTGGGAAAGGAAATCATAATGATTTGTATTATACTCCTTTGCACGGGCGACAGTGCGCTTAAATGTTGCTGCAACATACTTATAATCCAGCCAATTTTTTGGGCATTGATTGATGAGAAGTTTCTTCCAAGCTGCTTTCCGTCGTCTATATGCACGCGTGCACTCAGAATTCCACCAACTGTTCGCGATTGCACCCTTTGTTCTCTTAACCAAAAATTCAGACTTTTGCCTTGCATGGTCCAGTACTGAACATAGATGTGCAGCCTTGCTTTCGGCACTTATCTGAGCGCGAGTGTCTGAAGTGATTTGGAGGGCTGATTTTAGAGTGTCTTTAAAGCAAGTGTAATTTATTAACGTGCGCTGATGTCGCTCAGGAAGAGTTAATTTACACGCAAACTTGAAACTAATCGGTAGATGATCACTGTTTGTTGCACAGTCAACAGGCGCCCAAGACATAATGGAGACTCCTGGGGAGGAAAAAGTTAAATCCAGGGCAGAGCGGCATTGACTGCGAACAAACGTAGGCAATCCTGAATTGTTGCAGATCAAGTTGTTGCCAGAAGCCCAATCAAATAGCCTAGAACCAAAGCTGTCTGTTTTAAACCCCCAAGTCACATGGTGCGAATTGAAGTCGCCAAGTAATAGAACCTGAGATCGGCTACTAGACATGAGTGAGTCAAGGGGCCGAGTGTCACGCACACCAGACGGGAAATATGCATTAGCTACCGTAAAGGGCTGTTGACCTGGGACACTGAGGTCAACCGCAAGGATTTCACATTCATTGTCCGCATATTGAAAAGAAATGCATGCCCTGTGGCAAAACTTTTTAGATATGAGCAATAACAACCCTCCCCCTCGTGATGACCGGTCAAGCCGGAACGGATGGTAATCCTTGAGATGATAATTGAAATTTGGAGTTAGCCATGTTTCCTGTAAAGCAACTAAATCTGGTAGAAGCTGATTGCATAGGCAGTTTAAATCTATTGAAGCTGAGAATATTGATCGACAATTCCACTGGAGGACACTTAAGAACCCTATCTTGGCGGAAGTGCCGCAGCCACGACTGCCTTTTCTAGAATACTGGTCTTAGCGTTTTGACTTGCGTTACTTTTCTTTGTCTTTGACTGGGGGCAAGATGGACCTGCAATATTCAGAGGAGACCCACTTCGTTTCTGCAGGACAGCAGGGAGCTCGAGCGAGGAAGACGAATCTCCTAGCCCCTCGAGTGCGCATGGCATGGCTAGTCCCATGGAAAACAGTTCGGCCGCGGTATGGCGCCACTGGATTGCTTGGTACTGTGGCAATATAAAGTATTACGGTGCCCTATGATTGGTGCACCAGTGGTCCCGAGGTGTTGATGACGTAACGCCCTTTCGATCAATCGGGGAATTTCAAGAGAGAGAAGCTGGAAATTTTTCCCTCATATGACACCCTAAATGCTATCGTATTCAAATGAGCATTCGCAAACTCTTCCGCCGAATCACCGCTGTTTCCATTCCAAATGAGCCCCAGTCGGAAAATAATTCAGCCCATTCTAATATTCAGCTTTAGCATTTGTAAAAGCACTTGATCCTTGTAGAAATGTGTAGCTTGGGCTGGCGTGCCGCAATTTCTAGGCACAAAAGAGGGCAATGTAGGGTCATCGAATGGTTTCTCTACTAACGCTAGCCGAGAGAAATATTACCCGAGTGAGAAAGCGCACGCCAGAGGTGTAGGTGAAAGCTCAGTCCAATAGGGCCAGTTGCATTCGTTGTAGTGAAGGGAGTATGAGGCCCTGGTGGAGTGACCTGAAATGTTTACAGAAAAGCGTAGCTGTGACGTAATGTTGAACGCGTTGAGGCTGAGGGGAAAAACGAGAGTAGCGCATGTTCGCGGAGCCTGCACTTGTGTCACGCTCTAAGCACGTGGTGTGATGTCCTTCACGGATTTGAAGTGAGGACTGAGGTCTTCGGCAGTGCGATAGAAGCGACTTCATCGCGGAGTGGGCAGAGGGGTAGAAGGACGCTTGGTGCCGGCAACGTGTTGTCTGCCGTTCCTTCAAGGCAATACTCAGCGATGACACGACGTCAGAAAATAGACAGCTGCCTTCGAAGACGATAGGAATCCGAAGCAAGCAAGCAGGAACAGCAACGATCTAAAGCGCAATAAAGATTTAGAAAGTGAAAGCAAACTCAGTTTGTGAATTGCAAAGAGAAATCGAAAAACCGCAAAAGTAATCATGGACACAATTCATGCTTTCACATTCCCACCAGATCGATCATCGATCTCCGTGTGATATTGCAAAAAAAAAATCTTAAATGGATAACTCTGGCAGCGTAAGCAGGAGCACGGTGCTCCTGAGCACGCTGCGGTCTTCGTTCACGAGCACCCACCTGCGTTTCGTGGGGCACTGCAGTCGCTTCTGTGAAGGGCGTCCAGTATGCAGTTACTGGAGTCGAAGTCTGAAATAATACCCTTGCAACATGTCCCTCCAGCGCGAAGTCATGTATACTTTTCAGGCAGGTGGTAGATTTTCAGTGCCTGCGCACTGCAAGGGTCAGGCTTGTTCTAACTATAGGGGCACATAAATACTTTTGAAGTGCATGCTTCCCGTACATGCAGCATGCTCCTTTGTATTCAATCCACATGATAATAAGTTCAACGAAGAAAGTTGCTCACGTTTAGTTCGAGGATTACTTCGCCGAAAACAAAAGCTAGCCAGCACCTAAACATGCACTTCACACTCATTTGTTGAGTACAGCAAACATCGGGCACGCGCTTGATGCTTTACAGCTAAAGAGCAATTAATCAGGAAGACGCGGCCTCTGCCGCTCAGCAGTTCACGAGGGGCACCGTGTGAACCGCCTTAGAAAAATGGATGCCACATCCTGGCCTGCCGCAGCAGGGAGCGTGGCTGCTCCAGGTGAGGTGATGAACGCAAACAATAATCCATCGTTTGCCAGAAGCAATATATGGGGAAGGGTTGGGGTGGTGGCGTATAAATCAGTGCCAACGTGGTCGAAAGGGCGAGGCGGACAAAATAGCGGCTGCAACTCGCCTCTAGTATGGTTAGTGGGTGCCTTGCAGCGTTGGCAGTCGAGGCACGAGCGTACGTACCTCAAAACGAAGTTCTACATGCCACGCCAGTAGTATCGAAGACGGCCGGCGTGTGTAAGTCTATAAAAGGCCCCGGGAAAGGCCCCGTGAAAAGTCAGCGTGAAAACATTAGCAGATGTAGGACCGTAGGTGTTGAGAAATGACGAGGAGGCGTTTTCGTCCATCCGAATGATAATTACGGCGATAAAGCAGGTTATCTCGGATCTCAAAATGCGAAGCTTAACGACGTAGGGCGCAGGATGGTGTAACCGCTGATGGGTCGGAAAGTCGAGAGGTGCCCTAATCCAGAAATCCTTGCGCTGTTCAGAAGGCAGGTGGTGGAAGACGGCGCAGGGCCTCGATTTCGCAGAGGCTGGCAATTTCGGCGGGTAGTGGAGAGCGGGACAAGGCATCGGCGTCCTGATGCTTGCGGTCCAACCCGGTAGACGAAGCGGATGTCATATCCTTGGAGACGCAGCGCCCATCGTGCCAGGCGGCCGGAAGGATCTTTCAGTGAAGAAAGCCAACAAATGGGGTGGTGATCCGTATTGACCTCGAAGGAACGTCCGTACAAGTAACGGCGAAACTTGCCTATAGGTCCACACAATGGCGAGACGCTCTTTTTCAGTTGGACCCAGCCTTAGAAAGTGTGCGGCTGACATATGCAACCACACATTCGTCATATCGACATTTGCGCTCGGTGAGCACTACATTGACATCAATACCCCTGGAATCCGTGCGGACTTCAGTCGGGGCCGCCGCATTGAAATGGCGCAAGATGGGTGGTGCCATGAGGAGACGGCGCAAGGTGTTGGAGGCGTCGTCGCATGCATGCAGTTACCAAGCCGGAAAATCGACTTTTCTGCCGAGCAGCTGAGTCAGGAGGCAGCAACTGATGCAAAGTTGCGGATGAAACGCCTAAAATGAGAGCAGAGCCCTAGGAAGCTGCAGAGTTTCTTAGTGGTGAAAGCTTTGGGAAACACAGTCTCGGCATGATGTTTGGCGGGGTCAGGGCGTACACCGTCTTTCCACACAACGTGACCTAAAATTGTGAGTTCACGGACAGCAAAACTGCTTAAGTTCAGCTGCAGGCCGGTGGTTGTGAGGCTTGTGAAGACCACCTGCTGCAATGTCGAATGAAAAGATGACTATATCGACCAGGTAGCATACGCACGTCTTCCACTTGAGGCTACACAAAGCTATGTCCAGCACGGTGCCGACGCATTAGCCGCAGCGCAAAGCGAATGGGCTTGAAAACGGGTTAAGAAGACCCACAATGCGGCGAGGCCGGCGGATACAGTGGGCAGGGCATAAGGCAGCGGCAGACAATGGAGGCGCACAAAAGTATGAGGCGGCGTGAAGACGACACTTGCATCGCGAACAGAGTCACAGGAGCGAGGCGCAATCATGGAAGATTGGTATGGTTTAGTTTATGGGGGTTTAATGTCTCAAAGCGACTCGGGCTATGAGAGACGCCGTAGTGGAGGGCTCCGGAAATTTTGACCACATGGGCTCTTTAACGTGCACTGACATCACATAGTACACGGGCTTCTACAGTATTTACCGCTCAATTTAATCCAAACGCCAGAATATTTAATCTGTGTGTCATTCAATTTAATCCATGTGCCACAGAAATTAATCCAAACGCCAAAGCATTTAATCCAGACGCCAGCGAATTTAATCCCCATGCATTCTCACCCTGGACCGCTCAAACTTAAAACGCGGTCTACAAATCCCAGACGCGTTATCGATGAGTTGTTACTGACGAAGCATTAGACACCCAATGAGCAAGCAATAATAACAACTTTCTTTTAATCCTAACAAATACGGGCCGGGTATTTGTACCACCCACCACATCAACCGAAGTACAGGGTGAGCGCGAAGCATATTGCAGATATGCATCGGCGGTGTCCCGCAACTCGCATCATCATGTCACACCCTTGTTATCCTGATAAGATGAGCGACTCACCCTAAGGTTATGACTAAGATAAACTCCCTGTGATCAGCCGATAGTCCACTCGCATGACTTCGCATCACTTGAAACCTGACGTCCCACATTCTCAACCAAAGCCATGAGGGGTATGGAACGAAACGTTATATCGAATGTAATGACGCTATCACTCCGACACACCTTTAGCTAGCACATTCAGTGTGTTCCTACATGACATTAATAAACTGCACAAAGATGTGCAATTCTTCCTGCCTTATAAAGTCACGTGACTTTCAGCAAAGGGGAGGCACTTTCGCGACCCAAAAATATTGGTATCGTATTTCCCCAGGACAATACAGCTATCATTTGCACATAGCTATTTCGTTGAGTCCACTCTCCGGTCTCACGCGACTTGCAGTATCGTGCATCACATCAAGTCGCTATTGCAATGTTATCGCTATCGCTAACTCTAAACGCTTTCACTTCGTCATTACAAGTCGTGACGTCACAAGGAGCCTACTTTCATCATGACGGGACGTTAAGGCAACCCTGAAGTGGGTTGCAAGTGATGCGAAGTCATGTGAGTGGACTATCGACTGATCACAGGGAGTTTATCTTAGTCATAACTTTAGAGTGCGTCGCTCACCTTATTAGGATAACAAAGGTGTGACATGATGATGCGATAGAGTTGCAGTACACCGCGGATGCATATCTGCAATATGCTTCGCGCTCACCCTGTACTTCGGTTGATGTGGTGGGTGGTATAAATACCCGGCCTGTATTTGTTGATTAAAAAAAAGTTGTTATTATTACTTGCTCATTGGGTGACTAATGCTTCGTCAGTAACAACTCATCGAAAACGCGCCTGGGATCAGTAGACCGTGTTTTAAGTTTCAGCGGTCTAGTGCTGAGAATGCATGAGGATTAATTCGTTGGCTTTTGGATTTTTAAATGCCTTGGCGCTTCGATTAATTTCTGTGGCACCTGGATTAAATTGAATGGCACTCAGATTAAATATTCTGGAGTTTGGGTTAAATTGAGCGGGAAATACTGTAGAATTTCGCCTTCACCGAAATTCGACCTCCGCGGCCTGGATCGAACCCGTGTCTTTCGGGCCAGCAGCCGAGCCCCATAACCACTGAGCCACCGCGGCGGTCGCAATCACGGAAGAGCACGCAGGAATATCGGTACTGTCGGCGACAAGAGCTTTGTCAGAAACAGAGGCATCGCAAAGGTCAGCCTCTGGCGCGGTATTCGGCAGCGTAGAGAGCGCTACTTGGGCCCGAGCACAGTCGATGGCCGCGACGTGGAAGCGATAGGAAGTCCCAGCCCAAGATAATCGCATGCGAGCATGACAGCAGAACGATGACCTGGATTATATATAAAATATCGTATGACTACTCGAGCAGTACACGCGGCTAACGGCTGGATGAGATGCGGACTTTCAGGTCGTAACGACAGGCCAGAAAGCAGGATCTTCACATTCCTCAAAGATCGGCAAAGCGCTGCATCCATAACAGAGACCGCAGCACCGGTGTCGAGGTGTCGACAAGCACATCACAGATACGCCCTCTACAAAAACTTCAATTTAGTTAGCGGCAGACAAACGAGGCCTTTCAAATTTCGACGACTGCGAATTTAGCGCCTCAGGAACTGCGGCATCTAGTCTTCCTCTTGAGGCGGTCGACTTGCACTGTTTCACGGCCACAATGGCGCGCATCGTGAGGCGGCGAAAGCGGTTCGTTTCAGCTGTTCACTGGAGAGGACTGGCAGACAACACGGTGCGGGCCTTAGTACTTTGAAATGAGTTTCGTGTAGAAACCGAGACCGCTTGACGTAACCAGAAATCGCACGAGGGAGTTTGGAGTATACGACGGAAGAGGACAGGTGAGGGCGCGAAAGGGCTCCTGGCGATTCTGGTCCTCGGTGGTAGAAATCGGGCAGGCTGGCGCCATTCTTCAGCATATGTGGCTGCTTGAGAAATGGTCATGAACTCGGACACATCAGGCTAATGCGGGAGCGCTGTATCTATTGTGCAGGTTATGCGTCATAGTTCCTTAGGGGAATCATGGCGCATAACGATGTGATGCAGGATGAAAGACGCAACATCATTTGCATACGCGTATGGTAAGGATGAGGCTCCTACGTAGAGGGCGAGGTGATCTACCGCCGCGATGACCCAGCGGTGGCCAGCCAGTGTTATGGGAAGGGGACCGTAGAGATCGATGTCGACGCGGTCCAATAGGCCCATGGTGCAGGACAAGGGGTGCATCGGAGCGGTGGAATGGCGAGGAGTGGTTTTGTGACGTTGGCATTCTGCGCAGGAGTAAAACTTAATGGCGGATGAAGCGGTGCATTTCCTTCCAGTAGAAGCGGAGTCGAAGGCGTGTGTAAGTCTTCACCACACAGGTGTGGGCGCTCTGAGGGTCGGCGTGGGAAGAGGCGCACATGTCAGAGCCCGTCGGGAAGGTAGTTGTGGCGGTAAAGCATGCCGTCCTGTATTGCAAAGTTGGCGGGCTTGATGGCGGAATAATTAAAGAAATCACAGTGACCTGCCTCCACAAAAACCGACAAAACCCTGCAGCTTACTTCGTTTCCGACCACCACCATAACTTCAAATTCAGCACTTCGTATACTCTGTTTATCGAGCTCTAATCTCTTGCTACCGCGCTCTTCTACCCAAATTAGTTGTTCATTCCCAAAAACGTAGTTTTCCTGTTGCTCCCGGTGTAATTTGCCGCTGTTGTACATTTTCTAGGACAGACGAGGTGACGAAAATAGCAGCTAGTGCTCTAGCCTTTAACAAATAAAACGGAACTTCCAATTCGTTTGCTCTACCAGTACACATATCTGTTCCCGAGCGGTTTTCCACAAACTATCCAAATTACGCAAAAACCGCAAAAGGATCAGTACTGAAGAAGCCGAAGAAGCAGTGCGATCCCCCGTGCAGGAGCGCGTATCATGCGTCGCGCGGAATCAGATGAAGAAGCAGCAGCCCAGCGGTGGACGCCGTCCGCCCCCGACCAGCCTTCATGCCAAGCCACAACAGGAGGAGTACCGACGAAAGAGGTACAGTACGCACCGCACTGCATCGCACTATGCACCTGTCGCACTTTTCCTACATTGGCATCACGAAATCACTAATCCGGGGTATCAGTACACATGATGGGACGCTATGGCAGAAATAAGGACTTAACGAGTCCTTCTCCACTAATTTACGTCACGTTTTGTGGTATTAGCTCCCGAATTTAGATTTAATGCACCAGTTTACAACCTCCGCGTTGGTGATGTAGGGAGTTTAACGTCGCAAAGCTGCACGTCGGACTAAGAGAGGCGCCGTAGTGGAGAGCTCTTGAATAATTATGACTACTTGGTGTTCGTTAACGCGCACTGCCATCGCACAGCACGTGGCCGTTCTTGCAGTTTGACTCCATTGAAATGAGGTTGCCGCGACCGGTTTGCTGCCCCACGTCCTTAGGGTTAGCACAGAAACGCCATAGTCACTAAGCCACCGCGGCGGCTAGTATTCAGCCTCATGGCATCACCGTTTTCGGCATATGACTGTGCCGCCTGAACTCGAGGGAAAGGAGATGATTTCTGGCGCTTCTTCCTGTGCTGCCCTGAGTAAGCATCTCTTAGTGACCGGCAGCTATGTAGTAGTAGTAGTGATACTCTGAATCGCTTCTGACGAAGGACCATAGACAACGAAGCGGCTCCACTTGTTTCTTTCGCACGCTGAGCCGCTAATATCAGCGAAAAAGAAAAGTATAGGTTTTTCGGAAGTAATTTTCTTAGCGCTCATGAAAGCACTTCTCACATAACACAGTATGCGGATGTTTCAAGAATTTCCGCTTCCAAGCGATACGGCGCGAGAGCTGACAGCGACTTCCTACGAAACGTAGCAAGAACGCTAGTATTGTTCATATGCCTTGCGTGTCATGTCACTCGAGAAGCGGCGGAAGAAGTTATCACCTTGCACGATAGACAGCAATTAAGAGACCGCACTGATTACACCTGCAGTTCAGCTCAACGAAGAAATGCTCTTGAATCCTCTCTCTTCAGGATACCAGCGTGGCTTCCTGTACATTGGCTACCTGATGCCTTTCTACCTGTCCCCGATGCTATTCTATGGGACGCACGTGAGTAAAATGTTTATGTACTCTACACGCTATGCGTTAGCCATGGTTTTGGCAACAGTGCACCAACCGTCGACAGTTTTCAAATGCACCTCTTCTGTCACAACACCACTACAATCCGAGCTACTAATAACACTTTCATGCTATACTACTTGTGGTGTTGCTAGTACCACTACAAATATTCCGCAAACTTTCTTCTATTCGGTAACTACAGCTCAGAACTTTTTGTGCGTTATTACTGATTATTCTTATTGCAATCGACAGCATCTCCTGAAAAGGAAAACATCGCACGTAATCTGCGGAAAGAATGAAGAAGGGCAGGTGCTTACCGCAAGCAGCCTAATTCGTGCGCGGGTGACTTTCCTACCGGCGTTCGCGCAGGGTTCCTTCTCCTTGTACTGCGTGACGCTGACCTTGAGCTGGTGGGTCATCGGTCCTATGCCCAAGGCGGCCAACGCCTTCCTGCTGATGTTCTGCGCCCCGCTCCTCCAGGTCTCCGACCCGCAACGGCTGGCGTCCAACTTCTTCTCGGTACGGCACCCAATACTGATAGTATTGCGAGGGTACTCAGTGACCTCCGAACAATATTTTTCGCGTTCAGGCCTGTACAAAAATATGCGAAATATCTGAACTGTCGCTAAAAAATACGAACACACTTTTGGATTCACTACGTAATATGGTGAGACATGCTGAAATGCGAATAAAACCACGTTGTGGGGGGAAGCCAAACGTGTGTACAGATACTTAGGCGACATATTAGGTACTTTGCATAACGTTTTGTTCAAGCCTGAGCACGAGAAATATCCGTAAGTACCGTAAGGGCTCCGAAGTACGGCCGAGAAGCAGACCCCATTGCTCGATTTCTTTTGACAAAGTGGGTACTTTAGCAATATCTCTAATTATGAGCTTTTACTCTTGCTGCTCATGTTAAACGTGCAGCACACTTGCAAGGAAATGCGTCCCCTGTAAATGACACGAGCGAAATGTTAAACCGTAGCTGAAAGATAAAATCTGGATGCGCAAAACTTTTGGCTATAGGAAGAAGCATCAGTATAGCGATTAGGCTTCAGGTTACCAACAGATAACGCCATATAAGCTAAATTCAAGAGGCGCACTCTGCTTGGACCACGCGAATTTTCATGTTCATGTGAACTCTCGCTCGCCTTTCGGTGGCAAATAGGAGCAAAGGGTACCACGTCGCACATATTTGGTTGCAGACCTTGAGACTAATCACTAAGGCCCTGTCGTTGATTCTATGCTGCAAGAGTGAACGCAATGTGGACGAGCTTCTTCGTATTAGGCGGGTTCAATTTAATCACAGCAGGATCAATACAGCTCCGAAAATACCAGTGCTAAATAAATGGCACAGTGCTGATAGTCTTGCCTTTCACACTAAACTTCGCACTAAAGCCGAAGCATGCGCTATTAGCGAAACTTTGTACGCGCACCGACGTCGCCATCAACATAACTATCCGCATTCAAATAAAGATATATCACAAAGTAACAAAACGTAATTTGCATCGGGTAACACGCCATGGGCGCGAGGGAAAGATGGCGTCGCCTGTGCCCAGGCGGACGTTCTCGAGGCCTTGCTGCTGCTGGTGCTTTCGGCCGCGGACCACGACGTACACTGTCGCCTGGCTCCCTGGCTGGCCCTCCGCTGCCAGGCTGACCGCGTGCGGCTGCGGTGGCTCTTCCCGGCCGTGTGCCTCGGCGCCTTCTTGCTGGCCACGCGCCTCCCAGCGGCGGTGGTTGCCGTCGTCCTCTTCGCGGTCATCGAACCCGCAGTCCGCTACCTGGAGGTACGCAATCCAACTAAGGAAACGCTGAACCTTGTGTCACTCGACGTTTCCTGGAGCTGTGGCTTGGCAGCAAGTTTCTGGATAGTGAGAGTTTTAGAGCTGCCATCGTGAGTCGCAGTGTTTGTGAAGCGTGCAAGCAGTTCTACAAAGAACAGATTAGGTGCGGCTGAGGTCCGGTACTCCATCTGCTTTGCTATTCTGGCAAATCGTGTGGAGTCTAGGCTTCGCGCCTTTGATAGCGCATTCATTTCCAGCCGCGAGACTTGCAGAACCAAGACGTCTGTTGTACATATTCCTCCGCCTCAAGCTAGTGTTCTGACAGGCTCGGGTGGGACCTCTCCGGGAAGAACACTTCTGAATCACGGTTAGTGCAGCATTGAACCTCGCGTGTCCCAGACTGTGCACGTCGGAGGTGAGCTAAAAAAAACATTTTCCTGTGTTATTGATATCAAGGTCAGTATTAAACGTTGTCGAAAAACGAAAGAAATGAAAATGAGTGATAGCTGAAGTAGAACAATATTACTGCGAACAGTCGGAGGATGCAATCTATGCACCTATACTGCCATAGGCAGCTACAACAGCATTAAGCTCTGGCGCCGATGGCGCTGCAGCTCACTTGTCTTCGGAGAAGATATCCTCTAAGTGGAAAGCTGCTAGATATTACCGCTAACCGGGACCATGGGCTAAAAGAAGTCTGCATCTCTGTACTCTAGATGGGTGCGGTTCTTTTATTTCCGTTCTTTCACTTCCTTTTCCCCTTCAATGCAGGAGACGTCGCAGCGTTCCCCGTTGGGTGACCCGGCGCTTCTCACAGTCGACGAAGCGGAGCGTGCCATCCTGGTGCTGCAACGCCAGGGGCTGCTGAGCTCGATCCCGCGCTCGCAACCGCCCTCATCGTCAGCACCGTCCACGCCACACAACCTGGCCGATCATCCGCTCAACTGGTACACTCCGCCCCGGTACCAGTGCCAGCCGCCCGCCAAGACTATGGCTGAGGCCATGGCTGCGGCGGCTGCGGCCAGGATGCCGTCCAATGCAGCTGCCCCGATGCAGGGCCCCTCCGTCAAGAGGGTACGATTGACAGTTCCGCCTTGCACGGCGATTCTATAACACCATCGCTTTGACCTGCGAGCTCTTAAGCATGTTTTGTCTTTTTGCGCCGATGGGACCTGTACTACGGTGTCGTATGTCGTAAAATTAGCTGTCTAGAAATAACACTATCCCGTTGGGCCTCGGACATAAGGAGCTTGGTTCCCGGTTAGTGGGCCCTCTTAAGAAGGTGCCATGTATAGTCTTGCGATCCAAGTAGGCTTCGGAGTGAAGCTCTCGCGGGGCGTGCGATGCAGCTATCGTTTCCACATCGCCCGAGACACGGCAGTAAGTTCTACAGGTTTTTTCCAGAAGCAGGTGTGGGAAGAGATTGAGTAGTTACCGTTATAATCGCTTGTATTCACACTGCAGCACTGGGCATGTGTTTCGCAGCAATGGCCTCTTCACTAAACTCGTGAACGTGTGCACTGCTTGTTTGATTAGGCGCTCACATATTAAAGAAAATTTACGGCCGTTTTCCTTTTCCCAGTTCCTTCATCCTTTAACCGAAACTATAGTTTGCACGTTGACTAAAACGGGGATAATGCGGAGTATGAAATTGCTGATGGTCTAGGCTACCTCAAACTTGTGTCGCCCCAACAAACTTTGCTTGTTCCCGAAAGAATACGAACAAATATGCCGCTGCTGCCTCAGCAGCTCGTTTTGTCCTGTAGAAACATCTTAGAATACATCTCCACTACACTACTTGTCATCGAGATGCGTATTTTGGCAAGGCAGACAGCGCTGAGATCGCGAGTGAAGCGAGAAAACTGTCCCTCTAGTTAATTGCGTAAAATTGTTGTTTAGAAAGCTGACGTATTTGTTGGCATGAAGCTAGCGGTACGCAATGCACAAAAACCAGACAGGAACACGAGACAACGCTATAACAACTAATTTATCTCTGGAGGTACCACAGGAATATAAAGCGGCGCCCATCTGATGCGCACGCATTAAGCTGCTGCAGAAAACACAAGACCTGCGTACGTGAAGCCTACTTTAGTGAACGCCGTATAAAAAGTGGAACTCCTTTTTCTACCATGAGATTTATGTGACGCTGACGCACTCCAAACCTGCATTTTTTTCTAATGGAATAAGCCTCATTTAGTTCTCGCATACACAGTCGCAACTTGTATCTAGTTGAGGAGCGAGAAGATATCAAGCACAAACAACCAAGGATCGTAAATTTTAGCCCTTAACCCCCTCCCTTCTCCAAACCGGACACCCGTGGGTCCTTTTCTAAAATATTGATTCATTCATATCGTAGACCAGTGTCTCTGTGAGTGTTCATTTTTATATGGTACGTGGAGTTTAACGTTCCAAAGCTGCACATGGTCTATGAGATGATGAAGTTTTATGGCGCAAGAGTATCTATGGCCAAAGAGCGCCATGGCACAAGGTTTTTTCTTCTACTCAAGGTGGGGTCAAAGAACGATTTCCCAAGCAATTCACCCCAAAGAAGTCGAGCATCAGGCAGGGGAAAACTTGTACTTATTGTATCACCGGTGGGTGCCTGGCGGCGCTGGGGATCGAACCCCGCTCCTTCTGCCTGGTCTATGGCGTAAGGTCTATGATCTATGAGATACCCCGTAGTAGAAGGCTTTGGATTAATTTCAACGATCTGAGGTTCTATAACGTGCGCTGACTTCGCACAACACACGGGCGTATTTGTACTTCTGCTCTATGCATGTGCGGCCGCTGCGGCCAAGAATAGATACCGCGTCCTTATTCTGAGCAGCGGAGAAGCCATAGCCGCTAAGCCACCGCGGCGAGTTGTGTTCCTTTTTAATTTGTCTCTTACAGCGAGAATTTCATTCGGTGAGACATTTTGAACTCTTAACCAGGCAGGATAGTTCAGAAGTTCGGAGAGCTCGTTGGCATCGCGTCATGGCCATCGTTCTCCGTGCGCAGAAGTCCATGGTGGTCGGAGAAGATAGGAGTCGGGATTCGTCCTTGTGCTCCAACCTGGGTGCGCGCGACGGCACCAGGGCTCCCATCACCAGCTCCCAGGTATCCGGCACCAGCTCGCCGCCAATGGTGACGCCGCGTTTCTCCATAGTGTCGACTGGCAGCGCCGCGAGTGTCAGGTCTCGGCGCGACCTGCACGGCTCTGTTGCTGGCGTTGACAGTGGCGGCACTGGCAGCGCAGCCACTGAACTTCCCGTCCGCGTGATCACGGCCCGCAGCGGCAACTTGACGCAGCCGCTCACTTCCTCGTCGCGCGAGTCATCGGCCTCCCGTATCACTGGCGGTTCCCCTAGACGGCAGTCTGTCAAGGGCCAGGCCACATGCCTCACCTCCAAGTGAGTCCAGTGCATCGTCAAGCAAGCACCTTTGCTATTTCTCTCATTAACCAGTGCTGCTGAGCCTAGCGGCCTCTCCCGTTCTGTTCTGGAGCCACTCCGTCATTCTTCCGTTCTTACGTCACGGATGATGTCAACATTTTTAAATGTTCAAAGGCATGCGCCCCGTAGTGGCAGCCAATGAAACTAGAAGTGCTTGTCCTGAATTCCTGGTGATGGGTGGCCTCAAAGTAGGATTGCAAGGCCTCCGAACGAAAAACAAAATATCATAAGGTGCCAGCTGTACAAACTACAGTGATTGGAGTTATGGGAACAACACAGGTAAGGGCACGTCCGCCATCTTGTCCCTGTCCCCACTTCGCGGCCCATTGCTGTAACGTCGAAGCAACCAGTCTGCACAAATCTTAGTGTCTACTGCTGTCGTACTTCACTGCTCGCCGACGACTGACTTGGCGGACGTCATTAAAAGTACTCTCCACGCCGCGGACCCTACGGATGGGTCAAGATAGGGCAACAGATATCGCGCGGCTTGTCTTCAATGAATGAAGCCTTCCGGCTCAATCGGGCCGTTCAAATCTCATTTATGCACTAAGATAAGCACGAGTGTCGCGGTCCAGAGAACTAAGCGTATTCTAGTATATGGCGAGTGTCAGGAGGTCGGGCCTTGTTACGCGTCCTCGGCGTCATTCTACTGCTTCCAGCTCGCAAATAATTGTAAGCAAATTCATGCAGTCCATCGCATCATTTGTGTTCGTCCGCGCTTCGAACGTAGTTTCTTCGTAATGTGCAAGTTGATGTCGCTACTGGTCTGTTTTATAGGGTGCGCATAATATATGAGAACCAATCAGCGCATGGCGCAGAAAACGCTTATTTCTCTCGCTAGGCTGTGTGTTACGGCGCTGCGATCCGCGCTACAAACGTCATTCTTGGTTGCCCATTTAAATATTGCGCTTTGCAGTAAGTCTACGCGAGTGCTCGGCTAAGCGCCGTCAACGCTATCTGACCCTATAGGTTCAAGCGTGCCATCAGTAACGCATTTGCACCAGCCATGTACGAGCTGAAGGAGATGTCTTCGCAGGACCAGCAGCTCCACGGGCCTGGTGTCCCTGGCAGACGGGGGCACGCGCATAAGCAGTGGCCGCTTGCACAGAAACCGGCCCCGCTCGGCGCACGACGACGTGGGATCGCACAAGACGAGCGCCTCTTCGGGTATACGACCCACACCGTCAGCACATTTAAAAGTTTCCGCTCAGCCGCATACTGCGCTTCCACGTGGAAGAGGGGCGGAAATGGTTCTGGACTCCACCTACCAAATTGTTGGCATACGGGGCTTATACTTGTGACGCGCACTATAGAAATGACAATAAATCCTTAAGGGCTTAAGTTTGTTAATGCCCTTATTTTCAACGTTGCATACAAAAATTTTACCGGAATATAAGCAGCGATAACGAGCACAATTAATATCTCTGGAATGTTGTTGAAATGCAATATAACAATTATTTTGTAAAAACACCGCTGCTCTTGCTTGACAAGTATGAAAAGTAGTCATAAACTCGCGTTTCAGCACGCAAGCTTAAAGTATCTGTCAGAAGTGCTGGTAAAAACGGTGTCCTTCACATCAAAAATGCAGTAGAGGTGACTCATCTGACTGAAAATTATGCATGAACCGTTTGCTACTGGATAGGAAGTTGTTGTAGAAAAAAGTTGCATGCTTTTCAAGGTGTGCAATGGGGACGAGAGTATGCATCTCTCGGGCGAATGCCATTATATTTGACTGTGTGGAGCGGTTATTCCTCGAGTGTTCTTATAACTAATGAAGGCTGAGGTAGTTGGTGCTTGCTGGATACCCGATTTGGGAGTCCGACCTCGTAGTAACAACACCCTATTGAAAAATGTATATAGATTTGAATAGGCCGGAAAATAGGATTATGGCACGTTTCGTTTGACTTTATAGGATTAAGCTCCGAAAACGACTCTGGCTTTGAGGGACGCCTTAGTGGAGGGCTCCGGATAATTTCGACGATCCATGGGTAAATAACCTGCACTGACATCACACAGTGCATGAAAGTCGCGAGTTCGAACCCGCTCACTTCGGTACCATTTCGATGGAGGAAAAATGTTAGTCATGTGTACTGTGCGGTGTCAGTGCACGTTAAGATCCCCAGGTGGTCGAAACAATCCGGAGCCCTCCACTATGGCGGCCCTCACAGCCTGAGCCGCTTGGAGATGTTCATTCTATAAAGCCAATCCAAATGTGCCATAATCATATTTTCTGACCTATTCAAACCTATATACATGGCATAAATTCTTGTAACGACAGAATTTTCTGTAATGTGCGTAGTCTGTTGTCGTAGCGACCCCAGGCGACTTCTCAGTACTGCACAGAAATCTGTCACTATGCAGTACGACAAACATTTTGTCTTGTTGGACCGACTCTGTCGTGTTTTTCGACTGAATGGTAACTAGCGCGAAGACAAAATGAAGGAGCAAAAGGAGTTTTCGCAGGACACAAAGCTAGACGAGCCCTGTTGAGTTCAAAGCAGAGCATCCGGCATGGCACGTTGTAGTGGCGATGAGATGCACCAAAGCATCTGAAGTATTAACAACAAGCAAATTGAAAGGAGCGGGCCCAATGAATTGGAAATGAGCATATAACTAAACGATAAAGTTCGTCTAGTTGTGGCTAGCTGCACAGATGACTAGAATGTAACTAGAGCGAGAAAAAAGGGAACGAACAAAACATGTTTCCACAGAACATCACTCATTTCCGCATGAGTTAAGCTCAAATTCTACGGTCGTTATATTTTCAACCGGCTAAATTTGCAGGGTAACAAATATTTTCCATTTTCTATGACCTTAAAAATAGCTTGCATCTGTTAGAACTGTTTGATCTAAATGTTTATTCCTGGAAATATTCTTTCAGTTTTGGTCCTGGGCAGATTCTCGAAACAAAGCGTTTGCACTACTTACTCTAGTTTGAAGACAACTCGTTTGCATTTTTTTATCTCTGAAAATTTTGGTGTTTCTCAAATAAAATGACACGTATAAGGCGTACGACACGTTATTACGAGATCTGTAGAGAAAGCACGCATGCTTCACCAGAAAATAGGGTGACACTTGTTGCTTGATTGATACCGTGATAACAATCCATCCTACATGGGTACATTACAAAAGGTGCAGCCATTTAACATGGGCGGTTGCAGCTGCATCGAGGACGGAGAGGGAACGGTAGTGTGAATTGTAGACTTCTTAGTAACGATGCGCTAATCAAATAACATAGAGGAAGCTATTAAACTGCAATGGCCGTACAGACCTTGGTTGCTGTAAAGGCGATCTAGCTCAATTTGTAAGAAAAATCAACCAATATTTGAACAGTTATCGTTATGAAAACAGCCCTCCGAGTAAGTCTTCTCTATAAGTAACTCTGGTTGCTCAGAATGGAGCTGTATGTGCGGTATTGTGAAATCGCGAGTTGTAGATTTTCCCGAACTAGAGCTGAACTAACAGGTTTACGTGATCCGTTTCAAATGTCCTATACCAAGTCGTGCACTGTAACAATTACAGCTCTACCTTTGATTAGTTCTTAATTCGATTATTAAAGGGTTACGAGCTCTCGTGTGCGCCTGCTGCTTTCCATTTCACTGTCATTTACGCGAATGAGATCATGCTACCCCCTCATACTTTGCGTGTATGTGTGTGAGTGCGTGCGTGTGCGCGTGCATGTGCGTGTGTTACGACGTTTGTTGACCTAACACCACCTACATATCGCCAGTGGCATGAAGTACTTGGGTAAATATGTGATGCACTATTGTTATCAGCAATTGTTCTACGAGGTACTGTTCAGCGCACATCAACGCCAAACCACAAAGTTCGGTATAGTTAGGCAAGGATTGATGTGACCAGTGTGCTTAAATTTGCTTATTTTATTTATGTATTTGT